>NW_024884811.1:17292036-17626626 GCF_019232065.1 Centrocercus urophasianus
TTTTTTTTTTTTTTTTTTTTTTTCTTTTTTTTTTTTTTTTTTCTTTTAACAGTTCCAGTGAACTGTTTAAAACTTTTCCTGGTATTTTTCCATCTCATAAATTTTGTCTAGCCACCTTTTTACAACCCATTTGTATTTCTGGTTTCAGTGTTAGTCACTTTCAAAGTCCTACCTTCTTATGTTAAGATTTACATAGATCATACTTTAAAGTCAAGACACCTGAAATTCAAATCAGAAGTAATACTTTGTCTCATCTTATTAAACTTTTCCCATATTGTCAACAAGTTTCTTTGCTTGGTTTGGTTACTGTGCAAGTCTTCTAAAAGTCTTCTTGCTACAAAGCTTTACTGGTATTTGCAAGACTACTTCCTTGTTTAGTTATAAATCAAGTGTCAGCTTTAACAGTAGCTATGATTTACTGACTCAGCATTAGTTGTTGTGTAATCCTTTGTAACTGAGAAGTAATATAACAGATGCCTATTACTTAGTGCTTCTTATGAGTAAACTGCTTTTCTTGTTTTGTTCAGATAACAGTACAGACTTCTGGGCAACTGATGTGAAATGGTTTTCATTGTTGGAGAGCACAAACTGGCTAGAGATCATCAGGTTTGCTATACCTATAACTCTTGTTTTCAGATTGCTGCTAATTGAATTTCTAATTGAATTTGAATTTTGAGGGTTTTCAAAAATTTTCTTTCCTACTGGAAAGGTGAAGAACATCTTCATATTTCAGGAAACTAAGGCAATACTACGGTCCTATTTATCTTATTTCTACAATATAGTTCACCATTTCAACAATGCAGAATTGTGTGAAGCACCCCACTTTTAAAAGATTGGGAGAAGCAGCAGGTCGTTCCAATTACAGTTCTTTGAGGAAATCTCTTAAAACTATATATCTGTAAATTTCCTTCCTGTACTTAGCTTCTTTCCAAACTGAAGTATTCTTTCTTTCTTGCTTGAAACCTGTTCCATGTCTCTGACTTGCCTTGCCATTCTCTGTACTCTCTACTTCTGTAATATCCTTTAGGATGGGATGAACTGCAGTATTCAAGATGTTAGCCCTCCACAGATTAATAAAATGACAGTTGTTCTCAGTTTTGTCCCCTTCCTCTCCTGATTGTTCCTCAAGTTCTTTTTCTTCTCTCAGCAGTCCACAGTGAGTAAGTCTTGGAATGGTGTTGGCTGGCATAAGGCTTGGTGTAGTGGAATGTTGAGGTTCTTTTATTTGTTTTCAGTGTTATTTTGTGTTGTCTGAATTATCTGTTGGCTTATTCTGTGATCAGCTTGTTACCATGAAGTACTTCTTCAGCTTTTTTGCAGTGAGCTTAACTTCATTCTGTGCGGAATAATAATCAACAAATACTGACACTGATTGAATGAGAGGTTCTAGTGAAGGTCATATATTGGGAAATCTATTGACATAACTCATAATTTAGCTAAGGTACATAGCAGCCCAAGTTCCTATCCTTAGGCTGCTTTGAGACTGGTCAGTTCTATACTTGGATGCAGTTACTTTCTGAGCCTATTCTTGGCTCTTGGAGTCAGTAGGAATGCCTTCTCAACTACACCGATGAATCTGACAGCTTTACAATTAGAGACTAAACTGTTAGCTTCTGTTAGTGGCCTAATCAGTTGCAAGAATCCTCATGTGCATGCAAACATTTTCAGAAAATGCCAACTTCATGAAGAGTTAGGACTAGAAACCAGTAGAGTAAGTCTATTTTTACATGATCTTTAACTCCATTCAGTCATCTGTGTTTAATGATAATCTCTGAGTAAGCATTGTCTGCATGCTTACAACATCTGATTGCTGGTCTTCCCCTCTGTTGCTCAAACAGAGGTTGTGGGAGAAACGTACCATGTAGTAGGTTGGAAAATAAGTGAGGCAGTGTACTGGGATAAAGATTTGGATCTTAGCAATAGAAATCTTCAATGTACGTAATGATTTGTACAGATTCAGAATCAAGTACTGTATGATGTATGTACAGAGCTAACAGTGGAAACACACGATTGATTGTCAAATAAGGATATCTCCTGGAAGCTTGATGTTGAAATTAAATGCTTCATCTGTAGAAGATGAGTGAAGTTTTATATTACAAGAATAAGCAAGTTTCGATAGTATATTTTAACTACTTTTTAGGCGGCTACTTTAAAACAAAAAAGTAAACATCTTAATAGCTAACTAGCTAACATCTTAATAGTTAAACTAAACTTTTCTATACCACAATAGGCGAGTCTTGAAGAAAGCTATAGAAGTTGTTGAGTGTCTGGAAAGGCAGCATACAAATGTCCTCCTTATCGGTAAGAAATTGATGAGATTGTCCTATTTTATATTATTTTAAATTTCAATAAACTATCTTATTTATAGAAATAGTTCTGATTTTTCTTTTTGAAGTTCTTTAAATGTAGCTTAAGCTGTCAATTCTTAATTATGGTAGAAGTTGGTACAATTGATAAGTGTCTGCTACTTTAAGAATGCTGAAGATCACACATTCCTGGAAATACTTTCAGTATAAAAACAAAACAAGCAATAGGACAAACAAACAGGAAAAAAACAGAAGGAAACATTTAATAAGCATAGTTCAAAGCTAAGAGGAATACATTACGAATGAGAAAGCTGTTCATAAACTTTCATGCAAGTCATTCTGTCTGTTGTTTATGTTCTCATTTACTAACTTATTTTTAAGGTCTTCTGCTGTATTTTGTGATTGAAGAGAGGAGATGAGCTTCACACAGAACGTTGAGAATAAGAACTTTGTAAAGCATTATTTTTGCTCTAGATGCACACTAATATATATAATCACTTTAGTAAAGTGTATGCTTACTGTGCACATCTTGAGCAGTGCGTTTGCCCAGACTGATGAAAGTAATCACATGAAAAAACAAACGTAATGTTAACCAATACACTATTTTTCTATTAAAAGTTAAGGGATTTTTCACCACATTACCATTTGAGAAACCTAGCTCTGGAAGATGTTTCTCAAAGGCATGTGAAAGGCAGAGGATGGATATTGCACAAGGGGCCAATTTCAGCACTGTTGTACACTCCTTACCCTATGTCTCTTGTGTGCATTTAGGGGTACTTTAAGTCACAGCCCCTCCTTGTGAAAAGATGCATGCAGAACAAAGGGGTGAGGATTGAGTAGCAGGCCTAATAGTTGAAGGCAGAAGGAGGCAGTGTGTGCACTGTGGAAGACTAAAAGGAGTAGGGATCTAGATTAGAGTATTGAAAGTTTCCTTTCTATTTTGTCTTGCATATGTGTCCAAAAACCTTTGTTTTCAGGAGGAAAAAGACAAACAGTATTAGAAATACAGATTTAATGTCTCTGTTATATAACTTGTGAGGAATTTTGTGCTTCTGTGTTTTGAAATACAGTTTTGCTTAGTAACGTGCAGTTAGTAATTCTTTGCTTTGTTATCCAAAGCTTAAGGAATGGTGTAGACAATACAGATTTGTCTTCTCTTTTGTAGAAGAGAGTGCTACTGATCTGTGCTGTGTAATCTCCAGTCTGGTTCAAGTGATGATGGATTCATACAGCAGAACAAAATTGGGATTTCAGAGCCTTATTCAGAAGGAGTGGGTAATTGGAGGACATGGCTTTTTGGATCGTTGTAATCATTTACATAAAAGTGACAAAGAAGAGGTATGATATTTATTTTTCTTTAATTTTCCTTACCTGATATTTAAAATTCTAGTCAGCATAAGGAGGGGCTTAGCTATCCATCCAGAAGCTCTTTTGTTTTTTTTCTGCTTCACGGGTCAATACTTTGTACAGTGTTAGTGTTTCTGCTATTTAAAGTTCAGCAACGTCTTTATAACTAAAGAATAAACATGAAATTTAACTTCAGTCTTTGAGCCTTTCAAAAAAGACTCGCATGTTGTATCCTTTTAAACTGTTAAATGGCTAACATCTGTAGAAATAACTCAAGTGACTTATGCATTTTTGTCACAGCTTCATATGTTTGTATTTTGGGAATGAATCAGATTGCTGTAAAGAATGGAAATCATAGGTGTAAACTGCTCAATTCTAATTAACAGTTGTTATTAACTAGTTTTGCAAGTTTGAAAGCGGCTCCCTTACAGCCTTTTATAGTGAGCTAATATGTACAAATTCAGCTTAGAAAGTGTTGCTCCCTTCTTCAAATAGATGGCTTGGGGTCACTCAGATGATGCTGCAGAGTTCAGCCAAAGTTGTATACAGCAATTCTGTAATTCACCAGGTTGCGTTCTTTGATTTGTAGATGCTGAATACTGTAAAATAAATGGTCTGCATGATAGAACATACTTTATTTTTGTGAAACTGATACAGTATTTTCTTTTAGGCTCCTGTGTTTCTGCTCTTGCTGAACTGTGTCTGGCAGTTGGTACAACAGTATCCTCCAGCATTTGAGTTCACAGAAACTTACTTGACTGTCTTGTCGGACAGCCTCTATGTGCCTATATTCAGCACTTTCTTCTTCAACTCACAACATCAAAAAGACACTACTACGGTAAGGGTTTGTTTTGTGTATGCACTGTGCTGGCTAACAAGTTTGTCTGATAGACAGGGAATATATTAAAAAAAAAAATCACTAGTAGGATATTTTTCC
This sequence comes from Centrocercus urophasianus, assembly GCF_019232065.1. Taxonomy (NCBI): domain Eukaryota; kingdom Metazoa; phylum Chordata; class Aves; order Galliformes; family Phasianidae; genus Centrocercus; species Centrocercus urophasianus. The sequence goes on from NW_024884811.1 coordinate 17,296,627, forward strand.
TTATTTAATTGAAGAATGATGCCTTGCAGGTGAGTCGGTTCAACTTTGGGTCTAGAGAGTCATGTTCAGTACTTCGGAGTGTGTGATGACAAGATGAAAATAACCCAGAAATCTGTAACTTCTAGTGTGGAGCTGTAGTTCCATGTTCATTACTCTCCAGTGAAAATTGAGCTCCTTAACCTAAGCTGTCCTGCGTAAATTATCTACAAAATTCTCCTGTTACATACTCTACTTTGTTCTAAAATCAGTGTTTTTTGGTTGTGGATTTATATTCGGTTAATGCTTTTCCCTAGCGTGAGGAGGTGGAAGTAGGCAGTAAAGAGCCTAAGAAATTGAAGATCACTGTTTAGCATATGAAGTGTTGAGCATAAAATTTAAATTGGTATCACTGCGTGACTGCAGTGAAATACAGAGAGGTTTATTCCATAGTCCTGACATGCCCTCTGTGTTTGAGTTCATCTCCTGCCCAGCTTCCAGAATGTTTCTAAACTTCACCTTAACTTGGTCAGAAATCCTTTCTAACTGTCTTAATGCTTTGGCAGACTGGTGAAATCCTGAAGGCACAAAGCAGTCCTTTCAGATTTCTTACTGTGTGGGACTGGTCTGTGCAATTTGATCTCAAGGCCCAGGCTTTTCTGAACAACCCTCTTTATGCAGAGAAACCAAAACCAGAAAAAAGCCAACGGAAAACTGCACGATTCAAAGTAAGATTTTCTTTTTTTTTGCTTAACCTGTTCTTTCTATCATTTACGAATAAGAAAAGAAGTACAACTCAGTCATACTTCTAACATGTTTACATTAGTGTCAACTTTTAACTGACAAAATATATGTACAACTCAGACTCATCTAGGTCTTTAGTGCTGCTCGCATCTCTCAGCTTTTCAATCAATCTTCCATGGTTTCTGTGCACAGCACAGTTTTTCTTACTACTGCACTTGCATACAACTATTAACTTCTTCCTGGGACTTAATGTCCAGGTGAGTTGTAATGATTTTAAGTTATTTTATTGTTTTATTTCACTGAGTACTTAATTGAAGCGCATAACAGGCTTGTAATTGACTCCTTGATTTTTGCCCTGAGTATAATGGGAGTGTGTGCATGTATTTAAAAACAAACAAACAAAACCCAGTGAAACCCAGGAACAAACAACATCTGTTAAGGATATGCAGTATTGAGTAGGTCACCTCATTACTAGCAAATAACATAAATTCAGAAGAAACAACTTGTTTGGGGTGGCTGTTCTGTAGTTTCCCTCTTGTCTAAAGTCTCTTCTGCACTAAAGCATTCTCAGGTGTGGCACCGTTATGGTATACAGCATAATATGCTTCTGTAAAGTGGCAAGTAATGAGGAAATATAGAATTAAAAACTTCTAAGTCAAATGCTCTTTGATTTATATGGCCAGCTTAAATTAAACTTGGAAATCTATAATGCTTGTATGAAGGGCATTTTCCTGTTTCAAGGAATGCTTTATTCAGTGTTACTTCTCTGCTATAGTTGCAGGGAAAGTAGATGCAAATACAGAATGCTGTATGAGTTATTTGATCTTTAGCCATGAAGAGTAGCAGTTTCAGACACTATAGCAAAGGCAAGGCTGTGTTTAAGTCACTTCATCGATTTTTAGGTGTTTTATGAACACAGTTTCAATGTTCTTCTTCTGCTGAAGATTTTTAAAGTCTCATCAGTATTTATCTTTGTATATTTTTATTTTCTTTTTCCCCTTCAAGCATCAACGACAGCTTTCTTTGCCACTGACACAAACAAAATCTTCCCCAAAGAGAGGATTTTTCAGGGAGGAAACAGATCATCTAATTAAAAACATTCTGGGTAAAAGAATTGGCAAGTTCATTAATTCTTCAGATGAACCTCCAAATAGCTTCAGGGAGTTTTATGATAGCTGGCATAATAAGCCTGTTGATTATCACGGTCTTCTGTTGCCCCGCATCGATGGACCTGAAATCAAAGTCTGGGCTCAACGCTATTTACGATGGATTCCTGAAGCACAGCTTCATGGCGGTGGTACAATAGCCACAGCTGCCAAGATTTTGGACTTGATGGAGGAAGTGCAAAACTTGCAGGTGAAAATGGATGAAGAACATAGTCAAGCTGTTTCTGGAGACATACATGGTGTTCCAACGCTGAGAAATTCTGCCCGTTTGTCGTCTTTGTTTCCTTTTGCTTTACTTCAGAGACAGTCTGTCAAACCAGCTTTACCCACTAGCACCTGGAAAGACTTGGAAGATGAGGATGACTTGGTCAAGAGAGATGATGAATTTGTTGATCTAAGTAGTGATATGTTATAAAGTGTATATACATTTAAGTATGTATGTGGTTAAGCTGAGTTTAAGATGTTTTGCTGTATCCTAATCTAAAGAACTCGAGTATCTACAGCCTGCTGAGTGGGTCTGTAGGGTAAAGGAAACTTGGCTGGGTATATTTTGAACTTCCATTTCACTCTGACAGTATTTATTGCAGAAACACATTTTTAGTATAGGTATAAAAGAAAAACAAGTGTAGCAGCACCACGTGGCTGCTTTATGCAAAAAAAAAAAAAAATTATGATTCAGAGGTAGAATACTAAATGCATACAGCAGCAGTTGTGAGGAATCTGCAGACTTGCTTAACATTAAACATTGTTCCTTTTGTGCTAAAAGCTAACAGGAACTATTAATAAATACATCTGCAGTTGTCCATCATGTGAAATAAAGAAGGCAAGGTGAAACTAAATGTGCTTTCAAACATAAGCTTTTACAGCTGAGAATAGAACTTGGGGATTTCTGTCTGATGTGGCATCAAATGAAGTCATGTGCTTATCAGCCTCATCCTTTCTGACAGTGTTTATCATTGGCTTGCAGAACTTCACCTTGTGTAGTGGTATAATAGCAGCTTGGCTTTCCTAAGGCTCTGCTTGCATTTAGCTTAAAGATCGGGTGCAAGAGCTAAACTAAACATTTCAAGACCTATTGTGTCTGCTGTCTTACTCCCTTGCTGCCTTGGAAAATTAAGTCCCAAATGTTTGCTGTTGATTGTAGGAAACAACCTGACAGAGATTCTAGTTTATTATGGATATTCTTTTCCTCTCCTTTAGATGTGAAAATTTTTTTACTCTAATTTCTCTGCATATGCCAGTTGCCTTTGCGGCTTTCTGAAGCTTTGCACTGAGACCTCTACACGGAAGGGAATGCAGTCTTGAATTTGCAGTCTGTTGCCACTTGACATGAGTTAGTGGTACAGATTATGAATGTGGCTTTCATACCCTACAAACATATGCATCCTGTTACTGGATGTTCTAACAGTACCTCAGTGAAAAAAGCCATAAAGAAAAGCCTGTTGATTTTTTGATCTACTGTGTGTATGTTTATATAAAAAGTATTTTTGCTGCAAATAACTGTCCTTTGTAAAGTTGAGTGCTATCTGACTGTCAAATCTATTTTGAGCCCTTAAATGGTAGAGTACCCCAAGAATAAATGCAAATCATAGTATCAGTTAATTTGAGATGGTGGATGTTGAATATTCTCTGTATGATTCAGAAATCCATGCTGGAAAATTTAAATAGTAAAACTAACACTTTAAGATTTGAGCAGCTCAATGTAATCAGGGTTATTAAACTAAGTTACAGATCAGTCACTTCACAGTGAATTGTACTTCATATGTGTAATAAAAGATCATCTGCAGCTCTTTAAAAATATTAATGTTAAAGGAAATGTATAAGTGGGGGGAGGGAGAGATCTTGCTGCAACTCTATGCCAAATTGAAGCTTTTCAACTGCTGATTGCCTTAATCTTAGTAGCCTGAATTTGTAGCAGTTTGTTTAAAAATATGCTAGTACTTTTCCTTTCTGCTTTGATACATATCTCGTTGCTGTTTGTACAGCTAGCGTTTATTGGAATGGGCTGCCCAGCACATGTCATTCTGACCTTAGTGTAGCTCAAGCGATCCATTTATCCAGTGATTTCTGTGTGTTTGAGCAATGCATTTTTGTAGAGAAGAAATATCCGTCATTCTAAGGTCATCTGGGTTCAGGGGGTTTTTAAACACTGTCATTAGAAAAAAAATCTATTACATGAAATTTTCTGTACTTTTGATCAAACTAGTACTGTGGCTGAGTCCTAAAGATTACATATTTATATTTCAGATGTTGGACATCTGATTTGTACATAAGTTATCAGAAATCTATATAGAGGAGAAGCATATATGTGGAATTGAACATAGGAACACTTCTAATGTAGAGTAAATACCATTGTTGTTGGTTTTCTGCACTGCAGGATTGGAAACGTACTTAATATTTTCACTCAACTTCTGTTTATACCTCCAAGTTTTTACACTGAATGCGATCTAGAAATTGTATAGTTGGCTTAAAAAAATAAATGTAACTCTTTTTCCTCTTTAGTGGTCAGTGTGGAGAGTGTCAATAAAACATACTTTGTCATATTTATCTTGAAATGACAATGTATGTTTAAGCTCTGTTTTGCAAAATGACACTTTAAATTGTAGTGAACTTGACAATCGCAGTGTCAAGGCTTGTTGGGTTGTACACAGGGTATTTGCAGACTTACGGAGAGGATGCTGTACAGTTTTGACCTGGCTGTGCTGTAGGACGAGTGTATCAGTTCAGAAAAGATCAAAATTCAGTGCAATGCCATAGGATGACTATGGTAAGCTGCTGAACTGATCTAGAGCGTGTCTGCCAAATGGCATTTTTTGGGGATCTATTAAAATATTGCAATCTTAACTGTTTTGGGGATCTATTAAATTTTTTCATTCACAATGGTGTGCTTGTCTTTCATTGAGTTGTTTCCCCATTTCAAGGAGGAGCATTGTTCTTAGTGTGTTAGCACAGGAACTTCCTGAAATTACAGTGGCTGTGTATTCCTCAAACTGAACATGTTCTGAGTCCAGGTCGGGTGCTGGTCATGGTAAACTATAGAGTACAAATGAAAAACATGTAATGTATTTTTTCCAGAGGTGACATATTACTAGTTTCTGCCCCGAAATCTAGCATGAGCACAAATCACTCAAAAATAATTTCCTAAAGAGAACGTATAAAATTGCTGTGAGGTTTAAGAAGAATTTGCTGTTGGAACAGGCACAGCAGCAGGGTGCTGGGTTGCATTGTAACACAAGGTGTGCCACAGCCTCACCCACATCTCAGATCCCTGTGTGTACTTTGACCACTTGGCTTTGAGATGGCATTCACTGCAGTGAATGTGCTCAGCTATGCTGCATGCCTTGCTGGAATCCGAGTGCTTTATAAAGGTTCTTACATCCGGCTCATCCTCCTGTTCTCTTCCCGCAATTAAAGCTTTTTCATTCCTTGTTCAAAGCACATAAGCATAACCATTTCAGGAGTTGGTATGGCAGTCTCTGTAGTGTGTGTCTTGCCAATGGGTTATTTGTCACACAGAGGTTTCCTTTCTTCAAGTCTTGAGCTGGAAGCTTTGTATACAGTGCCTACTGCCTGATACTCATGTTTTGCATGAAACTTGGTTTATAAATTACCTGAGGTGTGTTTCTTCTTCTGTGACAAAGAAGAGGTGGAGTAATGAAATATTTTGAATCTTCAAAAGCATTTCCTATTCAGAACTCCTTTGGCTCTTCCACATTGTAGTTAGTGACTGAAAGGGGTGTGAGGTAAGATCCTTCTGATGGGGCCATGTTCTTTTCCTTTATTTATAGTAAAACTACCCTGTGAGAAATGCTTTTTGCCAGGCTTTGCAGAACACTGAACCTGGTGTATCCCAGAAGGCAGTGAGCACAAAAGATGAACACAGCTGCTGTTTGAGTTTGAGAAATAGCTGTTTCAAAACAAGCAGTATTTCCCCTATTGCTTTGCCTGGCTGCTTGAAACAGGCTCATTATGTTTACCTAGGAAAGCATTTGATAAATAGCTTTGTAAAAAGCAGAACTGTGGAAAGTGCTTTCCCACAGTGATGACTTGTCCGGCTGTGCTGCTGTTCCTTGAAATTCCCCATCCCTTCTGGCATGTCCCAGCCCTGCTCACACCATGACACCTTCGATCTCCGCTCTCTTCATCTCCTCTGTTCTGAAGTGAGATGCAGTGTTCGCAGTTAGTCTGTCATTGCTAGTAACTTGCTGAAAAGCCAACTTCAGTAACTCTGTTCCTGGGGGACTGAATAAATGGGCTTGTGGTGGCTTGGCCAGGCCAGGTGGTCTGCAGCCTGCTTCTTAGTATCTAGTAACTTGAAATCTATTTCTGCTAAGCATGATCAGAACTACCAGCTGATTGCCAAAGCTCTGGTACAGGTAGGTGGAGAGGAAGTGTGAGCAGTCCTCTGTGGTCACTAGGGAGAAACAGTGAGAAACCCCATGCATGCGGTGTTCATATAAAAATGAATGCAACTTTCAGATAGGAAAGTCCGCTCATTTACAGTCAGATCAAATATCACGTGTTATGCCACAGAGTTTTTATTTGTCTTGGTTAATGTCTGTTTCTGTGTTCTGAAATACTTATTTTATTGTAGGAGCCCAAATTCAGTCTTGGGAACCTTTTGATTTTCCTGGGAATCAGATGGCATTTTTATGACTTCTGAAAGACACTTAAAATCCTTGTTAATAGTATTCCCATTCTGGAAAGCAGAAAAAAAAAAAAGAAAAAAGAAAAATCAGTAACAGTTAACCGAGCTAGAATTAATGCACAGTTTTGCTAATTAAGTGTAAATCTTCATGTATTTTGTAAACAGTGCCAAGCCTGTGGGCTGGTAGCTCGCTCAATTTCAGTGAGTAGGATTCACTTCTTCTTTCTGTTTCTACAAACATTGTTTTAAAGAATGTTTATGGACGTGATGACAGATAAAAAGACTTTATATGGAGAGCTCATTTCTTGCATCACCACAAAAACATGAAGCACAGCTTTCACCATGACCTCAATGTACAAAACAGAATTCCTCTTACCAAGTTCCTCATACACAGATAAATACTATCTGTTTCTAACAAAGTCACTTCCTCCACTTCATATTTTCCCAGCTCAAGCTTTCTACTGTGAGTTCACTCTTAAACAACTCTTTCTTGACACGCTCTCGTGAAAGTTCTTCGATGAAGTTTGAATAAGATTGAGTTTACACATGCTGTGGTTTTTCCTTCTGCATTCTGAAATGGTAAGAACATGTGAAAGCCAGGTAAGGGAGTGCTGCAGATGTCCTAACTCATGACAATTAATGTGCAGGTTTTCAGATTGCAAGATCCCTCACTTCTGTGTCAGTATGGAGCATGGCATCTCTGGTAGTTGTCCTGTAATTAAGAGTAAATATTTAGAATAAATAAAATCCTGTTGTGTGTTATTTTTCCTAGATGGAAACTGCATAAAGAAAACACAGGCTGATAATCCCAAGCTATGTTTTCTAATGCAACATGGCTTCTGGAAACTTTCAGTACTTTGCAGGGTTGATGTCTGCCTCGAGGAATCCTGGGTGCCTGACTGCCTGCGTTTGGGTTGCATCTGATGTGGGGCATCTGCTGCTTGAGGGACTCCTGCTGAGTGCTACCCAGCAGTGTGCTCCTGCTGCCCAGCTGTTAGTTTGGCTCCCACATGATTGTATAGAAATAAATATTTTGCTGTTGTAGATTAGTTTTCTATTACATCAGCTTGCTGATGTATCACACCATGGTTGTGCAAGGGAAACATCTATGGCAGATTGCTTGAGGGTGACTTTCCCAACAGGCAACTGCCAATTACAGCAGGAGGGGAAGGTGGAATCACAACTGCAGTAGAGATGGCTCTGGAGTTGCTATGTTGTTGAAAAAGAGAAACTTTGGGAACCAGACCTAACGTGTATTTATTTGAAAGGTCATAAATGGCACACATAGCTGTTTAACTCTTCTGAGAAGAAAACACAGGAAGCACAAAACCACTACCGAAAGTAGACAAAATAAGCCACCAACCAAACAAAAGAAGCTTTGGTTTTGGGTTGCCTGAAAAGCCTTCCAGGGTGATCAGATCTGCGTTGGATCTGAGTTGGTTGTTACAGGAAGAAGCTACGGTAGGCAGAATAAGCCAGCCTGATCCGCAGTCATCAGGCACATTCCTCAGGCTGTGCTTTGGTTTGGACTTGGGCATGTTTTAAATATCATCATTCTGCCTGGGTTGTGATTTAGCAGTGATTGTGGCTGCTGAAAAGCAAAAATCATGTTTTGACTTGTAATGTGAAAACAATCATCACTCTGAAAGTGACTTTGGATTCCTGATGCATTTCTGCTTTTCTCATTTAAGCTTCTTGTTATACATAACTGAGGGGTTACTGTTCGTTTTTAGCATATTTTACTCACTCACATCTTGTTTTTTGTTAGTTTTAATGTGTTTGACGTGCTTTGTCCATATGCAGCCCATTGTCCATTCCAGGGGCAGCATGCAAGTCTCTCCCTTCTGATCAAGACCCTAATTTTCCAAGGCTATTCATCCACCCAGTGCTTTTCCACAGGTAGTGGCCCATTTTTATTATTCAAATTGCAGTTGAATAGCTATCTGGCAGAGATGATGATAAAAAGGGCTAGTTACTGAAATGAAATGAAGTGAAATGAAATGAAGTACATTAATAGTAAAATCATTATTCAATGTATCGGTATTAAATAGAAGCTCCATGAATACACAAGGCCTCTGCAGGTAACAGTGGATGCTAGAAAGAGCTGAAATATAATTACCAGGGACCTGGACTCAGGCAACAGGAAATGATCGAACATAAATGATTCTTCATAATCTTTGTACCTTATTAAAGCATTAGTAGCCCTATTGGTGCTGGCTGCTAACATTATTATTCCGTCTAGACTGGCAGACATCTTTTCCCTTTTGAAGCCAGCGAGGACTTCCCTCACAAAGCAAATGATTTTCCAGCTGAAACACATTGATGTCTTTATCAGAATAACATTGTGTACAGCTGCTCTTGCCACCAAGAAATTTACTTTATATTCTTAGAATCTAAGTGTGGTTTTGGTTAGAAGAGGCCTCAAAAATCACTTATTTCCATCCTCCTGCCATGGGCCAGTTGCCAGCTCAGGCTGCACAGGGCCCTATCCAACACAGCTGTGAACACCTCCAGGGATGGGGCACCACAGCTCTCTGGGCAGCAGTGCCAGTGCCTCACCATCACCACCTTTCAGTCAAAAGTTTTCCCCAACATTTAATCTAAATCTCCCCTTTTTTAGTTTAAAACTGTTCCCCTTTGTTCTGTCACTATCAGGACATGTAAAAAGTTGTTTCTCTCCTCTTTATAAGCTCCCTTTAAGTACTGGAAGCCTGCAATGAGGTGTCCCCTGAGCCTTCTCCAGGATGAACAAGCCCAGCTCCTTCAACCTGTCTTTGTAGGAGAGGCGCTTCAGCGCTCCAAGCTTCTGTTGTGACTCCAAGTCCTTCTCCACAAGACTGCTCTCAAGCTCTTCTCCCAGTCTGTAAACATACCTGGGATTTCCCTGGCTTAAGCACAACACCTTGCGCTTGGCTTTGTTCAACCTCATTAGGCCCCAAGACAGATCCCTGGGGAACACCACTTGTGACCAGCCTCTACGTTCATGGGACATAGAGCCTCTGAACATATCCCTCTGGATGCAGCCATCCAACCAATTCTTGATCCTGCAAACATTCCACCTTTCAAATGTCTCCAATTTAGAGACAAGGATGTGGTGCAGGACCATGTCAAAGACCTTGCACAGTCTAGGTAGATGACATCAGTTGCCTGCCCTTTATCTACAGATGCCACCACTCCATCACTGAACCAGATGCGTCAGGTACAATCTGCCCTTGGTAAAGCCAAGTTGGCTATTTCAGATCACCTGTTTGTCCCTCACATGCCATTGTTTCTGTGTGAGAACTGGAGTTTAAAGAGTAAACTTAATCACAGGGCTGACCAGCAATTCTTTAATAGAGCTGAACTCTTTTAAATGAGGAAGTAATATTACCTCTTCTTTCCATGCAGGGGATAAGAGGCTCTGGAGGGATTAAAACCTTTTAACAGCATTTGCTCAGCTGGGGTGACTATGGAAAGGTTTTTTTGGATGGATTCAGTCCCTAGTGAAATTTTCTTAAGATGTGGCTGAATGCTAAAGTACAGAAAATGTTTTTAATTCATCTATCTTAGCTTTTGTTCAATTTGCATAGCTGTTGACTCGCCAGTAGGTGCTACACCGACAACTAGACTGGCAGCAGGATCTTTTCCAGATAAAACCATAGAATCACAGGATCATGAAGGTTGGAAAAGACCTGTAAGACCATCTAGTCCAAACACTGACTCATCCCCACCGCTCCCACTAACCATACTCCTCAGTGACTCATCTCATTTCTTGAACACCTCTGGTGATGGTGACTACACCAGCTCCATGGGCAGCCTGTGCCAATGCCTCACCACTTCTTTGGAGAAGGAAGTTTTCTTAATATCCAACCTGAACCTCTCTTGGTGCAGGCTAAATCTGTTACTTCTCATCTTAAATCACACACTGATGCTGATTTCCTATCTCTCCTGGATGTCTGCTTGGGTCAGCTTTAGGGAGGTTTGCTTCGCGTTAATAAGCAAGTAATCTCCACCTGGTCATCATCAAACCCTCGGTGCTGAGCTATGGGAACACGTCTGTGTTGAGGTAGGCAATTGCAGCATAAGTGCACGTGGGCAGCTTTGGTGTGTCAGGTCAGACTTTGAGGTGTATGTGATAGCAGTGAAGAGCACAAGATGTATCGCTCCCTGCAGAACTGGTGGGAGAAGCCTCACAGAAGGGCTTTGAGGTCAGGATTCTGGCTGACGGAGCTATGTTTAAAGAAGCTGTCTCCAGCTGTTTGATTTAAGCCATGCTCAAAGAAGCAGGGCTGTGTATTTTTGTAAATAAGCCAAATGGTATCAAAGGTGCTTTATTCCTAACTGGAGTAACCTGTAGGACTCTATAAGCTGGCCAGTTGCCCAGATCAAGAAAGATCTCTTCCTGCAAAAGGAAAGTTGGCAGATGGAGCATAATCAGGAATTTATATATATATATTATATATATATATAAAATTTTTGTCAGATGTGCTGAAGAGACATAGTAAAAACTTTGAAGTTTTTATCCATGTATTTTCAAAACTGAACATGATTTGTGTGTGACAGTATATTTTCAGAATGCACTTGGAAACAGTGGTAAAAAAGGCATTTTCTTACTGCAACAGTTGTGGTCCTCCCTCATTTCCATGCCCTATTTATTGATGTTAGCATCAAAACTAAGTCCCTGCTACTGTCAGCACTCCAGGGAAGGGAGGAGAGCTCAGAGTACACCTTAGTAAAAGGCATTTGCTGAGGTGTGCGGTTCAACTGCAATCGCATACCCAAGAGCAATGTGTCTGTATCACACTTCAGATATAGCTCCTGTCAGAAAACAGGATGCTAGAGATGCTTTAGCACTTTGTATTAACCCTGGTTTTACGTGTACTATTGAACATGTGTTCAAAGATGATGTCCATATCTGAGGGCATGTCATGTTCTGTGCAGATGCAAACTGTGCTTTTATTTTGGCCACAGGACATTCATCACCAATGGCGAAGTGCCAGCTTGGTTCTCCAGTTCCACATTGAGTTTGCAGTTAGGAAAACAGAACCCATTTGAGGCAAAAAAAGAGAGCCTCCTAAAGTTCTCTTTTAGAGCCAGTCTTCAGAGTGGGACCATGCATCCAGGATTGGGAGTGCTTTCAGCACTTTGGGGTATGCCTAGAGCTGCTCACCCACTCTGAGCTGAGAGCCATTTCCTTGAGGGATGGCAGCCACAGGAGCAGTCAGCAAAGGCTAAAATGTATTCTTCTTGTGTGTTTGTTCTGCAGGAACACAAGGGTTGCATTTGCTGTTGTGTGATGCAGAATATGAACAGTGAAGGTAATTTTGGTCTTGGGGGATTTTTAAAGGTTGTTTTAATTTCTCTCTGAAGGACTTACTGTGCAGTAAATAGCTGTTAAATCATTACTTTATCCTTTGGCAGACAGAATTAAGCAACTGCCTAAGAAAACATTAGTGAAAACATTTAGTAAGAAAAGATCATACATGCCAAAGTAGGACACCTTGACCGGGATGGCTGACTCATCAATTCAACATATTCTGCGTTAAATATGGAAAGCTCATATGTCATCTCTCAGCAAGAGCAAAAAGAAATGTATTTTATCTTTGGAAGATGACTTACAAATCAGATGGGATCTCAGCGAAATCTCTATGCAGGTGAAATACCGATGTGCAGCATGTCTCATTCTCTGTACAGCCATGTAGATGCATTGGTGCTGTTGAGAGGATCCTGGCCACAACCTCACACTGCTGGATGTATTTCTTTTTCTAGTCATCAGCTGGGTTTCTCCACTGAATCTGTTTTTCTAACCTTCATTGAAAATTGTGAGTGGTGATAATTTAGATGCTTATTTCTTTTTCTCTCTCCTCCCCATGGAAGTCACTGGAGTCTTGAAGGCCTGTCTGATCCTGACTTCAGTGACCCTTGGGAGCATGAGAGCCAGCCTGAGGCTCGGCAGCCAACAGACAAAAATGGGAGCATTCACTAAACAAGCAAGGGAAGCACTTTTACACAGGCCTTCTAGGTGTCCCTAAAAACTGGATGAAATCATTAAGAATAAATCAAACATAACTTTCATCTTTCCAGGTTATTTCTGGTGCTGTTTCAGCTCTGTTCATCCCCAAGAACGAAGCCCCAAATCCTCTCTCTTTTTTCCCAATCTAGTTCTCAGTTGGAAAAAAATATAAAAATCCACTCGAAGGCAGAAGCGTGAGCAGGAAACACAAGGCGTTACATAATTGCTTTGCCATCCAGGCTCCTGATTACTCAGTCAAGCTTCTTCTCTGTTTGAATCCATGGTGATTGCTAAAAATACTAATGTTTTAAAAATGGAGACATTGTTATCACACTCTCTAAAGACTCATGCTTGAATATTACACATCATCTTATTTAGCCATGTGCAGGTTGTCTTGTGCCCAGTGCTGCACAAGCGCACAGCAGAAGTTCTTATGCATCTGCTGCTCTTCAATCAATATTATGCAGGTAGCGGCACAATAGAGTTGTCTCTGTCCCACCATTTTGAATGATTACTTTAGTTTAAGCTAAAGATGTGGTCTGTAGAGTTGATTTCATTCAAAAATTTCTTGCAAATCCCTTATGAAGAGATTTGTAGAGACAGCAGCTTTTTAGCATCAAATATATTAATCAGGGTTTGCATTGATGGTAAAGTGTTAGCTGGTGAGAAGCTCTTTTTAAAAGCCATTGCACAGAAATGATCCAGTCAAAATGTTATGACACTGAAGATAGATGGTGTTGCACAGACATAGTCCAGTGCAGGATTTACCCAAAGAAAATCAATCCACATTTGGCTTGCATTAACCCTGTGGGAAAACATTTGCAGGTGATTTTCTCAGCCTTCTCCTTCACAGTCGATGGAGGCACTTCAAATTCAGGTCAAAATGGAAAAAGCTGTCAGTGCCTGGTGGTGTGCTGTGCTGCTGCACTCCTCCCCTCAGTGCAGATCAAGCACATCCACAGCGAGAAGGTGCCATAGAGTGCTCCATAATGCTTGACTAGCACGAGACTTTGTGTTTCAGAGTCAACTTTCAGCATAACAAATCCAGCTAATCAGATGCGCTTCCACTCTGTTTTGAGTCCTGAATGAGTCAGGGAGAAGCATAACCCAGAGATGTCTGCGTCTTCCACCAATGAACGCCTATCGCATGCTTTGGTAGAGGGCATTACTGGAAGTACTACCACTGGTGCTACTTCAAAACCCTCTGTGTGCTGTGCTCACAGCCTGGCTGCTGCCAGGAGTGAAACCATCCTGCACAAAGCAGGTGTGGAACAGACCGTGTGATGTGCTTGGCTGAGCCCTCAGGAACAACCCACCTCCCTTCCTCTCCTTCACCTCTCTGCACAGAGGCTTTTAAATTACAACTCCATGGAAACATTTTCTGTGCACCATCTGGCTTTATGTATTTTTCAACGAGTTGATAAGTATTTACACACCCTAGAGAGAACAGATAGTTACTGATTTGTTACATGGGAAGGGAAACAAAGCTTTTTCAAAACTGATTTTATATACAAGCCATTGGATTAAGTGCTTTAAATTTTGCCAGGATCCCAATGACCATTATGGTGTTGGTTTCACAAAATTTCCACCCTATTTTTCTCACTGAACTTGCTAAGATAGCTACACATTTTTCCTAGTGATAATGGTTGGATTGAATCACTGTGTAGAAATGAAAACACATATTCCTTACAAACTGCACTTTAACTGATGCTTTGTCTTCATTATTTCAGTACTCTAATTGCAGTATTAAAATAATGAGTACGGATTCTTGCTACTGAGCAGCACTGCTCACACACAGGGAGAAGATGCCGTTAAAATGCAAAGATTTCAGGAACAAGCAATCGTCTGAACTCCACGGGTGAGGAGAAAATGAGAGGACCTAGAAATACATGAAACGAAGGAGATCTTTTGGGAAAGTTAACGCCTTTCTGTGTCTGCCTTTGGTCTCCCAAAAACGTCTGTCAGTCAGCCTGCAAGAAAAAAGACTATTGGTTTTGTTTTTAAAAATATTAAAGGCATTATTAAATTTTTAATTCAAAGCACTGTGAATCTAAGATGAATCATTTTATTGACTTACTGGCTACACCAGATTTTATATGAGCTAGGTATTAATGCCTGGCACTATGCCACTGGATGTAATTTGTGAGTTCATCATAACCCGATCCAGTCTATGTCAAATACGGAGTAATTCTTCACATTTTTGAGACAACATCATTCCTAAATCTGCCAAGGAAGAGAATTAAAGAGAAGCTTATTTGAAAAGATACACTGCCAAATTTCAGCTTTGTGAAGTGGTAGTTTAAATGATATCTGACTACTGAGTACCAATTGCTGTCACAGCATGGGCTTGTTGTATGGACAAAGAGAAATGTAACACTTGGAGCTTACTTAGCAAAATTTGCTGCTATGCTACTAGTGTTGGGAAGTTCATTGATAAAACCAAGAAGAAAATGCCAGTTGGTCTGCAATGGCTAGTGAAGGTTTTATTTGGTACCAGGACAACAGTACAAGTGAAACAGGTACAGCTGAAACTGCAAGAGAGAAAACACTACAGAGCAGTGTGCAGCCACTGCATTCTAAACATGTTTTTTACAGACTTTTGGCCATAGACTCTAGTTTCTTCCCACCTCAAATGCCACATGTTGGTCTGCTCACTTCTCTTGCAAGTCAAGTCAAAATCGCTGGCTCCCTCTCCTGTTGTCCTTCTATGCCTTTGTTCCTACTGCAGGTCAAAATCTTGCTGTCGGAGATCAGCAATAATACTGGATAGAACAAATCTCAAGATATTTTGTTATTTCAAACTGCTTTTGATTATTAATGCTCACTGCAGAATTTACTTAAACACATATCTGTAATCAGTACAGTTTTAAGGATGGTTTGGCCTTAGGAAATCCCTGTGTTCCTTTGTTCCTGGCCACTGGTTTCCATGTTGTAAGAGAGTGTAGAGCTCCTTCAGTCATGATACGGTGCCAATTTGTGCAGCTCCCTAATCACCAGATTCCAGAAATGATTAATGCTTAATACCATTTGTGTGTGTCACAGCAGATCCTTTCAGTGATTCCAGCAGCATCTCCACATGACACCAGTTACAATGGGTGGAGAGGCAGACCTTCATTGTAAGGGAATGGAAGACATGGATAGGAATGTGAACGAGCTCAACTGGCAAAACACTGATGGGGAAGCAATACTAGGGTGAGCAGCCTTCTAGATGCTGCTTCTGTTAGAAAATAACTTCTGTATTCTTGACATCATTAACCTCAAAAAGTGCACAAGTTATTGACCTGATTGTCCTTCAAAAGAAAAATCAGCCCAGCAGTATCTTGCTATTATAACAGTGGAACCTACATTTACCTACAAAGCCCAAAGTTTTGGAGCATATCATGGTTTAGAACTTCCAGTACTGACTAACTATATGCCAAGCTCGGGACATTTAAGCTAGAACACATTTGTCAAGAATGAATAGCAGTTGACCTCCTGCTTGTTAAATATTGTTACTCTTTGTTTTACCTGCTATCCCAAGACATTTGCACTTGGTTTGTTAATTGTCTTTTCTGCTGATATCAGAATAAGCCCTACTCCCACTGCAAAGTGAATCATGGGAACTGCAATCAGTGCAACACAAAGCGAGTCTAAGATTCATGCTTTGCTATTTTCCCTTTTATTTCTGCTACCCAAAGGGCTGGCAGCAGTTCAGAAAATCCAAGTGTTTTTGAAGTCTCCTACACCTGGCTAGGATAACTTCAGCTCATCAGCAGCTGTTAAGAGAAATTCTGCCAGATATTGGCTTAGGAACAAACAGGGATGTGCTATGAGTTTACTGCAAGCCAGACAGAAACTATTTATAGATGAGAGCCCCTGCATTTGCATTATTTCTTCTTAACAGAACAATTAAAAAATGTAGCCCTTCAGCTCTGCAGCCAGGTGCCTCTGGAGTTGGGACGTGCCAGGTGACAGCCCATATGATGGGATGCACACATTACACAAGGGCTAGGGATACAGCCTCCTGGGCTCCTGACACAACCACATTGGACTCATCAGTATTTTTGAAATACGTTCTCGTACAGATTGCAGAGAAGGTTGTTATGTGGCACACTGGGATCTGCCAGGTGAAGAAGATCCAACAAGCTGCGTGGTCCCCCTCTGAAACAGCAGTTCTTGGTACTATTCGGGGCTTTAACACTAGTGAAATCGGATGCTGAAATGTGTCATTTGCCCTCCTTTGGTTTTGTCTATTGGCAGTGATCTGGTATAGAAAAACCAAAGAAACAATAATGAAAGACCGGATCAAAATTCGATTATAAGCATTGATTCATACTGAGCTTATTAGTTCAGTTCAATGATAAGGAATTGGAATTGAAATTAATAACAAAAATATATTTCTTTGAAGTTACACCATTAAATTCATGCAAACATCTGAGCATGTAAAGGCAGAAAAGTGACTCTGTCAAATATGATTTCATAGTATGTCTCACTCTAACAGACATGAAACTGATCAACAAACTTTAACACCCTTATTGACCTACAAGTTATACTTATTTGGTCACTTTTGTAATACGAAACGGAAAAGCTGGCAATTAGCAACATGGTCAGCAACTGCTTTTAAAATCAATTTTCACAAAACTGAAAAACAAAGCAAAGACCAACGACGAGTCCTTTGTGGCTGCCCAGAACAGGACTCAAAAAATAATGACAAAAGAAATGACGTGAATAACCAGGAGCTGTTAACGAGCCTTCCATCGGTTAACGTCTAAAATGGAATTAGGGGAGAGAAGAACGTAGTTAAACAGCGGTATCAAAATGGAAATGATCTTAACAGCCCCAACAGCGCACTTCGTCCACGCGGGAGGAGAGGACGGCGCTGCTTTGTTGCAACGACTGCAAGCCCGTCACCCTGATCGCAGCGCTGAGCAAACAGCCGCAGCTTATGGAGGACCGAATTAACAGAGATTCCACTATTCAGCGAAGGCATTTCCGCAGAACAGGTCTTGTGGCGATACCGAGGCACCTTTTATTTACGCAAACGCACGTTGGATGCAACTTGCTATAGCCCAAAGCCGGAAAGGCCGCCAAAGCCGCGACGCGGGCTCCAGCTGCGCTCAGCTCCGCCGCCGGCCGGCCGCTCCCCCCCCCCGCTGATGGCGGCGCTCCTCGGGGCGGATCGCAGCGCAGCACAGCGCCCCTCCCGCCACCGCCGCCGTCGTCTCCTCCCGTCCCCCCGGGGCTCCTCCCGCCCGCGGCCTTTTCCGGCGCCCCCCCCCTCCCGCTGCTGCCACATCCTCCGCTGACATCAGCCCGCGCCGCCATATTGCACGCGGAGCCGCCTCCGCCAGCTCGGCCCCCGCTGCCTCCGCCTCCGCGGCCCGGCCCCACTCCCCATGACCGCCCCCGGCCGGCCGCAGCCGCGGTGCGGGTAGTGCCGAGTGGGAGCGGCTTCCGCTACTCCGTCTCCGCGCTCCCGAGTTGTCGCCGAGTCCCCCGCCGCCGCCGCCTCCTTCTTCTTCTCCTCCTCCTCTTCCTCCTCCTCCCCACCCCCCAAACCTCCCAAACCCCCGGCCCGGCCTCTGCCGTCCCGCCGCCCGCAGCCATGACGTCCCTCACGCAGCGCAGCTCCGGCCTGGTGCAGCGCCGCACCGAGGCGTCCCGCAGCGCCGCCGCCGACAAGGAGAGGGGGGCCGGGGGCGGCCCGGAGGACGAAGGCCGCCGGGAAGAGCCGGGAGACGACGAGAAGGGAGACTCCAAGGAAACGCGGCTGACCCTGATGGAGGAGGTGCTGCTCCTGGGCCTCAAGGACCGCGAGGTGCGGACCGTGCGGGGGGGGTCCGGGGAGAGGGGACGCCGGAGCGGGGGGCGCGTGTGGGGGAGGGGGAATCTGCCGTGTGTTGGCTGGGCCGGGGCGCGGGTGGGTCGGGGGGGGCTCTGGAGGCCAGGGTTGGGGTGCCTGCAGGTGGGACGCGGCTGCCGTGAGGCCCGGGCAGCCTTGCGGTGGCTGTGCTACTGCTGGTCGCCCGCCGCTGGGACGTGGGAGTCTGGGCTGTGTAACGCCTTGTGCCTGCAGGGCTTCGGGACGCTCGTCAGCCCTTTCTGAAAACGCTTCTGAGGCTAATGCGTGCGAAAAAGGCCGGAAAGTTGATGGAGACAGACATGATAAAAACGGGCCTCGAATCCTAAGCGGGTCAAAATGAGGAAATAGGTTTTTATGTAACTCCGTTTCACTGAGTTTATGATACCCTTGTTTGTCATGGTTGTGTGAACAGCAAAGCGTATTTCTATGGATGTGGTGGTCAGCTTCGTACTGCCTTATCATTATGAAGTGATAATCAATACAAAGGATGTGCACACTGTGCAAAGCCTTATCAGGGAAAACAGTTTGATATGCTGTGTGGTGAAGCACACCTTTGTTGTGATGCCTTTATTTTAGTTACTAGCTGTCATGTGCGCTTAATTAAGTGACCTGCTTAATTCTCTGTTGGTGTTGCAAGTAAACTAAAGAAGACTGATTTGGGTGGAAGTATCCTGAAGCCGTTCACAAGCAGAAAATAACAGGAGGAAACTGCCAAGCAGTGTGTTCCTTGGCAGTGGGTTTCATCTAGAATAACTTGACTGGTTGATGTTGTGTAGATTAGGAAGTAGTTTTCCTAAATAATGGTAATTTTGTTGTTGGGGTTCTGTCTGTGTATATATCTGTTGCAATAACATGCTTTATTTCTCTCTCAGTCAACGTACTTCAGTCCACGTTCTTCTAATCCCATTTTTCCCAGACGGACCTTGCCATGGCATCGCAGTAAAGTCAGCAGATACTCACAGAGATGTGTGCTTCTTCCTACTGATCCTGAAGATGTGCCTATGTGTGTTGCTCTTCTAACTCACCTGAATAGTTGCAGGGAAGAGTTGGGCTTGCTGAGTCAAGTCAGGATAGGAGGACTTGCTCTGAGAAAGATGGGTTAGACTAGGTGAATTTCCAGCCCTTTTTTTCCTCATATGTGTGGTAAATCTGCTGAATCCGTGGGTTCTGGGCTGTAAAGATTTCAAACTAGGGAGCATTCTGTCTGCTTAGAAAGAATATACAGCACGAGTGTTTCCTTGTATATCAGAAGTTAGTAATTCATACTGGGCCTAAAAAATGCAGCTTTGCACTGCTAAATCATCTGACTTTTAGTATAACTGGTGATGGTGCAGGCTACAGGTAATGCAGTGTTTCTGTGTACAAAAAAGGGAATTGATTGCAGTGGCATGGGTATTCGTGACTCCCTTGAGATTTTGCAGTTGAAACGTCAGACAAGAAGAATGATGAGAATGATAATGTCATCTGTAGCGTGAGGGGCTTATGTGCACCAACTAGCATGCAGTTTCTGAGGCTGGTTAGGCACGAATCACTAGAGCCTGTGTTTTACTTCTGTGTCTGTTTGTACCTCTGTCTTTCATAGAAGTAAAGCTCTTTATCTTCAGGGTTTTTTAAATTTAAAACTAGATAAATTTTTGAAGATTTGGGGTTTTCTGTTGTTCTAGTGAGCAAAATAAATTTATTTTATGCAGTTGGGAATGCTTTTTATGAAGTTTTTACTTCCAGTAGAATTGATCCCCATTGACATTTGTTTGAGGCTTTCTCATGACGGCAAGTGGAGGAAAGTAATAAAAGGTCTATAAAGAACAACTGTGAAACTGCACAAAGTGTAAGAGACAGGCAAAAGCAGGTATGTGAGCTTTAATCTCAAGTAAAAGCCAGTGAATCTGCAGTTGTCAGTGTTCTTGTTTGACTGTATGCTGAATTACTTCATTGTGTTGGAATAGAATAAAAGTTACAAGACTGTACTTTGGTAAGAATGCATTTCCCTAAAAACAGTTACTTCACAAAAGTCACCGCTAACTGCATTGATAACTTAGCTTTGACAGTTTTGGAGTTAATTTTTTTAAACATTAAACAGTAGTGAATTATGGCATAACATGTAAATTTTATCAGGAATGCCTCGCGTGCCAGTGGACACTGTTTATAATTTTTTTTGTATAGGTGGAAGAGCCTTTGCTCTTCGGAGAGCTTTACAGGAAGATTCAGACAGTGATGGACAGGTGCGTTCAGTGTTTCTAGGAGATGGCAAGGTATTTGTGAGAATCCTGCTTTCGTGGCAGCACAAGGCCTTCAGCAGCCATCGCAGAGCTTGAGTTGTTGCCTGGTTGTCTCCGCACTGTTGGTTCAGCCATGAGCACATCCTGCTGCCCTGACAAACGCAGAACCCCTCATTCTTAATGCTTGAACACAATTAACAGCCTTTACACATGCTTCCTAGGCATTGTCTTTTTAATTTTTTTTTCTTTTCTGGTAAGTTTGATCTTATTAAAATGTGATTTATGTACATGGGCTGATTGTTCTTCTTTTTTTTTTTTTTCTCCACTGATGGTTCCTTTTCTGTATCTCCTATGTATTCATAACTACTTCTGTATTCCAAGGTTGAGGCAGGTTGCAAGGGGTGTGTGCTGATATACGCACATGCTTGCATAAGGTGTCAAATGCTGTGTCCTTGGAGGAACAGATAATTCAGTGGAACAGAATGCATTACTGCAGTTCTAGAGGGAACATCCTTGAATAAATACCTGGAATCCCTCTGGAAATGAGGCTGCAAAGGGGAGTGTTGTTCATCCATCTAGAGCAGAGTAGTAGCCTGTTGCTACAGGAATAAAAAATACTGAAATAAAATACTTTGCTGTGTGAAGTTAAAAATAGTATTGTGGTAGGATAGGTCAAAGCTGCGGTGAAAGGGAGATTGTTATATGGAACTTCTGAAGCATCTGAGGTCATCACTGCCAAAAGAATTGAGTGGTAAACACTAACTGCTTATTTGTAAATGACAGCGAAAGGGCTAGTGCAGGCCAGTGGGCTCTTCAACAGTGGCTCTTCCAGATACTGTCCAGCTCTGTCCCATAGGAAGCTGGAAGGCTACAGAGTGCTCAGTAGCCATCCCTCTTTAAGTTTTCTTTTTTTCTGTATGTAGGTTTTGTTTTGTCTTTTCCTTTTTTTCTTTTTGGACGTCTCTCTTGATAGTGGTTGGGAATCTGTTGAAATGCAGTAGTGTTTACAGCTGTTATATGTATCCTATGTCACAGCTAGATGAATCAAAGCAGCTACAAAGGTTTATAGTTTAGATAATAATGCTAATAAGGTAAAACTCGTATTTGATCTGTAACTAGTTTGTTGTTTGCTGAAAGAAAGCTCATGTGAAGTATGCTGAAATAAGTTGTACTACTGCCTGCTCCAACAGGGAATGTTTCTGGCTCTATTATTTGTTCCTTTGGTGAAGCCTAAGATGTTATTTGTGAGAGTGAAGCAATATTCAGTCACTTAATTAGGTGCAGAAATTCTTTGGAATCTTTGCTCATGCTGGGCCTTTGGAAGCCTCTTTTATGGGTGAAGTTTCAGTGTTAACAGTAGAGTTACAGTGTAGCTTTTTGCCAAAATAACGTGAAGGCTTCTATGTTAAATTTTCATTCTATTGAAATAAATTATTTGGGAGTTGGTTTACCTGTTTCAAGTGTGTTGTTTGATGCTGATCAGGTTAGTGCTATAATGTTGTTTATCTTTAAAAAAAAATCTGAGCAGTTAGATTTATTAGTGAAATTCTTGCTAATCCTAAAGAGTTTTTCATGAAAAGTGGGGAAAAAAATTACAGCTTTTGAAATGGAGTGGTGTTTTGTCCAGTCTTAAATTTTGATTTTGTGATGATGCAGAAGGTTGTGGGGCTGATAATTTGTAGGCAAAGAAAAAAATAGTGGTTTTGAAAAGTTTTGTTGTAACCTTCTTAGTTCTGCTTAAAAGAAAACCATATCCATGGTATAACAATGAAGGGGGGTAATGTCTGTGATTAAGTCATTCCTTTCATAGTTCTCTGCCTTTCTGCCCTTCTTTCACATCCCAGCACAAGGTCTGAGCTGGCAGAAGATGAGAGGTGCAAGCTGAGGAGTACACGAATTCTGAGATGTAGTGAAGTGCCCCTTTACTGTGCTTGCCAGTAAATCCTCCTCAAGTCTTTGGAGGATCTGGAAGCAGCGTTATATCTATAAGTTGACTTTGTGTTGAAAAGGTGTTCATTTTTCAAAGTTTGGATGCAACGTGTGTTATCCCCACTGTTCTAGTGTGGCTAATCTGTGATCTGTATTATTTATTCATGAATAACTTCAAGTGTAGCATAATTCTTCCTTTCATCTCAAGCTGTCTAGTGTAGGAAAACCGAACAAAAACTTACTCAGAGCCTTTCTAGTGATACATCACAATTTTTTAGTGCTCTTAATAAGGAAAGCTGTAACTCTTCTTCTTCTCTTCCAGCAAGCTGTTTTTCTGGCAGATTTTTTCATAATGTGTACCTGAGAAAGTACTGCTGGTTAGTTGTGGAGTAAGTAATTGTGAAACAGAAAAGCAGGGTTTTATATTTTAGAAAATATTTATTTCCAGGGTTTGGGGTTTTTTTTTTTTTTTTTTTTTATTCTTCTTTTTTTTTTTGCTTGTTTTTTTTCTGTTCTTTTTTTGACAGCGAAGCAGTTGAGGCACCGATGTACTTATCTCAATTAAGCTGCATGTAATGGGCCTTCTTTGCAAGGCTGAATTGACAGCCTAAGAATTGCAGGCAGTATGTCAGCTATGAATTTTCTTCTCAGAGCAAGTGACTGCAGCACATGTTCACTGGCGTTGTGTTAGCTGGGGAAGGGGAAGCTAGTTCCCAGTAACAGTGCAGGTCAGTTTCCTTTGCATAGGCACATTTGCACTGAGCTTTTAGTGAGGAAGGTAAAAATATCAATTGTCTCACTGTGTACTGCTGCTGAGTACTTGTTTTTCCATAGCTAACCTGCTTGTAAAATGTCAATTTCAGTAATTTATTTTCTTTAGTTTCAGGATGAAATACTGAAATATTACTGCAGAAAAATTTAACATGCATATTTCTGACATAAAAATAAAAAAATTCATAAAAACATGAAATAGAACAAAACTGTTCTCTTCCTCTAAAAGACGCTGCCTGTAAAGCTGGGTGTGTGGGAGCAGATAGGCATGTTATGGTATGAGGAAGACTGTTAGTCTCAGTGCAGAACCATGGGTTGGCCCCACCTCTTAACTTACATTGAACTACAGTATTTCAGCCCTTTTGTTTCATTTTGTTCGTGGTGAACCATTAAGATGATGAGTGGTGAGCTAGATCTTTGTAATTGGAAAGGCATTAAATGTTTGCAGGACTTATTGCTGTTTGTGGACATTGCAGGGTGCTGTTCATCACACCAGGAAGTTAGGCTGTTGGGCTTTTTGCATATCTTTCTGTTGCTAGTTTTCTTCCCATGTGTAAGCTGCTTACTGCTAAGTGTTTTATAATAATTTCCTTTTACAGTCTTTTTGGATAGCATCGTGTCATTATGGCCAGCCATTACCTGACAGGCTTGCAGTCTTTTGTATGCAGGCAGGTGTTGTACCATGGATTTTCTGTTTAGCAAACGGTCTTTCCAGTTTTTACTTCTGCAGATGCTTGTTTCTTCCCCATCTGGCAGTCTTGACTAGGAGAGAATCATTCCTGTGTATTGAGTTTCAGCACATTTTTTGCATGCCTTACTGGAAGAGGCAAGTATAGTACTTTCTGATTGGATTGAGGTATACGGCAGGAAGGGTGCCAGGGCTCTCTCTGAAGCACCAACTACAGCTGCTTTCCTATAGGTTATTTAAATATGGTTTCTGCTTTAGCAGCATCTGCAGGCTGTGTACAAGACTTTGCAGTTGGTACGTTTTAAACACTAAATTGAATAACTTTTTCCTTTTAGTGCAAGAGCAGGGCAACAGGTGGATTTTTTCTTATCTCATAGAGAGAATGTTGTGACGTGGCATTCTTAGATGGTCTGTTTCTTGCAAACTTTTTGCACCTGGGTAGATGAAACAAAGGCTGTTCTGAAAAACAACAAGCTGAAGGGATCTAGGGGAATTCAGAAAATCTCATTTTGTACACATTTTTTAAAACCTCTAAGACATTGCTCTGGAAATTCATTATCTTCACAATGACTGATAAATAAAGATGGTTCACCTCCTTCAAACTTAATTACTCTGCTGCTCCTCTGTTTGTATTAACCCAGTGCTTTACTTTGTGCTTAAGTTGTCTCAACTATAGAGGGGAGAAAAAAGGTAGGAGAGAAGGATGGCTGTTGTATTTAGGGGCTGATACCAGTATATTGGTAAGTCAAGAGGAGAGAGTTCTAATTGTGTTGCCTAGTCAATCCAAATCAGTTAAGCATCCCCCTATTACTTAGCCAGCATTAGACCCACTTTCTCTGCATTAGAAGGACATACAGGATTTCAGCTCTTCTCCTTCTGTGAGAAGAGCTGTGCCATGTCTGGCTGAGGTGGAGTTAATTTTCCCTGCAGCAGCTGGTTTGGTATGCAGTTCTCCATTCGTGACCTAACCATTGCTGATAAAGGATCCTGTTAGAGCTGTTGCTGAAGGCTGCCCAGCAGCATCAAGGCCTTCCCTGTTTGTCCCTGGGGCGCAGTGGGAAGGCCTCACCCGCAGCTGTGGGGGAGTCTGCCAGGATAGCCGGCCCGCGGGTATTATGTGCCATATGGCCTCATGCTCAGCAAAAAAAAGAGGGGGTGGGGGTCGTTGCTCAGGGACTGGGTGGTTCTGTCTTCCGTGTGGGAGGTGGTGAGCCGTTGCCTTTGCATCACTTTTTTCTTTTTTTCTTTCTTCTTTGCTTTTCTTATTAAACTTTTCATATTACAGCACACAGGATTTTGACTGCACTGTGGGTTGTTTTTTGTTTTTTTTCATTCTCACCCTATCCTGCTGAAGGGGAGAGAGCAATTAGTCATGGGGCTCAGCTGCCCGCCAGGGTCAGCCCAGCACCAGAGGTGTGCTGTGCTGTACTGTGAGCTTCTGCTTGTTAAATTTGCACCTAGGCAGGATGTGATCTCTTTGTGTCTGTTCCTGCCATGTTTGCTTACTGCTGTGGGAAGATTCCTTTTGAGTGAAATATCTGCTGTGGAGGATTTGAGCACTAGTTCTAATTAAACATTTCTTTCAAATTGGGGCCAGATTGTATGCTCAGTGACAATAGCTGGTAGTGTAGAAATTAAGTTGCAGGTTATGGAACAAGCTTATTGCAAATTTTGCACGGCGTATGGAGAACAGAAGTTGGACTTCGACAGAAGGCAGCGTTGCATGAACTGCACATTAATTGAAGTAGCTGTCTGCTTGTGCATGCACCTAATCATGCCAGAAGTGAGGATTCTGTGTCTTTTGTTAAAGGTTCAGCACTGTGCATGGATAAGTTGCTTCCTCTTCAGCAAAGTTGTCTTTTAGATCTTCCCTTTGGTGAGAAGATACCTGAGTATATGTCTGTGTACATGCTTACAAAGCTGGGTGGTAGCATTTGGCTTTAATGCTTTCAGTAGTCAACAGCAATTGCTATTTGTTATTCTTAAATGCAATTTCAAGTCAGTCAAATAACTGACAAGTTTCTTGTCAACAAAATTACACTTTTCAGAGTATGTCTGCATGCTTTCCTGTAGTATTTCTACTGTTTGGCTGTCAGAACGCTTCAGAGACTTTCTTTACAACCTTGTGTTTATAACTAGACTACAATTTATATTCCAGTAAAATGGCTAATGATTTAAATGTCACTGAAGTTGGAAAAAGGACTGCAGTTTGGCACTATGTTCTTCAAATTGTAGTATTTGAGCAGTTCTGCACTCAAGTTTGCTTTTCTGTCTTAAACCTCTGCAGTGCTGAGAAGGCACTGGCTTACCTGAAAGGTAAGAACTGCTGTGAAGAGTTGGTTAAATGTAGGTTGGCACAGTTTCTTAGAGACAATAAAGAGGAATCATTTTTTATAATTGCAAATTAAATATCCAGGTATGGAGCTGAAATGTTTTGCTTTGACACATCAGAAAATACAAAATATTCTCCTAGAGAAGTTTGTCTTGAATATTTTGAGTATTCTCAAATCCTTTTTTTCCATGTTACTGTGTTTGAGGTATGACTGATGAGGGATGAATGTCTCTCTAGTATTCTCATTTTTTTCCAATTACGCAGATAGATAGAATGGTTCCTTTTGCTGAATCTGAAATTATTTTGTACCAATTTAAGGGCATCTTGAAAAATGAGACTCCCTGTTTTCTTCACCAGATTTATAGTGTACTCAAAATTACCCTCTCTGAATGCATTCCTATTAGGTGAAGCTGCGTTGTGCCATTCTTTAAAAGAAGTTGGTTAGGGAAGACGTTAAAATTGAAATCTGCCAGGTGTTATTGCTGCCAAAACTAAAATCAGTTTTTTGCACTTTAGGGAAACTTACTGTCTTAGAATCTAAACACAATGAAACAACTTTGAGCGTCTTCACCATAACAGGTTTTTGTTATTTGCTTGTCTTTTAGGTCCATAATACAGGGAACAGAAGGAGAAACAATGAGTGGAAATGAAGGAAATGATTATTGAAGAATTCTTAAGCAAGACTCTAACCCTGAACGTTTTCTTTTCAGCTAAACATGAGTAGGTTGGGCTGAGACCGTGCAGATCCCTTGCAAAGGAAATTGATTTGGGTCTTGGCAGAGTATGCTGCCACAGAAGCTGAACTTGATGTTATGTTTTAACTCATTTGGCATCGTGCACAACTGTAGTGTTACTGCATTTCTTAGGTTGGATTTCTTGGATTTCTTAGACACGGATTTTCTTAGAGGTAAAAATATAAAAATAAAAAATCTATAGCTTTTGTACGTAGAGATCAGTATATGAGCTTTGAACGTTTTTGGAAAGTAAGAGAGACTCCCTGAGTCGTTAAAGGACATACAGATTTTGACCACATCTGCTTTTCTTGTTTAAGACTTCCACTGTCAGCTGCAGCTTCTGTGCTGTTAAGCTCATCTACAGGAACATTAAACTACAGTAACGTGCCTTGGAAAAGATAGAATGTATTTTTTGATTCTTTGAAGGTGAAAATGGATTAGTGTTGTAATAAAACATACCTGTACTGAGGTTAGCCCGGTATTATTGTGACAATTCAAACAATTTTACACATTCCAGCCTGTCTTCAAGTTTTGTTACAATTAAGCTTTTCCTTTCTCTTCTATCATCATTATGTATTGTTTGCATTTTCCCCCAACTCCTTATGAATGTGGTTAGATATGCTGGTAAACAGACTTTCAGTTGGTTCTTTCTGGAATTAGGGTGCTTTGCGTGTTTACAGTCTCTCTAAGGTTCCTTGAAGAGCTGGCTGAGGGCTTGACAGAGGTCCACTTGAGGACCTAGTTAAGGAGAAACTCATGCTGGCTGTTCAGGAGAGGAGTAGAGCAGAACTAGCATAGAATTGCCATTATATTCCTGTTATGTCTCCTCTACTTGCAGTGAACTATTGGCACTTTGAAGATTATTAACTGATAAAGCTAAATTTCCAGTTTTCCTGGTTATGAAGAATTAAATATATGTAGGTCTGTAGTAATTATACAGAAGTGGTATTTGAAATAATTGTTTAGACATTAAAATGGAATTAGCACATTTGTTAAGTATATAGTTTTACACAGTAATTAATTTTGGAAAAAAAAAAATAAAGAAACATGTAAGAAGCCAATAAAGCAAACAGTGTTACATCATTTCAGTATTTGTACAGGTCAGAGACACAAGTAGCATTTTTGCAGTGCTTCTGGTTGTTTAACAGCTTTCATAACTTTTGTAGCCACTTTTGTGCTATTTCTGTGTGAAGATGTTTGATTCCGAACAATTCCTGCTAGTGTGGTGTTATGTATTACCTAAAGTTATGCTGCCCGGCCGTGCTATGCTGACCATGGTTTTGCAAGTGTTGATTTGTGGGATTCAAATTATCAGAATGAGCATGCAGTTATTTCTTGAAGCACTGACCTGTTTTTCCTATTTGGGTCATTGAGAACTTAAGAAATTTTGCTTTTTTTGTACTTAGTGTTCATTTCTTACTAAAATTGTTTGCTTATTTTTATGTCGAGAAGCTTCTTGCAACAATTTTCTGTAAGAACAAACGTAGGTAATTTTTTTTAGAAGACTTTGTTATTCTGGTATAAGCATTTCCTGCTCTAAAAAGGAACGTTGAAGTTTTTAGGATTGGCTGCAGAAGTCAGGTACTGTTTTTGTTGGACAGATGCTTTGATGAGTATGGTCAGTGTTGAATTAAGCTTGCATTGCATCAGTCTTCCTGACTTGCACTGAAAATTCAGCAGTTGTATTTGTTCTTCTTTGTAGAATGATAGTATTCCTAAATGAATCACTGTCTTTGAAGGGGCTTCCTTATCTAAGAAGCCTGTATTACAGCAGCTTGGTTATTGACTTCGATTTGCATAAGATTTTTTTGAAGTTGCAGTGTCACAGAGGATAGATTTACTTACCTGCAACAATACCAGGCAATATTTCCTAAGCAGCAATTTTACTTTCAGCAGTGTTATGTAAAGGTTCTGAATTCAAGGTTCCCATTCTGTTCTTTGTCCTCTTCTGCCCTTCTCTGCTGGGATATCCATTTAGTTGCAAGATGTGATAGAAATACCTGAGGAGATGTAGTGTGTCTGTAGAAGAGTATTGATGGCAGATACATTAGGAATTCATAAAATGAACATTTTAGGTCAACATAAAGGAGTGAAATTTTATGTTAAAAAAACACAGTTTGTAATAAACCAGATACTTGCCTTATCCTTTTTGTATACATACTGCTTTTAGTTGGTATTTTACATCTTTGAATATGAGAACAGCTTTAAGGAAATGTTGCAGTTTTTGAAATGATTATGGCTGCTTTTAAACATTCAAAATATTAGTAATGATTGCAGAGGGCCTACATAAAAATAAACAGTATGTTAAGGTGGTTCTCTTCTTTGTGAGAGTTATGATAGCCCCATGCTCCTTAATTTGGTAGTACTCTTCATTAAAAACAAAATGCTTAAAAAGGTGAATTCCATTAAACGTCATAGTTGTGAAGCAGAAAATAAAATCTGTTGTAGCAACTTTAGAATTTATGCTTGCAGAGAATGGAAGGGAAGGGCAGCAGCCATTCTTGGTGTGGAAACAGTGGCTGAAAAAGTTTTAACCCACTGCAGTGCACCTGGACGGTGGATGCAGTTACCCCTGCAAAAATCAGATACTGTTTATCAGCAGCAGTTCAGGTTCTGTTGGACTGTCTATTTTCTCCTGGCTCTCAAATGGGTGTAAATGAAGACACAGAGGAGGAATTACCTTCTCAGGTTCAAGGAGTTTTGTGCAAGGTTGAGGTGAAATGCTGTGATTTTAAAAGTCGCTGTAATTGAAATGAGACTCCTGAAGGAAGAGCAATTGAAATGATGTATGGAAAGTAGTGGTTTCAAAGAGGTTCTTATGCTGTCAAAATGATTATGCACTGGGGTATTGTTTTGACCTCTGTTTCTTTTCCTGCTTTTCTTTTTTCCTCCCTGGTGTTTATTGCTGCTGTGTTAAGAACTTCTAAGTACTTAAGTGAGTACTAAGTGAGTCTTTCTTTCATTACTGGGATGGCTACTCAGTGATCATTTGAGTTTTCTTGCTTCATTATGCATCATGCTGTGTAAATGCCATTTCTTTATTGCGCAGTGCAGCTTATAGTTTATATCATACTGTTTTGCCTTAGCCTACAAATAAATCAAACTGACTAAGTTCTTCCAAGTTCTACATCTGATTTATCTGGTCCATCTGAAATTATACATCTGCTGGCAACTGTTTTTCCTTTTCCTCATCTTTGAAGGAGAGGTGAGCCACCTTGTATTTCTTGTGTTTCCAGAACTGTGGTTCACAGACAGACCATGACGTTTCCAGCGTTGTGTCTTTATTATGCTGGCATGTTAATTTAGTGAAACTTATTGAGGAGACCTAGTACATTTGAGCTCAGTAATGCCCCACAATGCTGTCAGGCCCGGAATGTTTTTCAGTATGTTTGTCATCTGTGATTTCTGAGAACTTAACGTAAAAATAGTCTGCCAGTATCAGGAAGAATAGAAGCCAATGAAGAAACTACTGCTTGGGAAAACTAGATATCTGTTCATATATAAACATCATAGTTTTATGTTTTAGAGGCCTTATATGGCTGCCATTCACACAGTATTTGAATGCTGTGCTGAAGTAATAAAAGTACAGGCAAAATCCTGAAGAGTTCAAGACTAGTAGCTATCTTTGAACACCCAAGAAGAGATGGTTGAATATCTTCCTTTGAGATCCCCTTTTAATGGAAAAAAGACTACCTGTAAATAGCGAATTTACTGTGCACTAACGTGGAGGCTTTCTTTGATTATGCCTCCTGTTTGAGAAACCCTGATTTTTTGGGTTTCCTGTTTTCGTGGTCAATAATCCAGTTTATTGTTTTGTATCTAGGACTTTGAATCCCTCAGGAGCTGTGATTGTTATTTATCTTAACTTTCTGTTACTTACCAGCTTGGCTAACTTCTCTACTGGTAGAACTGTAGTGGATGAAAAGTGCTTCAAAAATTGCATTCCTTACTAAATTTTTGAACTCTTTTTGTATGTGTATTTTGTAAAAGAAAAATTCGGAATTTCCTGAGTACAAGCATGTCTGATTTTTAGAGATCTCCCCTTTATGTGTTTCATTTCAATTTTGTTACAGTAGATCTTTTGTTCCCCTTTTAAACAGGGAGGGAGTACTGTGAGGATGGAATATAAAATGAAAAGGTTTTTAAGGAGAGAAATTTAGATTGGGTGACATTACTTTGTGTGCTATCATGGAATGGCTTGGGTTGGAAGGGACCTCATGGATCATCAAGTTCCACCCCCCCTGCCACATGCAGGGCCACCAACCTCCACCCTTAATACCAGACCAGGCTGCCCAGGGCCCCATCCAACCTGGCCTTGAACACCTCCAGGGATGGAGCATCCACAACCTTTCCGGCAGCCTGTTCCAGCACCTCACCACTCTCTCTGTAAAGAACTTGCCCCTCACATCCAACCTCAATCTCCTGCCCTTCAACTTAAAACCATTTCCCCTTGTCCTGCTGTTACCTACTGTTGTAAAGAGTTGACTCCTCTCAGAAGCTCTGCTGTTATGGCTCTTCATAAATGTAAATGAGTCTGAGTCAGAGCTGAGTCTTCAGCCTAGCACTGACCTTAATACTGACTGTTGTTGAGTCTGCGGAGCTGAAGATGAGCCTGAAGGGCTTGTTCTCTTAATAAATGAATTCTGTTTTTTTAGCAAGTGGGTCATATTAACTCTCAGTAACCTTCATGGACTACTACATAGCTTTATGATGTTTTTTAATGAAGACTTAGAAAGCTCACGTTCATTTGCTGTGGCTCTGTGATCTGTAAAGTAATCGGTAATAGCTTGAGACTTGCTGCATTAGGTAAGGAAATGCACTGAATGCTACAGTCTACCATGTGCTGTGGAAGGTTCAATAAGCAGACAGCCTTTTCCAACTGCTTTAAGCATGGTTTGTGTTACGACGAGTGTATCTTGAAAGCATCAGGGTTGGAGCTCTGCAACCATTTTTCCTCTTTTCTTATGAACCTGTGATGTTTTTCAAAGTTCTCTGCCATTTTCTGATCCATGCAGAGTACAGTAGAACTTCTGGTTTCCTATTATGAGATAATTGAAGAACTGGAGAGAGGGTGTCTTTCTATAAAGAGGTTTTTAGTAACTCTTATGGGCAAAACAGTTTTCTGAAGTAGCTTATTACATGGTCCCACTCAAGTCTTTTGTCCTCACTTTTAATAGGAAGTATTTTTGAACTTTCACTCTGCAATGTTAGAAACTTTCTCAGTCAGTATTTTGAGATGATGTCTACAAATGTAAAACAGCATCTGCAATTCTGTTGTATTTCTTTGCTTTGCTACTAGCTGGCTTTAATTTATGCTTGTGCCAGAATACTGAACTTCTTTTTTGATGGAACAGGCCTCACAGCTTTTTGAAACTGAGTAAACCAATAAGACAGGTGGATATATGACTGCTCGCTGACTGTTTAATACTAAAGTGAAATATTTCTGATTTACATTCAGATTTTTGAAGCAACATAAATTGTGTATAAATCCCTAAAACATTTTGACAGTAATAGATGCCATATACAGTCAGTTGTTCTGGTCGTGTTAGTCTCCTCATTCTGATTGCTTATGTACTCAGTCAATTGTAGTGGTCATTACTGCAGTAGCTTTGAGGGTCTGAGATGGAGTAAGTGTTACCACTAGATTGAAGTTCTTCTTTAATGTATTCAGATTCCGCTTAAAGTATAGCTTTGTGAAGTTTGAGATTCAGGAGTTTTGGAGGTAAGTAGGGTAAAGACATTAAGAAGCAAGTGAAGGTGTCAAGGGATGCTGGTAGACCTTTCCAGTCAGGGTCACTTCCTTTCTATGGGGTATGTGCATCAATCTGGACTCCTGTTACACTCTGCATGCCAGCATTTCTAGGATGTGGCTTCCTGTGTATTGGTTGCACATTTTTGTTTACATACCCCAGCTTTTGGATTCCTACTGCACGTAGGAGGAAGCTCTAGGAGTTTTGCTTAGTTCAGCGTTGCTCAGCTTTTTTGATTACTTTATTGGTAAGGGTTGCTTGAATGTGTGCCAGTATAATCATGTGGCTTTTTCCCCTTTTAAAGTGGAAACAAGAATAAGATGACTGCTCACCATAAACAGTGTAAATATGTTGTCTGCCATCTTGTCTGCCACATATGCCTGAATAGTTATAGTAAAATCCATGAGGACCATAGAAACTCAGTCTCTGTTAAATGCAGATGTGAGAATTTAATATCTTATTGTCACAGGAGCATGTAGCAGGGAAGCAAGCTGCTGTAGGAGAAAGGGTGTTGTGAGCAGATGGTGTAGACATGCAGCTGAAGAGTCAAAGTAAAGGCAGGGAATGGAGGATAATGCATTAGGGTGGGTGACACAATGGTCTTAGAGCCATGGTCAGGATATGGATGGTGTTCAGTAGGTAGAAGCTGTGGTGATTAGTGGCTTACTGGACAGAAGACCTCTGAGAGCTGGGAAGTGGGTAAGAGAACAAAGTGAATGGGTACTTCATTGTGTGATGGGAGATTAATGTTTTAACGAGCATGGATTTTGGATAACCTATTTCTTAAATAGAAAGAGGATGTTAGTCTTAGCTCTGTGCTTTGCTGTACTCTAGTGGAAAGCTTGAGCTTTCAGAGTTAATATAATTGCAAGTTTCCACTATAAACTTTTTTTATTTCCCTTTATGCTTGTCTAGCAAAACTATTTTTTATATTGGAATTCCTAGGCTATCTCAAAAGAAAACCACTTTTCTACTGTGTTTCTGTAAATAAACATGATGGTTGTAATCAGGCTAAGGATCATTGAATCAGTGTGGTTTTAAAATTGTCTTGTGAGCTGTTCATAGCTTTGTGCTACACTGATGCAATTGCTGTCAGATAAAAACACTCACTACATTTTAAGTCTTCCCCACCACCATTGCTATCAACTTTAATGAAAATCAGTATTTCACTCAGTTAGGATGTTTATAAAATTAGCAGAGGCTTGTAGGAAGAGAGAAAAATATTTGGTGTTGTATTGCTGGGAGTGTTGATGTTGTTTGAGAACATCAAACAGTGAAATGACTGGTGCCTGTTAGTAGTGATCTTTGTTCTTTAAGTATTTTGAGACTGCTAGCTGTTTGGAATATAACATAAAAACAGTGTTAAAAGTCAAACTGAATCCTTATTGCCTTCAGTACTCTTTAACCAGCAGTGGCCAGGGACTAACATGCACAGAAAGACTTCCAGTGCATGCTGTGTACTTCTGTGGAAATCTCCCAGATTGTGTACTGCTTACAGAATCCATTTAGAAGTTTTCTTCTAATAACTTCCATCTTCCTGTGAAAACAGTCTAATTCTTATGTAGACAAGAAATTGGCCTTTGACAGGTTAAAAAAAGATAATTTCAGTTGCCACCCTCTATTTCTTGTCTGGAAAAAGGAGAAGTAATTGTTTCTTGTGCAATTCTACAAAGCTGTTCTTCCTCTCCGCATGTTCTCTCTACCCTTTTCATTCTTCTTTTCTTCACTGTTCACCTCTTTAACAGATAGTACTATAATGCTGACCACTATTGTTTTTCTTTTCTTTACTTTGTCTACATGTATCATTTGAGGTAGATGATTGTGGAAGATAAATGCCTGCTTTTACTTTGTTTCAGCTACACCAGAAACTTCCAGTTAATTTAAAGGATGATTTAGTGAGACTGCTGTGTGCTAACCTTACCTTCTCTGAAGGTTCCTTCAGTTGACTGACATCTTTGCAGTAACCCTGAGCACGGTCAGTCAGTCCATCTGCTTGAACTATCTAGAAAGACCAATTTAACAGATTGTAAAATGTTTAGGATGTCACTGGCTGTTATAGAATACCTTGTTCCTTATCGTGCTAACATAATCTGTGTCTAATGAGATGTTCCTTTTCTTGTGGATACCCTGCAAACTTTGAGCCTGAAAAAAAAGTTGAGGCAATGTACCTTCTTGTGACTTTAATGTCATGGAACTCAGTAGACTAAGCAGTTCCCTTTTTGAAGATCATAATCCTTTCGAGCTGATTTTTAGGATTGCTTCATTAAATCATGAGATGGTTTTGTAGTCTCCATCCTCGTAGAGTTTTCAAGACCTGCTTGAATAAAACCCTGTATGATTTGGACTGACTTCATAGCTGAACCTGCTTTGAGCTGAAAGTTGGAACAGAGACTTTGTGAGGTCCCTTCTGACCTGAATTATCCTAGGATTATTCGTTTATCTACATCCCACAGTCTGTGGTCATACATGTTGGATAATTGCTGAAACAAAGGATTTAATACTGAGTAATTGCTGTTGTCTCCTTGGCAAATACTTTAAAAATAAATTCATCTTTTCTTACTAAACAAGGGAATAATTTCCAGGACTTAAACTGTTCACTTAACAGTATAATACTTAATAAGTATAAAGAAATACTCATTTATTAAGTCACAGCTGTTTGTCCAGTAGATTTTTAGTATGTGTATATCTTGTCTGATTTCAGAAATTATTTTTTACTTAAAAGGCGTAATTGATTTGAAATTGAATGTAGGAGTCATCATTTTATTTCATAAAGCAAGTACTGCACCTTATCTTACATGTTTGTTTTTCTTCTAAGACAGAACTGGTCTGATGCCAACCAAAAAGTTGGTGGAATGGCCTGACATCTGATAATAGCTGATTCTTACAAAGATCCATTTTGAGTAAAAAGACTGGTAAAATAACTTCCAAAATGCATTTGGAGCCTTATGCTTATGGCCTTTTAGGTGAAGATCTAATATTTCATTAACAACTTCCTAGAAATTCAGTGTTCCTGTGGAATTTTTACAACTATTACTTATTTATAGAATACAGCCCTTGAAAACATCTAAAACAAGTATTATGTTCTTAGAAATCTGTATTTAATGGCATGCATTAGCTGGGAAATAGTTTGTGTATGCTGTAGTGGACTTCTGGTATGTCTGTCTGGTGTCTCTGACAGATGTCATTTGCAAATACTGTAAGGCTGTGTTAATTTGAGCTAGTCTTAGTTACTGGCTAGGGTAAATTTTGAGTGCTCTCCTTTTTTCTGTTGTTTCCTGTAATCCAAAGTGACTGTTTTCATGGACAGGATGCATTGCTACAGGATTTTTGGAAGGCCTTTCTGGATCATACCATTGTTTTTGCAGTCATTTATCAAAAGGCAGATCATTTCTCAAAATGATTTTGTTCTGTCTTAGCATTACAAAACCAAAAAGAACAGTGTTGGGTATTCAGTGATTAAAATAGAATCCTTTTTATAAGTCTTCGTCACTGCATGCAAGCAGTGAAGCACAGAAACCAATAAATGCGTGTTTCTAACTGGTAAGTAAATTTACTGGATCAAGTGTTCTGTTCTGCGGACAGCTATCAACGCAGAAATGTAGATGAAGCATAAAAGGTGTGATGTGGTTCATAAAATAAATGTTGTTTGCAGTCCACGTGAGAAAAGTATGCCTCATGTTTCGGAAATATTAATGTTTTCAGGGGGTTTAAATGACAGTAGTAACTGTTCCAAATACTTATTTGGAAACTTTTTGTTTTCTTTTGGTTTGCAGTTGTCGAATCACCAATGTGAATGTGACCTTCAACGTAACCCAGTCCAACTGTCCATCAATCACCAATATTTCGTATTTTCCACTAATCCACATCCCTCAGTACAACATCTGCATGTTTCTTGAACACCTGAGGGATGGTGACTCCACCACCTCCCTGGGCAGCCATTCAATGCCTGATTACTCTTTCACAGAAGCTCTTCCTAACATGCAACCTGAACCTCCCCTGGTGCAACTAGAGGCCGTTCCTTCTCATTGTGTCACTAGTTACATGGAAGAGGAGGCCAACCCCCAGCTCGCCACAATCTCCTTTCAGGGAGTTGAAGAGAGCAGTAAAGTCTCCCTCTTCTTCTCCACTCTGAACAGTCCCAGCTCCTTCAGCCATTCACTGGACCCCTCACAGCTTCACTGCCTTCTCTGTACACACTCCAGGGCCTCAATGTCTTGTAGTGAGGGCCCAAAACTGAACACAGTACCTGGGGTGCAGCCTCACCAGGGCTAAGTACAGAGGGACAAACACCTCCTGCTGTTCACAGGATGCTGTTTCTGACACAAGCCAGGATGACATGGACCTTCATGGCTACCTGGGCACACTGCTGGCTCGTGTTCAGCTGAGCATTGACCAACACCTCCAGATGCTTTCCCTCTGCAATCTTCCAGCCACTTTGCCCCAAGCATGTAGCATTGCCTTGCGTCACTGTACTCTGTTCAGCCTGGGAAATCTGGTCTTCAGTTTGTGCTGATTGCAGCATTTGTTTAATCTTTCCATTTACAAGATGTTCTCTATCTTACTTAATGTTGATAATCATTATTTCAGTGCCATGTTGTTTATGGCATGTTTCTGTTTATCATGAAACTCAGATAAGCCTGTGAGATACTAGTAATACCAACCGTCTGATGTCTTAAAAATATGTTAGATTTATTTTGATGTATATGAACTCGGTGGCCTACCTTGCTGGGTTTTTCTTTCTGTCACTTTCTTGAAGCTTCCTAGTTCTTCAAAGAATTGACAAAACCTCAAAAGTAAGAAAATTCATCTGTTTCTCTTTAACGTTTACAGTATAGATACGATGGTTTTTTGTCTTAAAAGTTGATGAAGGCAAGGTAATTGCTTAGAGTACACAGCATGTTTCTTTTTCTGTTTGTTTTCAGGTGCAGGTGGAAGTATCTGACTGTCTTTCATTCTTCACAGGGTTACACATCCTTCTGGAATGATTGCATCTCCTCAGGATTGCGTGGCTGCATGCTAATTGAACTTGCGTTGCGTGGACGTCTTCAGCTAGAGGCTTGTGGAATGAGGCGCAAAAGTCTGCTGACTAGAAAAGTAAGTGGAGTTGTGGTCAGTTTTGCTTTTGAGTTGTGTTTCAGACAGTGCAGTAGCTATAAATTACAATCAGTTGTAACAAAACAGGGTTTTTAATATCTGGTTAGAGGTTGAGTAGTGACTTAAAACTGCATGCATAGAGTTTAACCAGCGAGCTGAAGAGCCTTGGGAAATTTTCTGTACTTGTTCACAGCTCCTGTTTGTTCTCATTGACATGTTCCTGCTGCACTTGGGAACCTTTCATAACCAGTTGGCAGTAGTGGTGGCCTGGGTGCCATGGCAGCAGTTGCTACTAGGAGCCAGCAAGCACCAGCTGTGATCTGCTGAAGGAACTGGCTCTTGCAGCATGAGCGAGATGTGGGCTGGGCCTGATAAGGACAAGTGTGCTAGATGCATCCTGAATTGTAATAGGAGATATCTCTGTGATCTGGTCCCTGGGAATGCTCAAATCTGTCTAGCTAAAATGGTTTTGGTCACTTATGGTTAAGATGGGTTTTAAGGTTCCTGATTGAATTAAGCTGAAGATTAGAAGCTTTAATTTATTCCTTCTGCTGCTGGATTTTTCCTTTACAAAATGTGCAAAAGTTCTTCGAAGAATTTTTTTTTTACTTCATCAGCTTTAGTGGATATTTCTAAAATAACTTTACTGAATGCGTGGTCAGATATTTCTATTCACCACAAATAAATTCTCTTTTGTGGGCTATTTCTCTATCAATATTATGCTTTGCTGATTTTTTTTTTCTTAAAGGAGAGCTTCCAAGTTCCCCAAACATCTCTCAGCTTCCCTCTTTACTGAAGAATTGAACCTCTGTTGAGGCAAACAGCTCCTACTTCTTTTAGGTTTATGTAAGCATATTCAGCACTTATTAGTTTGCACAATCTTTTTTCCCCCACAAAGCTTTTGGCTTCTTAGGCATTCAGGAATGTTCTTTAGCAGTTATTTTCTTTCTATGCAAACTTTGTCAGGTCTGCTTAACTGAAGTTTTAACTGTGCTTTTTAGGAAAATGGAAAAATAACCTGTGCCATACCTTTACTGCAGCATACAAACCAAATTCTTGTATTCCTCCTTATTTTTAAGCTTGTGATTTTTGGGGTTTTGTTTGTCTGGTTTTTGACTGTTTTTTTGTTTGTTTGTTTGTTTTACATCTTTTAAGGAAAGTTGAAAGCTACATAACGTTTTAATGCTTTATTCTTTCTGTTGTTGAACAAAACAACAAATCTAGAGATTGCTTTGCAGGCAGGAGAGTTCTTTGGAGAAGATTTAATATAAAATTCAAATGCAATTGATTTCTACGTAAGGAACTTCGTGCAAGTAAAATTCCTAACTGCTGATACATAGTCTGGTGTTTCTTCTCTCCTTCTTCGCTTCTCTGTATAGAAATCGTTCTTGTATTGTTTCCTATGTTATTTCAAGTCTTGCAGTGTTTAATATTGTGTAGCTGTTCTGAGAACTCGGTGCTTTGATTTGTAACTCAAACTCAAACCATGTTGTCATTCCAGCCATGTTCTGAAGGGGAAAAAAAGCTTAACTTTCAGTTACGTCAGTTGGTGCTGCAGCTAAGAAGCGCAAGGAGGCTTTTTTTGAGTTTCCCTTTAGCTGTTAATACTGTTTGTGCAGCCTTACCAGTTAATCACTCTGTCTTAAAACTCATTCACTTCTCTGCTCAGTTAAATTTTTACTTGAATCATTGTCTTGATCTTGTCATCAGAGGTGGAACACAAGCTGAGGGGGAACAGCAGGACTAGTTTTTTGGACAGTATGCAGGATCGTAACTGTGCTTAAATGCCAGATACAGATGAAACTAAGAAACTGGCAGAGAGGTGATGATGAACTTTAGGAAAAACTTCTTATAGCCACTGTGACTGGTCTCTGTGTTGGTATGTCCTAGCGAATTTGTCTGGAGAGTATATAGTCACTGTATTATTTCAGAGTTCTATCTACTGGTGTCACAAAGAAAGTTGAGGTTTGTATGTAAATAAAATAATTTCTAAGACTAATGGTTGTTGAAGATGGAAAATGGAATTTTGTGCTGCCTTTTACCCTTTCAGAAAGCAAAACCAATAATTACAGCTTTTTTTCTTGAAATGAAAGAAATCTCAGGAAATCCTTGGATTAACCTCTGTTTTATAATTGACAATTCTGAGCAATTCATGCATGAGTGATTTTTTTATTGTTATTACTAAAACTAAGTAATGAAGAGTTCACTCGGGAAATTAGTGCATGAGGTGCTTAATCTTCAGTGCTGCTTAATTGCAGAACGACGTTGTGGAAAATGCAAATTAAATACTTTATACTATTGAAATATTCTTAGTGGCTGGATAAGAGGCACATCCAGTATGTGATAAATTCCTGAAGAATTGGAGTAAAGAAAGATTTCTGCAATAGGTCTAAGGATCATAATCTCTGAGTAATCAGGTTTGTAGCTTCTTTACCTTTACCTTTGTTCATCTATTAAAAGGAGGAAAAAACATTCCCCCATGTGGATACTTTGTCTTCCATGATGGTTCAATTCACAGCATGCCCAACTCACTCAATTTCCACTCTTCTTGTGCTTCAGTGACTCTGGAAAGAATTAACCAAAAGATATTAGTCAATAAATCCTTGTCCAAGAAGGCAGATTTGTGAGTAGAGGAGAAAGATGGTAGAGCTCCCCTTACTGCATGTCTCTGTGTGCTGAGAGAGCAAGAAGAAAAAATACTGTGGAATTGTAAAGCATAATTGTAAAATATATATATATACACACACACATATAGTGTTGGATTTGGTTGTTTTTTTGGTTTGTTTTTTTTTTTTTGAGGGGAGGATAATTGGAAGAATCTGTTTAGGGATCGTTCTGTTTAACAGAGAATTGAGAAGAGACAGTGCTCTGTTATCTGAGTGCCTTGCTGCAGAGATAAAATCGGGGGCAAAACCACCACATTTTGTGGCTTCACAAGGGCTCAGAGGGACCTGATAGAGTTGAATGGAAGATTGTGCTCCTTGTAGCTTTCCTCTAAGTGCCTTTATGTTTAGGCTCATTCTGTCATCATGAATCATGTGCTGACTACCTTCTTAAGCTTCCTTGCAGTGGTAATAAAAGGTTTTTTCACTCCATGTAATCAAGGGAAGCTGTTTTCTAAACTTCCTAAGAGATTTTCTATGTGTTGTTTTTTTGCTTTAAAAAAAGGCATGAAAGGTTGCTATTAATAGAACGCAGTGTAGCAGCCAAAAACACTTGAAACTTGCTTTGATGTATTTAGAGAATAGAAACTTCCAGAAGTTCAGAAAAACATGGTGTGAAACTGGAAGAGATGTGATGACTTGGTGTGTGTGTGTGTGTGTGTGTGTGTGGTTAATGAGGTTTTTGAGTTAAGCTGTGCTACAGGCTTGTAAATCAGAAAGATGCACGTGTTGGGGTTTGTTTTTAGTAGGGTTTGTCTGGACTAAAATTAAACTCTAAACTCCTGATTGATACCCACTTTGCAAAAATATTTTGCATGATTTATTTTTATATCTGAGCAAATCTAATTCTTCTTAGCCTGTCATTGTTGACTGTTCCATTCTTGCTGATTTTATTCAAATTTCAAATTGAGTGCTTTATGCATGCTGTCTAAAATGGAAATAAAGTTCCAGAAATGACCTGATATCTATATAGAGATCTTTCCTGTGGTTTTCCTATTAACACAGCTCAGAATGAAATTTTCAGCTTGCTAAAGG
This sequence comes from Centrocercus urophasianus, assembly GCF_019232065.1. Taxonomy (NCBI): domain Eukaryota; kingdom Metazoa; phylum Chordata; class Aves; order Galliformes; family Phasianidae; genus Centrocercus; species Centrocercus urophasianus. The sequence continues at coordinate 17,338,210 of NW_024884811.1, forward strand.
ACTTCCTTTTTATTGATTCATTTGACTTGCAGCCTGCTGCTGGAGGGTTTTTTGTTTTGTTTTTTTTTCTGTTCTGAATTACATAGTGATGCATTGAATCTTTCATGTGCTCCTGGTTTCTCATCCTGACTAAAATACTTGCATTTCTTTCTCATTTCACGTTGTTGTCTTTGGACATATCTCTGGTTAAGGATAATCTTGACATTACAGAGCTGTCCCACTCATTTTGTTCTGTTCATCTGCAGACTATGAAAACACAACTCCTCTGTAGCTTATAGTGTGGATTGTTTGATTCACAGAGCTAAACTTGGGCTGTATTTCTTTGGAATACTTTAAGCTTTTTCTATGTGATAGCAGACACCTTCTGACTATTGGGAAGCTTTACCTGAAAGTAACATTTCTTACCTGCTGCTTCTCCTGTAGATGTGGAATTGTTTTGATGTGGTTGAGTTTTTCTTTGTTTCCTGTTATTTCTTTACCTGCATATGAAGTGCCAACTGTGAAACAATTGCCAGATTTAATCATTTGCATAAGCAGCTTTGTATCTGGCAATTAGTCTTTTCCTGAAGAAATACTGTTGTGGAAAAGAGGAATATCTTCCTTATTAAATACATTGACTCAGGTTACTTAAACCTGTATCTTTTCAGTTTCATGCTGTTGTCTTTGAACCAGAAAAGCTGGTATTAGCGCATGGTTTATATAACTGCTTGTACTTTTAAATAAGCAGTTACTCAAATTCTTATGCTCTGTTATGTTACTGTGAATGATTTTTTTCCCCAGTGCTCTCTGGGGGAAATAATTCAATTAAATCATTTTAAAATTGACAAGCATTAATTCCTGTAGTGTGCAATACCAGTTTTTGTATGTATATAGTTTGCTTAACTGTTAGTGAATGGAAAGTAAAGTTTCTCATCAGTGTGTTCTGCAGAGCTGTAAAAATTACAGATGTTCTGTTGAGTTCATCACTACCCAGTGATCTTTGAGAGAAGAAAACCTGCTTTTTTATTTTTCTAATTGATTTCTCAACTTCGTGTTGCCCAGTTAACTGCAGTTTGTTCAGCTGGTTTGAAACAGTGAAGTAGACTGCCACCAGAGAACAGTTTAAAACTGTAGTGCATTTTTTGTTTTGAGGAGGAAAGGAAGGACCACCTTAGTGGTTTATCTTCCTTAAAATAAATAACAGTTAGTGTTAACACATGCTTAATAGCTATAGTTTTAGTTAATTAACTTTTGATAATAGATAACTGACTCAACACTTTTTTTTTTTTTTGCAATTAAAATATTGAGTAGCCTTTTAATGAGATATTTTTAAAACTTGCATATTCGTAACAAAAAGATTTGTCACTTTTTGATTTCCCTTTGTTCTCATTACAAGTAGATTTTTTTTTTTTTTTTTTTTTTTTTTTTTTTTTTTTTTTTTTTTTTTTGTTATTGGATGTTTGTGGTGTATGAATTAAGTGAAAATACTGTGTTTTATTCTGTTTTAGGTGATTTGCAAGTCTGATGCTCCTACAGGGGATGTTCTGCTTGATGAAGCTCTGAAACACATAAAAGAGACCCAGCCTCCTGAAACAGTACAAAATTGGATTGAACTGCTTAGTGGTAAGCCTTGGACGTAATGTATTTGCTTTTTTTCTCCCCTCAATAAAGCTAGTTACTTGGAATCACTAGAGATTATACTGTTAAATTTTGGAGAAAAAATTATGCAAAAATTTAATTAGTCTGCCTTCTAGAGTAGTCTCTTGTTGATTGTAGCCTTTAATCAAATGTAAGTAACTGTTGCTTTCAACTTGGTACGGAAAGGATCTAGGTAGAAATGTCAGAGAACATCTCAGCTCTGCACTAAAATGTGTCTTCTGGTAATCTGAAGTGAATCATGACGCTGCCCTGGAGCTATAACTATCTTTACTGTCTTTCTTTGTAACTGGAAATGAAAGCTACTGGAAGCCTGGAGCATGGTCATTTGGATTCAGTGCTCAGAACTTTGGATAAGAACTTAAGAAGCTACCTGTATGGTTGTAAAAATTGAGAGTGAAAATTCAGCCATCAGTCATAAAGAAATAATAAAGATGAGTTCTTTATTACCTGGAGAAATGTAACAAATATTTTCAAACACTGCATCGCACTTCTAGTTGACCTAAATGAAGGGTTTGTGCACAAATCTTCATATAAAGCTAAACATTTTTTGCAAAACAAAAAAAAGGAGAGGAAATAAACATCAGTTTGATTTCATCTTTACAGTTGCAGTTAAAACTCTTCATATAACTCTCCAACAGTTGTAGCGTGTACTGGTTTTCTTGCTTTTTGTTTTTTGTTTTTTTTTTCTGTAGCGGGAATTCTTTGCTAAGACTCACCTGCTTTTACAAAACACACAAAATGCAACTTTTCTGCAGAAGATCAGAGCTGTACTTCAATGATGTGAATAATGGAGGAAAAAATGAAAACCGTTTTGTCAAGAACATGGCTTTGGAAGGAAGGGGACTGTGAGACTTGGGATTGTTCACCTGAACCTGTTTGTTACTTGTAGAAACAGATGAGTTTCAAAACTGAGCAAAATTTTCTCCAGTTCTCTACTTCTTTGTGTTTATGTTCTTCCTGCGCTACCTCAAAAAGCCTGCCTTGCTCTTCTGTGTTCTCTTGCACAGTTCATATTCCGTTTTTTCCGTTCCTTCTTTCTAGTTCTAGTGTTGGTCAGTGGATAGAGAGAATGAGAGTTCTTGTCAGTAGGGGGCAGGGCTGCAGCACATCCCCACGATTTAGGCTGTTCTTGCTCAGCTCTCCTTCGCTTCTACAGCTTGTAAAGGCAGTTGTTTTCCTCTTCACAAATACTGATGTTTCACCTTATCAACATCAAGTTAGTACTGATTCAGAAAAGGTCATATAGTTAATGAACTATCTTGTAGGTTTTCCTTGAGGCATGAGCCTCATAAACTTTGGCTCCAGGAAAGTTATTATCATTAGTGCTTTGACTGAGACAGATCAGTATTTTTTGCTTGCACATGAGTATTTAATTACTGGTTCTTCAGTGGCATTAGGGTACTTTGCATTTCTCATAGTTGAGATCTGCCCTTTGAAGATTTTAATGGATTCTTTACTCCGGAGCCTGATCCAGGGAAAATAGTTATTCCAGCCATTGTTATCAGAAGTGCAAGAATGCTGCTTCTGTTCCAGTGCATGCGAGTTCAAAGCCGTTGTGGAAATCTTTATATGGGTGTTGGAAGCTACATTTGCTGGGCTTATAAGATAACCTCAAAGAGAGGCAAGTATATGGAATACAGAAGTTTGGGTCAAAAAGCCAAATCTCCCTGTGGGGGAGAAAAAAAAAAAAAAAGCCATCCATCTTTATTGGAATAAATGTGTAGTGGTAGAGGTTGGTCACAAGGTGTCACCACAGCACTAATTCTTACATCGCACAGCCACCTACCAGATTCAGAAGCAGCTAGGAAAAAGTGTTCAAAAGGACAGTGCCTTTTTGGGAGGTGATGGTGTGGGATAGTTTCATTCATGTTCAGGCTGGACAATCCCACAGCAGTAAGGAGTGGGACCTACAGGACTTCCTTTTACTATGCAGTTGGTGTCACCCCATTTGTTTACTTGACTTGGCTGTTACTTGCATACAGTTTGTCACCTTGCAACAAGTGGGAAAGACTTAAATTCTGTGTTTTTATTTATTATTACTGAAAATTAACCTACTTAAAAAATAGAAACACAGTGCTGTAGAAGTTGCCATATTGTTTATGGAAAAGCTATTTCTACATAAGAAATGTTCAATACTGTTTCTTTCTTCACCTGTAAAAGTGCAATGGCTTTTTAATATCAGGAGGAGATCTTAATGCTGAAATACTGAGGTAAGCTGACCCTAAAGATATTAAGTGAAGTAAACTTCTAAACGGAGATGGATTTCTCAGTGCTTAACAACTTCAGTTTCATATGTAGCTGTTGACATTTTGTGCTTTAAAAATTCCCTTCTCTGAAGTGCATACATGTGCTCTGAAGTGCTCTTGAGAGGAGCAGAAATGGAGAGCATAAACTTGAGGAAATAGAAAAACCAGAGTCATGTAGGATAGCCACATATTAGCTGTCTTTATGGCAGAAAGAATGGCAGTGACAGTTCCTCCCATCTCTGAATTGGTAAATACTGGAGGCAGACAAATATGTTTTAACTTTTAATTAGCCCTGAAGAAGTCAGGCAACTGGTCTAGACAAACTTGGAAAGTTCCTTCCAACCCAACTATTCTGTTCTAAATGCACAAGGTTGGAGGAAGTGCTTTTTAAATTGTAAACGATAACTGTTTTTGGTATCTCTAGTAAAACTCTTTGTGGTTGTTCTTCATAAGTACAAGAGTGCTTATTTATCATATTCTTGGTCAAGGCATGACTTAGCTAACACTGAATCCCAGCTATAAACATACCCTGAAACTCTTCAAATTTGTTCTCATGTTTTGTGTCCTTATCCATGTATCTGGATAGGTCAGAGATCAGAGAAGTGCTGACATGACCACAATATCTTACTGTAGTAGTCAGCTATATGAATTTGACAGCTCATTCTGCACCACAGGGAAGAAAATCACTGTAATAGTTCAGCTTAGTTTTTGCCTGACTAGTTTGTTTGTTTGTTTGTTTGTTTTTAGGTGAAACATGGAACCCGTTAAAGTTGCACTACCAGTTACGAAATGTCCGTGAACGGTTAGCTAAAAATCTGGTGGAAAAAGGTGTACTGACCACAGAGAAACAGAACTTCCTTCTTTTTGACATGACTACGCACCCGCTCACCAACAACAACATCAAACAGCGCCTCATCAAGAAGGTTCAGGAGGCGGTTCTTGACAAATGGGTGAATGACCCCCACCGCATGGACAAGCGCTTGCTGGCACTCGTTTATTTAGCCCATGCTTCAGATGTCCTGGAGAACGCTTTTGCCCCCCTTCTGGATGAGCAGTATGATTTAGCCACAAAGAGAGTGCGGCAGCTTCTGGATTTAGACCCTGAGGTTGAATGTATGAAAGCCAACACAAATGAGGTTCTGTGGGCTGTTGTAGCAGCTTTCACAAAATAACTGCAATCAGACTGAAGTGTTCTCTTTTCTTCCATGTAAACCAGTTGTTTCTCTTCTATTGACTATTCATATTTCCTGTAATTTGTACCTTCTCACATGATGAATCAGCTCTTGTTTAATGGGGATTATAAATGGTGTATTCCTTCCTTCTCTGTGCATTTGTATACAGGGTTCTGCTGGTACAAGAGAGCTTCCTGTTTAACACAACAACAGAAAAAGGTTTTACTGCCATATTGGCATTCCATTTCATGTTAAGTAGGAGTTATCTGAAGTACTCTGGTTACTCTATTTTTCATTTTATTGTTACTGAAGTGGTTTAACATGGAAAGCACCTCGAGGAAATGTGCATGCAATTGGATCACTAGTCTCAGCTGACACAGATGTGTGCATGCATCAGTACTTCTACAGTATGATTCAGAGCAGATCAAAAAGGGCCTTTTAAATCACCAAAGCTCTATGTTGAAGTGTCTGTCAGGGCATTTTATACACAGACCTTTTTTTCAATTATGTCTAACAAAATTACTTTAAAAGCAGAAATTCCGTTAAGCAGCTTTGTCAATGGTCCTGTGAAGATGCCCTATAAAGTTTCACTTTTCATGTAAGTCTCTCATGTACTTATACTTTCATTAGAATGATAGGTGAGTCAGAAGGCTAGTGTAGAAAGGTCCAGTTGTTTCATAAACCAGTTTGGGGATGGAATACATTCCATTATATTGTATATATAGTTTAAGTTGTATATTAACAACTGCCCCATCTTAGTATTTTGCAAGATCTATTTAGTTGTACGCCTGGTGCCCCTTACTTGCTGTCAGTTGTTGCCATTTGTTGGAAAGAAAGGCCTCTTATAAAGAGCATGTATGTGAAAGCTTTTTGTTTCCAGTGTCTACAGAGTTTGCCATCCAGATATTCTCAGTCTATACATTGCCTTTGATAATTAGTGTACAGAAAGAGACCACTTTCTGTCATTGTTAAGTGTTTGTTTTTCTTTCCCCTCCTGTATGGAAGATGCTTGTGACCAGTACAGTTCTTGAATGCAGTTTTAATTTTGTTTGTACGCAAGTTAATGTTTGTCTAAGTGTCATAATCTATTTTACACTTTAAAACAAAGTCAGTCCTAGCAGGTATTGCATGTACGTGGTTTGCAAGTAATGACTGCAGTTTGGATGATTAAGATTTCTGCAGTAGGACACTCATTTTAATTTTTGTATACAATTATGCTGATTAGCACACTGCTGTGGGGGGGGGAAAAAACAACAACAAATATTTACAACTTTGGCTTTTTAAAATTTATTGCCTCTTGACCACTCCTTGTTACATCTCCCACAGTTTTCACAATGTAAATATTATGCATTGAACAAATAAGTATTGGTTTATATAATTTTTTCCTCATAACGCAGATTTATAGTGGGGCTTACAGGTGTTTAGAAACGTTATTGGTTAATATTCAGAGCAAGAATACTAGATGGTGTATAACTGTAGAGTTGAAATTTAAGGGATCTCTTAATCTGTATACTAGCTTTTTACCTACAGTAAATAAACTATGATCTTGAAAGTGCCTGAAACAGAGCAAGCATGTCATTTTTTATTTTCTGTTGCTAATTAGAAAGGTTTTATTGCTTAACTGAGAGCGTTAGTTAATATCCTTCTTATTAGAAAGGGTGAGTTTATACTGCATAGATCAGTGGCGTTGCAGCGTTCATGACAGAGACAGGCAGAGTTAGCTTGTGAGCGTGCAGCTGCGCCTGCCCAGGTCGGCCTCTTCTGTCATGAGCACAACGCAGCCTCATCTGTGACTGGACTTCCAATTTTGCACTTCATTTCAAATTATTTAGATGCTTATTTCAAATTATTTAGTAGCTTAGTTTAAAACACAAATTAAATTCATGATTACATTTTTTAATAAGGATTTTAAAAACATGCTCCTTAACATTTAACACCACTCTGTTCATATCAGTACTTAAATGCTGTTTCTTTGGGGGGGGAAGGGAGGGGGAAAGATGAAACTATAAGAATATTATAAAGTATTTCAAACTCTGGTTTACAAATAAAAAGATAAACAGTGTTTTCTCAGTTGTAAGATGCTGTTCAGAACTTTGAGGACCTTGGGCATGAACTTGCAGCTTTAAGACAATTATTTTAAACATTTTCAAGCCTTGATTGTTGTAAGTGGAGGAAAAATGAAGGTTACTTCTATTTGACAGCTTACAGAATACTTTCTGTGCTTGGTAGTATTTGCTATTCCACTGCTTTCATTGTGTTGCTGGTGGTGTCTTCTTGTGTTTTGGAGCTCTTTGAGAGGAGAAAATAAATTAGTTGTAAGAGTCAGAAAAACAGTTGAGCACTCAGAAGCTGGTTGAGTGCACAAAACTTCTAAAACAGCTTTGAAAAGCTGAAATGAAACGTTTTGGTCTGATGACATCTTTTCATAATTCCCTTTCTGCCCTCTCACCTGTCATCTTCACTCCATACTTGTGTTCCTGCCATGTTTCACATTAGGTTGCCCCACATTCAGGGCTTTTGTCTGCCTTTGAGCCAGCATGTGTAAATATGTCACTCCTCTTTAACTGCCTCTGGAGAGAGGTAGTGTCCCATCCCCGTACATGCAGACAGGCAGATGTCAACTCCCTGCAGTACTTAGCACCTTGCTTTTCCTTCAAGGTAGAACCTGTGTGATGAGGGAACTTGTTACAGACGTTGGATAGGTCTGGTGTCAGTACTGAGTGGTTTGTGAAGAGCGACAGTATCTTCTGCTAGGTTGCCTGATATGAAGTTGGGTATGTGGGGAAAATAGAAGAGCTTTGGAGTCTTCAAGTCCAAGTGCCACCAAACCTTAAAGCTAGCAATGACGGTAAGTTAGGTAGATTAATAGGGACTGCTTTGGCAAACAACCTTGCCTTTGTTACTGTATCAGGTTCTAATAAAATGGTTGAACGTGGAGACTGCTCTGTTTTGCTGAGATCCGGTACCCTTCTTCCTGATAGCTGCCACTGCAGCTGACTAATGTGGTTTTAAGGGAGTTTTGGCTGGTTGGGTTCCAACTCTCACTGGCTGCTTGAAGTGAAGGCTGCTAGCTGTATGCAGAAGAACTTGAACCTCAAGGGGGAAGATGTTATTCATGGACTCGTTCTTTTAAAACACACTTCCATGTTAACATCAAAACAGGATTTTGAAGGATAAATCCACAAGTGATGTATCCGTATGCAGTTAAAGTCCTTGAGATTAACCTCCTCCGTTTCTAGAGATGACTACAGTGCTCCTATATGGGGTTTTAGTGAAAACTCTCATGCATGATGCTTTCAAGGTACAAGTTGCATAATTTGGCTACAAAAGACTGGTGACTGAGTGCTTGTGTTCATGCCCATTTCTCCTACAAAGTGAAGATATGTATTAATTGATGTGTTCTCTGTGAACTGAATCTGTACTCAATCAAAATAAAGCGCCCTTTCAAGCTATCAACTGCAAGTGGTTAATGTGTATCACGTGCATGTCATACCCAAAGGATTTTTTATTCATTTGTTGGGCAGTTCATAAGTGTTAAGCTTTTGGTCTTCACCAGTTTGGGAAACAGAACTTCTCAGATTTCCATTACAGCATCAATTCTGTGTAAACTGGGCTTTTAGCACTTGGGCAGTCAGAGCCTGTTGTGTCCCTCCTTGCAGAGAAGTATGCATTTCTTGAGAACAACTCATTTATTCTGTAGCAATGCTTAGTGTGTACATTGACATAATTACTCAGGAAGAGTTGCAGCCAAGTGCTTTCTAAGTGTTAAACATTGAAGTGAGATTTCAGAGGACCTGGGGTAGGAAGGCAGGCTCTTTGGGTGGGGAAGAAGCAAGGACAGAATCACTGCCTGTGCTCATCTCTGGACAACATCTGGAGTTTCTTCCCATCAGTTCTTGTTTTCTCCTTTCTAGAGAGCAGCAACATGAACCCTGTGAAGAGCTGAAGAAGAAACACCTTCTGACTCGGAAGTGGGAGAAACTTGTGTACACAGTTATAACTGGCTTATACAACAGTGGAAGAAGTAGGGAAGGAAATGCTGATGCATCGTAGCCTTTTTTTTTTCTTCTTCTTTTTTTTCTCCCCGTAACCTATCTGAACTTTAAGGCATTTTGCTGTTTCTAGTTTTTTTCTCTCTTGACTTTGGCACCTGGTCTTCTGTTCCTTTTCTGTGTATCTCAGTGACTTCCTCTTTTGTGCTCATAAGCAATCTGTACTGACTTCCAGCCTCAGATGTTGTCAGTCTTGCCTTTTCATTTTAACCTTTTATTATTGCTTTCAGATCTAGAGCCACCTTGAGCTCAGCTTTCCATCACCTTGTTGTCAGAACTGCTTTTGCCTCTTCTCTGACTGATGGTTTGAGCAGGTTCCCCTCCAACAAATAGCTTTGTCCATTCTAGCTGCCTCTGTGGCCGAACTGAAACAGCTGGATTTCTGATACAGCTGATACAGGTACAATTTCATAAGATGAACAAAAAAATGATTTAATTTACATTGACACTGCTTGTTGCTCACTTCAACAGCAAGCTATTGTCCATGCAGCAGAGGGAAAACTTGCAGCTGAATAACGTGACTTTTGCCACTTCTGTAACGTAAGTAGATCTTGTTTCTGAGTCAGTGTTCCAAGGACTTGCTGTCTCCTTATTAAATTTCTCTTGTAGTGAGGATGTAGACAAGATTCCTCCTTTTTTACTTTTTCCCTCAATAGATGAAGGAGAAGCCTTTAGCAGCCTATTGTAAAAAGTGGTAGTGTTCATAATCTTGCTTTGCCATTATCAGAGCATCTGCATGGGTCCTTCTTTGTTTCCTGCCTTCTCAAATGGAATCATGTTAGGACCAGCTTTTAAAATTCTGTTCTGACTTCTTAATTCCCTGAGGACCTCAGTCACTTCTGAAAGGTTTACCTAAGACATGTGTCGCAATGCTAAGCAGAACAACACCTACACACCACTAAAATCTCAGATCCTATGTTCAGAGGACTTGGAGAAGGAATTTAGTAAACCCAGGTCCTTTATCCATGCAGAAGTTCACAGTAACCCACCTCAACCACAGAGAAGTCAGCCTGATGGAGAAGTTGCATTGGTGCCTGAACAAAAACGGGTCAAAGAGGGCTTCCCCTCCTGCAAAGGCCCGAGGTTCCTGAGGCAGTTTATGCAATGTTCTTAGTGGCGTTTCGAAAAGACCTTCCATGGATGCATGCATTATTGCTCTTCGCCCACGCCCGTGTGAGAGTGGATTTGGTTGTGGGCCAGAGATGAGGAAGTCTTGCTGCCCCTGGTGGTGCAGTGCTGCTGCTGGTTCAGGCAGACTGTGAGCTGTGCCAGCCCTGCAATGGACCCAGGCAACTGGAGCTTACTCTTACTGGGATCCCGTCCCCTGTGCACCAGGGAGAGGTTTAGGGCCGAAGCGTTTCTCTGAGCACAGTGGAGGAAGCTGGAGAGCTGTTCTTGAAGGGGTCTGGCCGGAGCACTGCTGGTCAGCACTCTGCAGATGTCTGGGGTGTGCTCCTGGCTGCGTGGGAGAGGAACAGCGGCTGTTCACAGAAATTCCAGTCATCCAGGAAAGCGCCACGTCTGGGGAGTGAGTGGTTGTGCTTGACATGGGGAATGTGTGTGACCTTCCATGAGTTGGAATACATACAAATAAAACAGGCTGGAATAAAATGAAATTATAAACACATTGGGAATAACAACTGAGGGCTGACTGTTGGATGTGTTGCAAGCAGGAAATGGAACTAAAATTGCTGCACTAATAAATTTCTTGCTGCAAATATGTTGTCTGATGTTAGGCACCAGCTCTGAGAGAAATCTAGCTGAAGATTTACATGCATTTTAGTATACCCAAGTCTGACACACTCTGCCAAAGGGATACTGGATCTCCTTTTTGTGGGCTGATGTGCAAGGGAATTTGTACACAGCGTTTACAGATAAGCATTTAAACTAACTTCTTACATTTGTTTCTTAGAGAAGGCAGTTTTTTTTTGATGTTGCTAAAGTAACCTCTTTTTTTCCCTTTCTTTTGTAGAGAATATGCTGCCAGGTTCATGTATGGCCGTCTATCAGTGTAAGGTTTCAGGACAGTTGAAGCTAGCTGCAAGCTGCAGAGATATATAGTGTATTTTTGTTTACTCTTCACAGTGATGGAAAGAAGCACCCCTTGCTCATCTTTAATTGAAGTGTATCTTCAGAAGCAATCACTTAGAAGATAACTACAGGAATGAGCAGGCTGGTGACTATCCTGCTCTTAGCATGTCTTGCAGGCAATTTTTATCATCTGCATTAAAAAGAGTTCAGAAATCCAAGCATTCACCCCCAGGTATTATGGTAATGGTGGGATTCAAGACTGCTCAGCCCTCAGCTCCTTTGCTGTGCAGTCAGATGACTCCCAGCTCTTCCACCTGTCTCTGGGCTCCCTGAGGCTTGCAGATGTGCCTCTGGCCAGCTTCAGATGAACAGTCAACTGCCCAGGCTCCCCTCAAGCTGCTCTCCTCCAGGTTTGTCTCCTCTCCCATGAACATGCAACCTCAGCCTGCAGGTCTGTATGCAAGTTGCATGGGTGAATGCCATGGGTCCATCAGCAAATGAGGGAGAAAATAAATATCAAACGTGGAAAATGCTGATGTAAATTGACAGAAAATCTTAAATTAGAGCCCTGGCAGCTCGGGATGGAGGGGGCAGACAAAGGAAAGCACAACTTGGATGTGTGGAGATCCTTGAGGTAAACCTATGGGTTTTACCGAGGGGGCTGAGAGTGATGCTGAGCACCAGCCAGGAGAAATCACAGAGGCTTAAGGAGGTCCTGGGTCAGAGCAAAAGCAAATTAATATGCCTGTCTGTAGGACAGGGAACATAGCACAGTTAGACTTGTCTCCAGTGCTGGGCAAAAACAGCAAGTGTGTCCTCTTGTATCCTTTTCCAAATGTGTAACAGAATGGAAGGTGCCTGGGATTGGTCATAGATTTACTAAGTGAAATTGTGCCTGACCACCTCAGTTACCTCCTGTGATGAAATGCCTGGCTGAGGGGGCAGTGGATATAAGACCACTCGGTTTCAGCGAAGATTTCAGCACCATCTCCACAGCACTCTCATAAGGACGCTATAAGAGCATGATTTGGAGGGCCAGACGGTGAGCTGAGGTGAGAACTGTCCTGGCCACTGGGCTCCTGTAGTAGACTGGGTCTAATATTTCTCTAAATATAGCTTCATTAGCCACATGAAGAGACCGCATGCATCTCTGGAAAACATGTTGATGATATTAAGTTAGGGAAGAGTTGTTGATGCACCAAATGGAAGAGCTTCCATTTAGAGGGACAAGGAGAATCTTAAAACAGGGTCAACAGACATCTGCATTAGGTTTTTACACTGCCCACACAAGGCTCCACTTCTCCTTGCTGACCTTCCCTAGGAGTCTGTTGGGGGAAAGGTTCTGCACCTCCAGCCGTGGCTGTTGAAATAGCTTAAGCCAAGACATGCAAAGCCATTCAAGCCCATGGCTGTTATTTATATAGCTGTTCATCTACTTCAGAGAGGCATTTGTCTCCTCTGTGGAAAGGATTCCTATTGTAGATACTACTGCTAAACAAAAGAAAGTGAGAAACGGATTCGCAAAAGTGTGAATCTCTAGGATATTTTCAGCAGATAAACGCATCTGTCACTTCCTTCAAATACAGAATTATGCATCTACACCAGAGAAATACTTGCCTTCCCTATTAAATACCCATCCTTACTTATGAATGGACATCATGGAACTTATTGCTGCAGCGTGTTATTTTTCTCATGTGGGGGTCTCTCCTCATGTGCCAGTCCATGTATCACGAAACTCTCACTCACATCATAATTTTCAGTGCAGACTCTTGGCATCTTTTAATTTTCAAATCAACTTTACTAAAGCCAAAAAACAAATTGCCACCTCTATCCAACATCCCTTGGGAAGAGGAAAAAGGCTCATGTTACTCCAGAAATAAACAGCTGGAGCACCCATGGAATTACTCCCTTTTGGAGTTCTGCTATAACAGAAACATAAGCTTGCACTACTTAACAGCCAGGAGAACCAACAAAAAAAGGGTCAAAAAGCAAACTCAGCTGTAATCACAGTTGGCTGAAGTGTTGATTCATATCGTAAATTGTGGTAATTGTTTTTTAATTTAATTAAACGCACACACAGCTGTGTAATTAAAAAGTATGTAGGTGTTCTAGGTTTCTTTAGGAACTAACAAGCACTTTCATTCTTGCTTTCCGTCTGCACTGAGTCACAGGTAATGCGAAGCAACAATAGTGATTCTTCTAATGGCTTTTTTCTATGTGGATACAAGGTTATTTATAGCTAGCTACCTTTTATTTGAGCGCTGACCTTCTGCATGTGTAAAGGCCTCATATTTAGATTGCTCATTTTTTATAATATGTGACCTGGACTTTTTAAGTTTCACTCAAAATACACCTTCTTTTGGTTCTCATTACTTCTAGGATGGAAGAGGCAAATTTTGGTCTCCTTCCTGTGTTTTCTCTGAATAAGTGACTTGTTAGCTTTCCTCTGTGACCAGCTGCGTTGCAGCACTCAGCACTGAGATGAATAGTAGAACATGCAAATCCATATCCTAGGTTGTTGAGAATCACTGGGATATTTCTGCTTAGCTATGTCTTCCCTTGCACTGCTATCTGAGTAGCTAGGCTCCTTCCCGAGGCCACAGCTGCTTGTGCAGTGGCTGCTAATGAAGGGCACCTTGAAGGAGGAGGGGGACTTAGTCTCATCCAGTCTCCTAACCAAATCCTGTTTCCCACTCTGTGTCCTGTGTTTTGGCTAAATCAAGTTTTCTGGTGAGACATCCTGCCTTGATGTGAGCATAGCAAAAGACTGGGAGCCTTGCATGTCTTCTGTTTCATGCTTGGGTAATTCTGTTTGTACAGGGTTATATCAGTGCTGATATCGTGCAATTGTCCTACATTTCTAAGGCTGGTCTTCCAAGTGTAACTCCCAGCTGTTACATTGTGCTATTTTCCCTATGAAGATGCATTTGTATTGTAATTAAGTCACTTCACAATGTTTTCAAAACCAGACTGAACAGCTTCAATTCCTTAAGGGCATATCAGTACAGAAGAGTAGACAAGTCACACTGACATGATTATACCAGAAAAATAAAACTGCCAGGCTCCAGCAGAGCTCCGCACAACGACATTTGTTTTGGGGTAGAAGTTCTTTTCTTCTAAACTTCTTCCAAAGGTGTGTTGGTGTGAGGTGGTCACTCACTGCTCTCACCTGCATGGGGCAAGATTTGGGGTGGGGAAGGAGCACCTGGGCTTTGTAGAGTGGGAGAATCCCATCTAGGCTCCGTGCTGCTCCCCTCGCCTTGGATGTAGGACGTGAGATTTCATAAAGCTAAAAATGCTCGACAGCCCCTGGTGCTTCACATCTCTCTTGGTAAACCCAACACCATAAGCACTGCTGAGATCCCACTTGGCCCTCATGGCTCACACGAATCGTGGATTGAGCTGCCGTAGTATATTTTCAGTCATTTGCTGAGAAGAGCCATTTCAGATTTAAAATTCAAGGATAGGGTTGCCTCAGAGGTTTTTCTGTGAATTCAGAGCAACCTGAATATAAAGACATGAAAGTTCACGGGAGCCTGTTTCAGCCTGTAAGTGGGTCACAAGACGCCGAAGTGCTGAGTGAAATAACACCCACACAAATCAAATAAAAGAGTAGCTAACCTGTATTTAAAAAAGAATAATCTTTCTGGGTGCCTTAGTCATAGATGTCTTGGACATGAAAAATTCAAGAGAGCGAGCACTTAGTGGAGAAATGGCCACAGAGGATGCCTCTAACCTAAGCACAAAATTATCAGACTGACATTAGCAGGTAAATCACCTTCCCTTGATGCTCAAGGGAGATGGGGTGTGTGCAATTTCACTGGGAAATAATGAAATCCGTAAGTGTGAACCTTGGAAGTGGTGTCTTGTGAAGGCTTTAGAGAGGAAAATCCTGACAAAAATGTCTCATACAGGACTGCGGTTATAAAATAAAAAATGAAAAAAGGTAAAAGAGAAGAGAGAGAAGAACTGGAGAGCAGGTAAGGTGGGATAAGCCCTACAAGGAGCTGACACTGCTTACAGAGGGATGCAGCTGTGTAAAGTGATGCCGAGCAGAGCAGAGCCGTGGTCTCAATAGCTTGAGAGTCTGCTGGTGGGTGTTATCTTTGTTCTTGGTAATTACAGCACAGCCCCAACCAGCACTGCAGTGTGTCTGTAATTACTGTGGCCCTACAGGGCTCCTAGAAGAGGTTCTGGATGTTTTGCTGGCTAAGCCCAACTGCTAAGAGGTTGTGGGCTATGCATGGATGGAGCTGCTCCCAGGGCTGTGCCCCAGAGCAGGATGCCTCACCCAGGGGGTTTCTTTGCCAGATGCACTCAGTCCCCTGCACCAGGGGCTGTGGGGTGGAGGAGGACAACATCGAGATGTGAGTCCCTGGGGGCTGACTTAGCTCTGCTGGGAAATGAGGACAAACACAGTTGTCCCCACACAGTTACAGGGCAGGGAACACTGCTATTTTGCTCTGGGCTCTTCCTGTCCTTGTGCTACGGTTTCCTTGCAAGAACAGAGGAAAAAAGGGTACAGATGTATTTCTCCTGTACAGATGTATTTGACCAGGACTTCTGGGTATTTGACAGTGAGCAGTGCTGCCCTCCCATCAAGTACTACCTGTGACTTTGTATTTTATTGTTTTAACTGACTGTAAAACCAGAATGGAAAAATTTCACACAAAATGGCGACAATTCGTAGATAAGACAGCGGGGATCAAAGATTATTTCCATTTAATATAACGCTCTGCATGCTTGGTCCTGGCCACAGAAATGGGCCTTCCTCAGAGAGGTGTTTCCCACCATCTGCCTGAGGTTGGGCTTCAGCACAGTGATGCATGAGCAAACATGGGCCCCCTCCCACGCTACCCAATGACTGGCTGGACAGGAAGATGCTGGTGTCAAAAATTTGGGATGCCAAAAGAAAAAAAAACAACAGCACGTTATTGAAACATTTTCTATCTTTGTCAAAATTGCCTCCTGCCTGGCATCAGCTTATGGTCAATGCTTTCACAATCATACAGTGCTCAGAGGATATGTGGCTGGGGCAGCGCAATTAGTGGGGTTTTCTCAATGAGCTGCGGTTGGGCTCTGTTTTTGGATGCCAATGAGAGCACAAAATACTTTTTACTGCCTATAAATACAGACACTGAAATCTGTAGGAAGCCCACTTTGTCAGCTGAAAACCCACTTTAGGAAGAAAACAAAACCTCTCGACCTTGAAATAGCTTCCAAATTCTAAAAACAGCACATCCAACTAGCTCACTGCCTTCGTAACAGACATTAATCACTGCCGTATTTTACACAGCATGTAAAATTTAAGTAATAGAATCACAGTCCCCATCACCATATTTGCAACTCAGAGCTGATAAGTAGAAGTGCTGACCTCAGCTGGTTGATTCAACCTGATGAGTCATGGTCTTGGGGCCACATATGCTTCCTCTGCTAATATCCTAGTTCCTATTTATTTTTTAAAAAGTGCACTGGCATGCTGTGTACCACAGAAAAGCTTCTCTAATGGGCAGATCCATAAATAGCAACATTCCATTAGTTTCCTCTCTTTTGTAAAAGTTTCACAGAGACCACTCATCCTGCAGCATCTCCAAGAGACTGGATGGGGACAGGGACGCGAGCAGAGCCAAACTACTGAGCAGTGAATTCATCTTTAAATTCTTCGTTGAAGAGCTCCCTGGTGTCTTCTTGCTTTCTGCACCACAGGGAGCTGAGCCATAGAGAAAGGCACAGCAGATGTGGGATGCTCAATTGAGGGAGATTTGGCATTGCTCTCAATGAGATTTTCTCTGCAAAATGCTGGCTTTCTCAACACAGCTGAACCAAAGAGAAACAAGTCTCCATCAGTACCTTGTTTTGGTTCGGTGGTCCAGAGCAGGCTGGCTGCCTTTAATGAGATCCCCCAGGGCTGGGCACTCAGCTGATGCAATGCAGAACAGTCTTCTTACCCCAGCTGCCCTGCGACATATCTTAACAACCATGCAACACTGCAATGAATGCCTGCTGCCCTCTCATCACATCTGTGCTGGTCCAAGCTGGTGAACGAAGCTCCTGGGGGTGTAGGTGCTCACCCTGTCACTGTCTGTATGGGTGCTGACAGGACTGAGGGTATGGGAAAAGAATGGGATGGAGATGGGTGCTCAGTGCCACTGCTCTGCAGCAGAGGGGCTGCACATGAGGTGCAATGCTGCTTTTGCCACTCCTGCAGCCACTCCTTTTGCCTTTCTTAGAGGCCTTCAGCCATAATCCCACAGATGGTAGCCTTGCTCCAGTGGCTCCTCAGCCAAGCACATACACCAAATGTCTGAACCTGCGGTTCCTCTCGTTCTGAGCAGGATTACTAGCGCAACAACACATCATCAGTAGGTCTCACGACGGTCTAATCCCAGCTCACGTTCCCTATTAGTGGGTGAACAATCCAACGCTTGGTGAATTCTGCTTTACAATGATAGGAAGAGCCTAATGGAGCAGAGCAGAAGGAGCTGTTTGCACCCCTACAGCCCCTTGGTTTGGTACCTCTTCAGGTTGTAAACCAGCAATGAGGTACTTTAAGAAAATTTTAAAACAGCTGTACATACCAAAGTAGAAGCCTTTGTCTTGCCTGTGTAACAGCCCTTTGTATCACGCTAGCATCACTTAGTTTCCTTTAATGCTCATGATGTTTACGGTGCTTAGGTTTCTTCGCTCAAAGCAAAGTGACTCTAAATCAGGCTTGGCCTTCCATTAGACCTGACAAATTCACCGTGGAGAGAGAGCTTGTTCATTCACTACTCACGGAAAGAAACAGGAGCACAAACAGCTGTTGTGCCAACTCACTTTCATGTGCAAACTCACCAGGCTGGGGACTGAGCAGGACACTCACCCCAGCCAGGAGTGGTGTCCCTCCTGGAGACAACTTGCTGCATTCTGATTGGGATTTATGTGCGATAATTTAGTCAAATTAAAATAATATTTGACATTTCAGCTCTTGGAAATTTTCAGTGATGTTATTTGCAAGGGCGGTTTTTGATTGCTGCAGATTGCAGTTCTTCAAGAGTGATACAGAGGTTTGTTTTTTGTCCCTTTGTCTCTCTTTGTCTGTCAGGAATTCTGGTGATTTATTTGATTCACTGCTCCTTTGGATTGCCTGTGCTTTTGCTTGTTACAATGCACCCATGTCTCAATGACACAGAAAAATGTTCATTTGAATGAACAGCTCTGGCTTGCAGTGCTATGGGTATAATACACAAAATATAACTGGAGAAAATTTTCTTATTAGTTTCTTCAGAATTCCAGATCCTAGGTAGTTCAACCTAAACAACAGCATGTTTCATTTAAAGTAGGAAACCAGGTATTGGCTGCTGAAACCATCCACTGAAGCAAGATCTGGGTACACTCAGGAGAGACTACTGCTCCTTCACAGGATTTCCATCACATGGTATGAGCACTACAAAAATTCAGACGTGCAGTTTTTTCCACTTGCTGGTTCATATTTTCTAAGCCTTGTATTTCTCTCCCTTTTTTTTTTTAAGAAATGAGTAAGCACAAGAAATACAAAGGAACTATTAGAAAGCATAAATGAAAAGGCATTCAAGACAGGATACTGTGGATGGAATCACAGAATCGCCAAATCACTGAGGTTGGGAAAGACCTCCAATATCAGGCAGTTCAACCATGCACCTACCACCAGTATTTCCCCACTAACCCATGTCCCTCAGTACATCATCAAAATGTTTCTCCCACCTCCAGGGACAGTGACACCCCCCCCGCCTTGGGCAGTTTGTTCTGCGCCTGACCGCTCTTTTGGATAAGTTTTTCCTAACATGCAACCTCAATCTTCCCTGGTTCAATTTGAGGCCACTGCCTCTCGTCCTATCACTAATAACAAGGAGAAGAGACTGACCCCCATCTCACCACAACCTTCTCACAGGGAGTTGAAGAGACCAGTAAGGTCTCCCCTGAGCCTCTTCTTCTCCACACTGAATAATCCAGGTTCCCTCAGCTGCCCCCCATTAGCCCTGTGCTCCAGACCCCTCACAGTTTTGCTGCCCTTCTCTGGATGTACTCCAGGGCTTCACTGTCTTATAGTGAGGGGCCCAAAACTGAACGCAGTACTCAAGGTGTGGCCTCAGCAGAGCTGTGTGCAGAGGGATGGTCATCTCCTGCTCCTGTTGGCAAAACCATTTCTGATAGAAGGCAGGATGTCATTGGCCTCCTTGCCCACCTTGGGCACACTGCTGGCTCATATTCAGCCAAGCGTCAACCAGCATCCCCAGTGCTGGATGCTCTTCTACACAGCCTTCCAACCACAACACCCCAAGCCTGTAGCATTGCCTGGGGTTGTTGTGGCCAAAGTGTAGAACCCAGCACTTGGACTTGTTGAACCTCTTCCCACTGGCATCAGCCCAGCAATCCAGCCTGTCCAGCTCCAGCCTGTACAGAAAGATAATAGCCAGAGAATATGTGGGATGACAAAGAAATGCCAACTGCAAACCAGCTGGTGATAGGGTTGTGTTGTTTTGTTAGTTTTTTTTTTTTTCTTCTTTTTTTTTCAGAAAACTCTTCTGATGAAGTGATTCCATCAAACATGATTTGGGGAGAAACTCAAGCCTGTTTTGGAAGAAAAAAGGGATTTGTGGATGCTGCATGTATCATGCTGGTAAAAACCAAGCAGATTAAACTAAGACCTCCTGAATATTAAATCTGTGTATATAGTGTTATACACAATCCCCACAGACACTCTGACTATACACTTCATTCTTGCCTTGCCAGCATTTAGTGGTATTATTTTGCTTTTCTTTAGCACTTTACATCCAAGTTTCCCAAACTTTTGGAAAGCACCTGACTGGATGTAGGTGCACTACTATCCCTATCTGGCATAGCAGAACACTCTGTCACAGAGTCATGAAAGGCCCAGAGGCGTGCTGAGCACAACCTGCCTTTGGAAGCTGCACATCTCTTTCTGAGCTGTGCAAATTTCCAAATTGCTTGTTGTGAGCAAAAGGATTAAAATATCTCTTCTCTTCTCTTTCCTGGTTTAGAAGTAGTTACTAACAGATGGCTACGATGCTCGGCGCTCATTCAAACAGCACTGAAATACCAGGAATTTATTTCCATGTGTACAGATGCACGCGGACACACACATGCACACAGGGAAACAAATCCAGGCAGCATTTTAACATAACTGTCAAATCAAAGCATACCACAGTGCAGTCACCAGGCCAGATTCATGCTAAATTTATCAACCGAGATCATCAGATGAGCACTGCTTTCTGACTGCAAGCCTTCAATGATTAACATGTGTGATGAGTTTTGGATGGAAGGAGGGCAGATGGCTTGAAGGCTCTGTCTGCAGTAAGTGCCTCCTGCTCTGGGTTGGAGAAGACATTGAAGTGATGCTCTGTGCTGCGGAGTTGTGATATGAACATGGAGAATCCCTGCTCTTACCCAACAGTCATGAGATTGTGGCACCCATTCTGCACCAGGAGGTGAGGCTGCACAGTGCAGAGCAGAGACCATCCTGCCCTTTGCCTGGTGGCAGCGCTGGGGCTGAGGCACCCCGGGTACAGTCAGCCCTACTGGCTCTTGGACTCACCACTAGCTTGTGTTCAACTGGCTGGCAGCCAGAATCCCCAGCTCCCCTTCAGCAGGGCTGCTCTCCAGCCTCTTGTCCCCCAGTATGCGTAGCCAGGGCTGTCCCACCCCAGGTGCAGAATTGGAACTTGTTCAACTTGACATGATTGGTGATTGCCCAGCTCTCTAATTTGTCCATATCTTCCTGTGAGGCCTCTTCACCTTCAGTGGAGTCAACAAGTCCACCCAATTTAGTATTGTCAGCAAATTTACTCAGAGCTCCTTCTGAGTAGAACTCCTCCTTGACATCCAAGTCACTTATGAAAACATTATAGAAAACTGGCCCAAAAACGAAGCCCTTAAGTGGATGGGGAAAACTGGAGCACTGCTGTGCCAGTGATGGCCATGGGCAGCACTTTCCAAAACCTGGCTGATCTCTCAAAACACCTCCCTGTGAACAGCCATCGATTAAAATCATGGTGATAAGACAATGGCTTGCCTACCTTCTGTGTTGAAGACATGGACATTTCCTTATAGTTTGCTTCAGCAATGGTGTATCTATAGAGCAGCATTACTTTATACATCCTTGGTGCCAATCCTATGCAGTGAAGGACTCCATCAGTTTGTCGTGTCCAGACAACAAACAGAAGGTCACAATCCTTGTCCAGAAAAGGGCAATGAAGCTGTGAAGGGTGTGGAACACAAGCCTTACGGGGAGCAGAAGAGGGAACTGGGATTGTTCAGTGTGGAGAAGAGGAGGCTCAGGGGAGACCTGACTGTGCACTACAACTCCGTGAAAGGAGGTCGTGGAGAAGTGGAGTTCGGCCTCTTCTTCCAGGTGACACTGATAGGATGAGAGGGAATGGCCTCAAGTTGCACCACAGGAAGTACAGGTTGGATATTAGGAAAAATAGCTTATCTGAAAAAGTGATGAGGTATTGGTGTAGACTGCCAGGGAACTGGTGGCAACACGGCTTCTGGAGGTGTTCATTAGCTGTGGAGATGTGGCACTGAAGGAAACAGTGGTGATAGGCTGACAGTTAGACTAGGTGATCTTAGTGGTCTTTTTCAACCTTAATGTTTCTATGATTCCATGATTCCATGAACTGTGACAAATAGAATATTCTGGTTCCTCCAACGGGAGTGTGCAGACCCAGGTTTTTGTATACGGTTAAATTTAAGAAGATGTTTGATGCAGTAAATGATTCCATATGTGCCCCCTTGTACTTAGCAATGAAGTCTAATAAATTCTGAAATGCAGAGGAAGAGCGCTGCAGAAAAGGGAGGAATTATGAGTTGATCATCTAATAATAGAAATCAACTAAGTCCAAATTTTGCTCCTTCAAAGAAAAATAAACAGCATCAGAGCAGATCTGATAACCACTGCGCAGTAACAAGAGGATGATTAATTTGCTAAGGAAATTAAAAAAAATCTTGATGAGAAGCTCTAGGAGGAACTTCAGTGCTTGATCTTTTTCAGCCTTAGTATGTTGTGCCTACTTCTTGCAGTGTATCTGGCCCCTGCAGTTATTAGATCTACTATCACGTTCAGTCATGGATTTGACCTATGATATCTCAGACTGCTGTAATCAAAATAAGTGATGATCTTGGAATTACATGAAAGAGACTCTTTAGAGAATTGTATCTTATGCATATTGCAAAATAATATTAGAGAGAGGTTTTTACCCTCAAGAGCTTGGAAAATGAAAGCTTCTATGGAAATTTGCAGCTGAATGCTTGAATCTGAGAAATTCTGACCCTTAATATTGACTTATTTTGGTCTGTTAAGGGTAGTATTTATGCACTGTACATATCTTAGACTAGCAGTCAATGAATAATGTAGTATGCAGCATCCATGAACAGCTTCCAGGAAATAAATACAAGTGTATGTTTTCTTACTTTAAAGTTTAGCTCTTGTTGGTGGCCCCGTGTTTGCCCACCACCTTTACCCCCCTGGTAGGTTTTGAGGCAGGTGATGAAATTATCTATCTTCTATGTTTCATGCTAATTTAAAATAAGTAATTCTTAAGGTCTGTACACTGCTGTGCTCTGGGGGAAGGCTATTGCATCTGGGAACTTTCTATCCTAGGAAGGTTTGCAGTTAGTCTACGAAAATACAGGAGGATAGGCATAAAGAGAGAAATCCCCAGTGATAGATTCACAGCTATTAGCTGATTTTTTTTTCCCCCTCTCCGCAAAACTGTAGTAGGATTTCAAAAGGCAGTAAAAAAAACTACTGGATCAGCACAGCGATTTTTTTGCTGTTGTTCCCACTTGCAGCAGCTGATAGAAATTAAAGGTGGGACAAAGTGGAGTGCTCTCATGACAGACGACAATAGGCTCTGCAGAGCCGGAGCTGCGACTGTGGCTTTGAGTCTGCTGTGATTTTTTATGCTCTGTGCAGAGTTCCTTCCGATGTCCCATATTTCTCTCATTCGGCCTTTCCAGCCTCGCATTCACTGCAGTCTGTTGTGGAGGAGATGCATGCAATGTGTGCTCTCTTGGGCTTTGCTTATGCAAAGCAAATTGCTGTCAGCGCTGCTGCAGGGGAAGGGGTGTGGGATGTGCGCAGAACCAGGCACCATCCTGGAGAAATTACTCCGCTTTCGGGATAGTTATTTCCAAACAAAATTGAAATGGAGCATCCACCTGAGGACCAAGATAACTCCAGGTTATTACCATCGTCCTGCTGGTTAATTTTTCCACACAGATAAGGAAATCAACGGGATAGTTCATTTTAGTCTCCTTATAAATGGAAATTATAATAGCACAAATATTTTATACACAAGAGAGCGTGCGTGCAAAAAGGTCAGAGAGGACCAGCGTGAGTGGTGAAGCTTTTGCTCCATGCAAACAGAACAGCAGCGCTAGTAGTGGAGCTCACAGCATGTCAGGAGCCGCTCAGTAGCTTTAGAATCACAGCCTGAGTTTCGGAAGTTGCTGTGGAGAAGACAGAATTGCAGACACACAGCTCCAGAAGCTCTCAGCCCTGCTCTGCAGTGTGCAGGCAGCAGCACCACGCACAGCCCACTCACTTTTTCCTTTGCACTTTCTGCTCTGCCTCTTGCCAGCCTCAGGTCAGCAGACCACACCAAAGCAGCATCCAACTATCTGCTGGATGGTGTCAGCATTGTATGACCCCCCTCCAATGGGGGACTGGGGGTCACCAAGGGCAGGGATAGCTCAGCACATCTGCCTGGGTGCCTGGACACTGCCACAGGTCAGGGCAGAGCGCTGCTTGTGCGAGGGACTGTGACGAAATTACAAATTGCTGAAGCTGGCATCTGGGTTAAATGTTGTTAGCATGAGCAAAATCTGCTGTACCATGACTTTGAAATTGCTCCTGCTTTCAGGAAAGAGGCCACTGAATTGCAGTCCTGCTGATGCAATCACACTGGATTCTATGATGTGAGCAGCATTTGCATCCTGAAAGCTGCATATTGCTCCATATGCTTACACCAATCTTCCCCGTGCTTTGCCAGTGTCTCTCCTTTTCTATGGTCCAGCTCCTCTTCCAGGTTCCTCCAGCATCCAGATAGGTGTTTTACTTTCATTATCATTACCACATCTAAAGCAAAGTAAAAAGAGATGTGGGGCACTGCCTGTGTGGCGAAGCACGGAAAACACCAAGGGATGGATTTAATCTCTGCCCAGCTGGTGTCCGAGAAAAACACAGAATGCTGCTAATGCTATCGACATCCAACCAGGATGCAAAATACAAATATTGCAAATCCGATCCATCAGTGTTGGGAGATCCATACTCATGAAACCTCATTTAATCAGGACTTTGATGCTCACATTGCAGAAGAGGTGTATAACCTTCAGGAAGAGCAGGAGAAAAATAGTATTTGTCTGACGTATAACAGAAGAGTGTAAAATATTGCTGCCAGCCTCTGGAATTCCTGACTTCAGCTGTGGATAAAGCCAACCTTTCCACAGAGATCTGCAACATAAAATCATAGAATCATTTAGGTTGGAGGACAGCATCAGGATCATGCAGTCCAACAATCAACCCCCCCACCATGCCCACTAACCCACGTCCCTCAGTGCCACATCTCCATGTTTCTTGAGCATCTCCAGGGACAGTGACTCCACCAGCACCCTGGGCAGCCTGTGCCAGTGCCTCACCATTGTTCCTGAGAATAAATTTTTCATCATATCCAACCTGAACTTCCCTTGGCGCAACTTGAGGCCATTACCTTTTCTCCTAAAATAACCCAGCGCATACATCTTTTCTACTTTTTGGCCTGTTATCAAGAAGTAGAAGCAATGATAGATTTCACATCACAAAACTGAATGCCAGTAGCTGCCTTGAAGAGCATACAGAAAAACTGCTGGTTTTGAGCATCAGCTTTGCTTTGTTGGTGTGATCCTGCCTGGAGCCAAACGCTGTGCAGAAGGAGCCCCGGACTCTCACTGCTTCATAGAGTTACCTTAGAGGATGTGGGGGGAAACATGTTTGCTGTTTCTCTTGCTTCACCCCCCTCACCCACCTTGTTTTGAGCTGATGCTACTTCAGAGAGCTGCCTGGGAACAGGAGGGCCAATCTGGCATTCTCATGGGGACAAACCATGAAGAGAGCATTACTTACAGTCAAATCCCCAGAAAAAGAGTAGAAAAATCACAGCAGAGGTCTGAGTCGGTCCAATAGCAAACTCGGTAGGGCCTGGCAGGGCACGGGGCATCCCATGGGTGCTGCTGCTGCTGCTGTGCCAAGCAGCTCCAGCCAGCCCTGCTCCCAGCATTGGCCTTGGGTATGTGATCAGTGCTGGAACTATTGAGAGCAATTAGCTTCAAAGGAGAGTTGTGGAAAACCTTGCTGTGTGGCTACCTGCCGCAGCCTTCAATAAAGGCAGTCCTTGAGATATTCTCTGGTTATCCTGAACTCTTTTCTTTTTTTAAGATTTAGTGTTAGGCCTGTAAACCTTGGACAGGGTGCAAGTCAGGAAGGGACTCTGGCTCAACAGAAACCTGAGCTGCTGACCTCTTCCTTTCCGGCTGCCTGGAAAAGTGAACCTGAATAGCAACCCAACATTGGAAAACACACTTTCACTGTAATAATCTGAAGTTTTGAATAAAAAAGCAACTTTTTTAATTAAAAAAGAAAAAGGTATTCTTTTAGCTCTAATGGGAAATTCAATGTTCATTTGAATCTTCTTTGGAAACTGCACTTTCTGCTGAGTGAGAACCAGAGATACAAGCAACACAGGGGAAACAGCGATAGAGAACACCCGAAAACACAGACACCCCGCCCCGCACGATGCGTTCCCCTCAGGAGGGGGGGCTTCGGGCACCGAGCCCCGCATCCCGGCTCCTGCCCCGGGGTCCACCGGAGCGAGCTCCCGGAGGGCTAAGGGGGGGGGGTTGGCTCCCGGCGGGGCGGGTTTGGCGGCACCGCCCCGCGCAGGGCTCCGGCGCTGCCCGCCCCGACGGGGCCGCCCCCGCCGCTCCCCGGGCCGGGCCAGGCGGGCGGCGCGGAGAAGCGGAGCGGTGCGGCGAGGGAGCGGCGCCGGGCTGGGGGGCGACCGGCCCTGAGGGGCGGGCAGGGATCGGGGCGCTGCGTGCTCCCCCGCGTCTCCTCCGAGGTGAGTGGGGAGCGCGGAGCGGGGAGGCGGCCGGTGCTGGCGCCGGTGGCGGCTTCGCTCCCGCGGGCAGTGGGCGTACGGGGCTGCGCTGGGCTGACTGCTGCCCCCCCCGGCAGCGGCGGGCTGCGTCCCCCGGCAGTCGGTGAGGTGCGTGCTCCCGGGCTCTGCATTTCCAGGGGGCGGTGGGTGCCTCTCTCGTTGCCTGCCGCTCCGTCTCCTGCGGTCTGTAGAGTGCGCGCCGCAGCCGAGGGACTGGGGTGCTTCACCTCCGCAACCCCCGGGGGTCGGTGGGATTCTTTCCCAGGCACTAGTACGACTTCGTGACCCGTGGCCAGCAGGGTGCATCCCTCTGCGGTCAGTGGGTCACAGCCCCACAGGTGTCAGGAGGATCGGTCCATCCTCTAAGGCTTCGTTTGGTTTTATCCCTAGTTGAGTGGGGTACATCCCCTGGTCCGAGGGGATCCTGAGCTGGCTTTGCTGACCCCAATGCATTGACGTGGAGGGCAGGGGCTCTGACCCCATTGTGTTGCTTTATGCTCTCTCCCTGTGGTGTGGATTAGATCCCACTGTGATCGTGTGTGTGTGAGCACCTTGCAGTGCACCAAGGTGCTGGGGATATGAGCAAGAGGGGTGCAGTCACATACTCTGCATGCAGCAGAGTAATAAAATCAGACAGCATGAAACATCTGGCTGATCTCTCCCCCGCTTCTCCACTATCCCCCCACCCAAATAATAATAAAGTAGTTCTCTACACTGTGAAATATTCCTATCCACGCAAAGCAAGCTGTGATACATGCCGTACTGTAAGCCTGGGAGCAGTTATGAATGAGATTTATTAGAGGAAAGCATCAGGAGCTGACCTCGAGCTCTGAAGTTAATTGTGCTGCCCCTCCTTGGGTGGCAGAGGTCTGCAGTTCAACCTGTCTTTAAGCCCCTGACCATTGTCCTTTACTGCAGAAAACTCTTCTGCCCCTTTGAAAGTGCCATTAAGCTATAGATGAACTTCATACAGCCCAGCCCGTTAACCTCCATGCTTCCCCTCGGTAGTCTTTTAATGAGCAGTAACCTCCTTGATCATCCTTTGGCAATGTGTCAGGTCCCTGTGCTGGCTGGGAGGGCGAGTGAAGGGAAATCTCAGTGCCACCTCACCTCTGTCCCTTGGGAGCTACAGGGATAAGATGGATCGGTGTGCTGGGGCACCATCCTGATGTCCCTAAATCAGCCTCTTGGTTTCATTCATCACAGCTCAGGCATTTCACTTGCTGCTGGCAAAGGAGCAGCTGTGAGCGGATAGTAAAGCTTGGTCAAAATTCTTTTACCTTCATTTTAAGGCAAGTAGCTGTGTGCTTAGCAACCCTTACTTTCACATCCAGAATGCACTCAGTTGCAAAGATTGTGCTAATTCCTCCAGAGAACTCACCAACTTTGCTGTTTGTAGAATAGCTTCTGCATGTCTCATGTGGTCCTTGCACTGGAAAAGTTGTCTGCTGGGCAGAGCTCACAGTGTGCAGACATGCAGCTTGCAACGTTATTGAGTTAACTTTCTCAACAACAAAATGCTTGAATGCAAATAGAATGTAAAACACGCCTTTGAAGTCTTCTTTTCTTTAAAATTATTCAGTGCTTCGCCTAGAGGAAATCTATTTCTTCTTCTTTTAAAAACTCACCAACATTTTACAGAAGTAGGATGTGTTTTTTTTTTTTTATTATTAAAAAAGAAAAAGGCTAAGTCTTCTGATTTTCCAGATAGGAGGCCTTTTTTTGTGTTACCTTTACCACATTATTGGGGGATCATTACTCTAAGCAATATGAGCAGACATTGCACTGGAAAAGCTTTGATGGAGGTGTGAAGAGCAGCAGCAACCTCTCCTTGTGGGTGTCTCCTGTGGGGTTGTTTGGCTGTGCTGGTGAAGCCCAACATCTGTGTTGTAAGAGCCATATTTCAGAGTTGCACATCTTTATGGTGTTGGTGTCTTGCAAGGTTCTTGGTAGCTTCATAGAATAAAGAATAGCTCTAGGTGGAAGTCTGGATGTATGCAGGGGTGCACGGTGTGTGATGGGACCTCAAGGTCCTGCCTTAGTCACAAGCCTTGTGAAATGCTTGGTTCCATTTATTTTCAGTAGAAACAAATTTCTACATCCTGCCTTTAAAATCCAAGTCATGACATCTGTGAAAAAAAATCTTGCTCTTGGTTTTTGTCACTGTTTTAGCTGTAAGACTTGTATACACCACACGCTCTTGATAGGTCAGTTGTGCTAAGTCAAAAGCTGTGGATTTTATCAGTAGAAATATACAAAGAAGTACTACAATGCAAACAGTCCTACATTTTTTTCTGAATGTTACTGCTAAACATATATTGCTTTGCTGTGTTGTACACATTTTTGTACTGACATTTCTAACTGTTATTCTTGCCTTCAGTATAGGGCTTGTTCTTCTGCCAGGTTTCATGCAGGTGCTAGTAGGTACTCAGCGTAGCATTCTTGTCCCAAATGTGTTCAAACCCGTTAGAAACTCTGTTAGACAAATGCAGAATTAAAAAAAAAATCAACAAAATTTGAACCAGGCAACATGAAGTCAGGAAATGCAGGGGCTGAGGCTCCAACAGCAATATTAACTTGGCTGCAGTGCACATCCTGTGCACTCTTAATGGCATACATCTCATAATGTATACAGGAATAAGCACGTAGGGTAATATATGCAGAGAGAGAGCAGAAAAGAGTGTTTTTCTGAGTCTGACCCACTTGTCCATGCATAAGCTGGCTGCTGTGGGCTTTGGGGGAGCCTGGCACTGCCTTGCACTGTGCTCCACAGTGTGCTCGACACCAGATCAGACGTATTTGTGTGCTGACGGAGTGCAAGTAACTGCAACAAATAAGCAATTTGGGTTTTGGTTCTTTGGAAACAATACCAAATTATGAGCTCCTTTGTTTCATTCACTCAGTATGTTGCACAGTGCGGTCCACATTTTGTAATTCCCAGCCAATGTGGCCTCCATGGACTCGTAACGAAGTGCCACGGCTTCATGTTGCTGAGCTCCTCCTTCTCCTCCCCGTGCCCATGCATTGCAGTAACAGCTCTTCTGGCTAATTTTGACTGGATCGTGTACAGAAGTGGTTACACAAATATTGCGCTTTAATACACATCTGTGGTGGACCAGGCAACACTGCCCTGCATTGTGTTCATTAAAAACTGTGGTACAAAGACATTTTACTAGGTTGATCCATTCAGCCTGGAGGTCGAGCAGTCTGTTCTAGCCCTTGCCATGTCATAAGACATCGTGTCTCGTGCCACAGAGCCCAAGGTTTGCGTGCAGCATGCCGGCTGGGGCAGCCTGTGTTGTTGAGCAGCAATCCCAGCAATGACAGAGGTGGTGTGGGTGAACACAATTAATTTGCGGTTACTCACCATTAAAAAAATAGTAATTATTTTCTGCTATAAAAGGGCTCCTGGTCTATTATTGGTATGCTGATATTGCTGTCTCGCCATTGTAAATCTTTGAGAAGCAGACAGGAGCAGTTCTGTAATTCCACAAGGTGATGCTTCCCCTGTCACACCTGCTAATTGCTGCAGCTCCCTTCAGTGCAGCCTCCCAAATACATTGCTAGAAACTGGTGGTAGCTGTGCCACTTGCACTGTAATTTCATTTCTGTTTGCTGTGGCCAGCACTTGATTAATTTTCCCTGCAGTGTTACAGTTACCAAAGGGGATTAATACCTGGGTGGCTTATTGTGTGTGCTTAATCTATATTCCTCTTGAAATGGAATTGTATTAAACTAATTTGGCAAAACTTTGAAATGGCATGAGGCTGCTTTTGGTAATTGATTTTTTTTTTTTCCAAGTGAATAACTGCACATTATTAAAATGATGCTTTTTCACACAGCTGAAGTGGGTCACTGAGGACCTCACTGGGTCTTTGGAGTTGGCCGATTTTGCCTGGTGCTTTGGGTCACACTGTAGCTGATGATGAGGTGTCCTCTGTCAGCTCCCAGAAGTGGGGTGGTGGCAGCCAGGATTCATGCTGGAGGATCTTCCAAAGTGAAAAATGGGAAAGTGTAGAAAAAAGAGTCTGTAACCGCATTAAAGATGTGTGAAACATCCTCTACTCTGCAAAAAACCCTACAATTTGACAGAGTGGAGCCATCCTCCCCATCTCAGACAGGAGAAAAATCTATTCAGTCTTATTTTTTAATCATATTCAACACAAAAGACTTTTGCTGTGCTGTTTAAAATCCAGGCTCCTTTCAGCCTGTGCTCTGTCGGGATGTTTTCATCTGAAATGGACTGCTGCGGCTGACTGGAGCAGTCTGAAAAAGCACTGCTAACCTTCCTTCCTGACTCTTCAATCGTGCCTTCCACCGTGCAAAACTAGGGCATAAATGCATTAACGCTTGTCACTGGGAAGAAAATCCCATCCGTGATGGGGACCAGAAGAGAGTGATTCTTAGATC
This sequence comes from Centrocercus urophasianus, assembly GCF_019232065.1. NCBI lineage: Eukaryota > Metazoa > Chordata > Aves > Galliformes > Phasianidae > Centrocercus > Centrocercus urophasianus. Next base: position 17,368,935 of record NW_024884811.1, read on the forward strand.
CGTGATACAAATTGGTTCATTATTTATTTCAATCAAAGTCTGTAGGTGCTGTTAAAATGAAAAATTGGAGCGCACTTTGCAGAATAAATGTGAACTGACACTGCACCAACCCCAAAGCCTCCCTGACCTACAAAATGAAGGAGAGCTTTGATGCTCACTTCACGCTTCCCAAAGTCTCAGACAAACAGGCTTTGCCAAGAAGATTGACAGTGTTAAAACACATGCAGAGCCTTCTCTGGTTGCAGTTGTCTTCCAGGGAAAAACAACCTGCTGTTGCCCCTCGGGTGTTTGACATCTGCACCAGAGCAGTCCAGATCTTGCTTTTCTGCAAATACTGAGGTCACACCTGCTAAGATATACCATCTTAACAGTACCATCGTCCCATAGAAGGTTGTCTTGGAAGTTCTGCAATGCTCTTGACAGTGCCCAGGGTAGATGGGTAAAGTGCAGCCTGTGCCCCACTGGAGCCTGGTTCTCCTCACCTCCAGCTGTGTGCAGGTATAACAGCTATATAAATCAGTCATCACTGTCTGACCACAGCTTCGGGTTGATGCACTGCTGCTTCTCTCTTCTCCAAGAGCGAAAGTGTTGCCTGGTAGTGTGGGGTAGGTCTAGCTGTAATGCTGAACTATGTATTCAAGTCATTGTGGTGGTCTTGAGATGATCAGGGAGTGTGATCTGTTGCAATGTTTTGGTGTTAGTATAATCAAAAATCAAAAAAGGACTTCAAAACCGGGTTTTGGGAAAGTTTTTTTATCCAAAGGTGTGCCAAAGCCCAAAGTTTAAAGGCTCTGCTTACTTAATGCAAGCCTGATGTGCTGATGCAATGATGCAGCCTCAGCAACTCCTCAGTGTCTGCTGTGCTGGTAGACGGTGAAGGGGACGCATGACAGCACCATGCTTGTTGTAGTGCATGGCTTTAATTCAGCCAGCAGGAGCCCTGATAGCATCAGACCTTATTTGAAAACCAAAGTCCTGTCTCGCCCATGCTGAAACGGCAATGTGAAGGATGTCAGATGAGGAGTGGGGACAGGTATTAGTCATTAACCAGCTGCTTGGTTTTAAAATACAAATCCTGGTCGTATGTTCTTTCTTAAATGATCAAATATGAAGGATTTGATGTTTCCATGAGTGATTAGCTATCACATGGTCTTCTGTATCCCAAATGTACAGTTTTCAGCTCTTGAGCATCCATGGTTCTTTCTGCTGGGAACATGCTTGCCAAGTTTATCTGGCAGTACAGCCAGGTGAGCTAACTTCAGGCCAACTTTCAGTTTGCCCTCCAGGCCCAGCAGCAGAGATTATATAACCTTTCCTTCCATTATCTTTCCTGCCCTTCACTCTTCTAGTCTTTGCATCAGACAAACAAAGCATTTCATCCACACCACTGTGCAAGCTTCCTCCATACTCACTGCATTTGAATCTTCCACTTGTGATGAGGATGTATCTTAGCTGGTATGATGGGGCTTGGGCTGCGGGATGAGATGTGGCACATCCTGCTCCATCAGCAATCCACCTTACCTCTTGCATGGAGTAACAGACTTCTTCCTCTTCTCCTCTGAATAAAACTATTTCCCATACACAATTTCTGTCCCTTAGCTCATTTGGAAGGAAATAAATAGGAAGTGGGTGGCACAAATAGATTATTCTAGTTGGTGTTCTGTTGTTCCTGACAGCTGTGGGTCTATGGGGAGCTGGGTGTGATGAGCTTTCCTTGGCCTACAGCCTTTTCTTTCAGTCCATGCCAACATGTTTGTCAAAGGATTTAAACCTCCATGAAGTTCATAGTAGTAAGAATGGTGAATGACAGCTCCTGGATAACCAGGACGGGAAGGGCCTGCTGGGTCATCTAGCCTTTTGCTTTGCTTTCAGTAGGATCCTTCCTAATTAAAGCATGACTGCTGATTGCAAGATGTCTTGTTTGGGTGGTTTAATGAATTACCACCCTCTCTGAAAAAGCAGAATTGTATTTACTGATGCGGCTGTAAATGTCTCAGCTGTGGGGTGGTTATTTACTGCACTATTTTAATGCAAATATTTGTGGTTATTTACATTGATCATATGGGCAGCACACATAAATTTTATTTTGTGGTGAATTTAGGCTTGTTTACTCCTTCCTGCTGTATTTGTGCTACTGTATGCGGTACAGCAGAAGCTGCTCGACGTGTAATTGCCTATCACTTAAGTGCCACTTTGCAGTCTAGAGATATATCAATTAAAATATTCTTCCTCCTCCAATTAATTTTGGTTCTCCGGAATGACTTACTCCTATTTGTCTGGAGTACATTCTCTTAAATCATTTGATACGTCACACTTCTATAATTGAGTGGCGTTCCCAAAGGGGTGGGTAGTACTGGGGCCTGCCCTGTTCAGTATTTTGATGGAATACCCGGATAAGGGGATTGAGTGCACCTTTAGTAAGTTTGCAGATGACACCAGGCTGGGAGAAACTGTCAGTCTGCCAGAGGGTAGGAAGACCCTACTGAGGGATGTGGGCAGGCTGAATTGCTGGGCTGAGGCCAATGGGATGAATTTCAACAAGACCAAGAGCCAGGTCCTACACTTCGGCCACAACAACCCCAGGCAGCGTTACAGGCTTGGGGCACAGGGGCTGGAAAACTGTGGAAGAAATGGAACGGGGAGTGTTTGTGAAACATTTAGATGTTGTACCAAGAGACGTGGTTTAGTGGGGAAATACTGGTGGTAGATGGATGATTGGACTGCATGATCTTGGAGGTCTTTTTCAACCTCAGTGATTCTATGATTCTACAGTTAAATGTATTCTAAATGAAAGGTAGTGATAGCTGCAGTAAAGAGCCATAGAGCAAACTGCGGTGCCCTTGGTATGGATGCAGCTTGAATGCTGCAGTCTGAGAGCTGTGAAATCTCCAGTTGTGTTCTGAGAGGCCTGAATACCTCTTGTAATGCACGTCTTGGAACGTGAGGCAGTTGAAGGTTTGCATATCACAACTGCAGTTTTGCCAGATAATCTATTTCTTATGAGGTTTGCTCATTAGTCTTAAACTCTATACTTCCTGTGTGCTCCTTTTGTGGCAAGTATCAGAAATGATGGGTCAACCTGAGAAATTTAGGATTGATTTTTCTTCTTTGGAGTGATCCTGTGATACAGTAGTGGCTTTTCTCTGTACAGGGACTTTGGAAAAATGGAATCTGCTTCTTTCTTTGAAATAGCTGGCTTTGTGATTAATGATTTTATCTACAGCCTTTTAATACGTCCTGTAGATGGGATGATAGCTCAGAGATAATCACTGTGATGGAGTGCGGGGAGCATTGTGGGTTGAGAGATACGAGATAATGTCTGTGAACATCCCTCCTCCATGTTCAGTGGGAGTAGCCTTACTTTAGGATTAGGGATGCCTTTAAATCCGATCTACGTTGGATTAAGCGTTGATTCTTCTGTGTACCTAATGTACACTGATTATAACTATTACTTTGGATCCTAAAGCACAGAAAGAAATACAGAAAAAAGTTAGGAGCCTTTTTGAACTTTAAGTATTATTTGATAGTCAAGATGGTCAACCTGATTTTAGGTCCTGGAAATGATACCGCTGTGTGCTCCTACTCACAGGTCTGTGCCTGAATTCATTGACTTCTGTTATATTTGGAAGGAAAGGATTGGTTCTAACTTATGCTAAGACCTACTGTAAGCTGCTAAGACTAATTACATTACTATTCTTTTAACTGTTAGTTGAAACATTAATTTGAAGAATGCTGGAAGCACAACAGAAATGATTCTTTCAAACTGAACTTAAGCTCTTCTATGGAAGGCTGGACTTGTAAACGCCTGGTTTCACTTTGGTCTATGATTGTCTGAGCCCACCTGGCAGCGTGGACCAGGGAAGCAGCTGGTTTGTTGAGTTGGTGCTGTAGGAACCAACACTTGTGTAGCTTGTGTCAAGTGTCCACATCCCTTATTTATGGAAAAAATGACCCATTGGGGCCTATTTCTGTGAGTGCCAGAGCAAACCTGGCACAGGGAGCCTGTGGCTGTTACAGCCTTCTTTTTTCTTTCAGTTCTCGTCTGTTTATTTTGTTAAGCTGCTGGCATTGCAGGGATGGTTCACTCTTCTGCCACTGATGGAAACTTTCTGTTTGTTGGGAGGTACAGAGGTACAGCTGCACCCTGTATTTGGCAGTTCTTATTGAGGGGCAAATTGCAATTCCAGTTGAAATGAGGTGCTGATTTTCTTAAATAAGAACTTGTTTATATGGAATCAGGCTAAAAACCAAGAGTCTTCACAGAAGAGCTTCCAGTCTATACTCAGCATGAGGATATGCACAAGTTGCCAGCATTTGGGAGAGGTGACATTTCACAACGATGTCCTTGTCTCCTTCCCGACGCTGGCCAGGAAGAGCAGATTCTCAGTTCCCTTAACTCTGTCCAAATTTTCTGAAGCAAGGTTGAGAACAGTGGTCAAGCTTGTGTTGACACAAAGTAAATGTAGATTTTATAAGACCTGTTTGTTTGTTTGAAGGCTAGGATAGGGATAGACAGATGGATAGATAGATAGATGGATGTATCGGGAAAGGTTTATGAAAACATTTGATCCTGTAGACAACTGCTTTTTCCAGATTCTGGCATGCTTTCTTAGGGCTTCGTGGTGAGTCAGTGATAAGCCACCGCTCAGTCGGGGCGACTACCTGAAGAGAAGCCCTGAAGGATTGTGTGCCCTACAGTGATGGGCATGGAAGAGAGCCTTCTCCCTGTGCTACAGGAGGGAGGCAATCCTCTTGCTGCATAGCACTGCGCATTGCAGGAGCCCAAATGTTAACCAAAGCATGAATGACAAGGTGGTCTCAGGAGCTCTACCTACCTCTCGGTTTTCCTCATCACTTTGGTGTTTGTAATCCCCCTCTCACTCCTCTTAATCTCCTGTTGCTACTGAAAAAAGCACAACAGGCGGAACACACCAATTACGCACTTGAGAAACAATGAAAGTTTATGGTGTAGGAAATATACCAAAGCTGACAAAACATGAAAAGGAAAGGGAAAGGATGACTCTGGGAAAAAAAGTAGTTTTTTTTTTTCTTTTTTTACATTGTCTGTGTTAGTAGTTGATGGAAAATTAGTTCAGACAAAGCTTTGAATTTTGTTTGTCCTTAGAAAAACACTGTAATTTTGAGGGCCGAAAGCTTCTCTTTGAGTATTATGACCAACCTTATTTCACAGTTAGATATATTCATCTCAGTTAAATGAAATGGACAAAATCTACATGAAACAACTGCTTAAAATTATAAATAGCTTGCATAAACATGAATTATTAAGGTCACAAAAGCTCCTGGAAACCAGCAGAAATGAGTGCACAGTTGCATTTCTTTTTCAAAACATGCATTAATTAATAAGGGGCTTAGTGCCCAGGTTGTTTCTCCCCTTGCTGCCCCCTTCAGATTTAGCTTTTCACCAAGCTGAGAGGGAAATTGTCACTTCTCTTCGTCCCAAAGCACTGGAAAGTGCTAGGCTGCAACCTATACAACTCTATCATTCACAGCTCTGATATCCTAAACTATTTGTTCAGGTTCTGTTGGTGTCACAATAACACACCCTTTGAAATGGCCATGGTTTTTATGTAGGGCATGCCTACCCAGACTGTATGCATGCTTGCTGGAGTAGAAGGATGAAATAAATTTGTAGGAGCTGGAGAGTAATTTAGTCTCACTGAGAGGACAAGGCGCTTGCAGGAGCAGGGTGGAAGAGGAGATGATCTTCATCATGTGTGATACCTAGACATCCTGTCCTCCCTCTGCAATTGCCTCAAAATGTGGTGTCTCCTCTATTATGTTGGTCCTCTGCAGATGATGTGGGCATTGGCACCAATTGGTGGGCGTGGTGGGCATTGGTGTGGGAGCTGTGGGAGCGTTTGGAGGAAGCTCCTCTCAAGACCATTCCTGGCACAGGAAAGTATGGGGGCTTGATTAGGAAATGGCAGGCAGGTAGGCTGCTGTGATCGAGATCCCTTTCTTAACACCCAGCCTGCGAAGGTAGGCAGGAAGAAACAACCCAGATGAGAGCTGGAGGCTGTGTTTGGGAAAGAGTGTGTATACAGAGGTAGCCATAAAATGTCAACAATGTTAAGAGGCAGGAAACATACTGGTTTATAAGGAGTTGGCCTGAGTCTTGGGATCCTGGAGATAGCGCACCACTTGAGAGTCTCTTACATGGGTTGTGCGCTATGTGGAGCCTCTGACACCTTGCTGTGTTTGTGTAGGGCAGCAGGGAGAAATGGGCGATGAAGGTGGGTGGTCGGCAACTCTCCTGTGTGGGGTGCTGGCACCTGCACCTCAAACATCCAGTGTCTGGAATACTGAGCTCCAGAAGAGCAAGATCAGTATTTCTTGCTGATGGGTTTTAGTGATTCCACTTCTGCTTTGTGCTCTAATGAAATATAACGCAAATGTCAAGACATCAAATGTGGTCTTTTAAAAATCTTCTTGGGTACTGCACCTGCTCTTTATCTGCAAGGAATCTAATTTCTGCAGCCACTAGAGAAACAGTTCAAGGACAGACAAATGTTAAACCATTATTCAAATGCTTCTGTTTTGGAGCTGATACCTAGCTTTGACTTGATGAAGGGCAATGAGTTTCTTTGGACTGAGATTGGAGGGAGAGCCTGACCTCGTGGTGCTGCAAGATAGTGCACGAGGGCCATGGCACAAACATTAACCCTCCAGGATAACGATTTTGGGGGTGTCCTTGTTAAAGAACATGAGGAAATATTTATCTCGTGCTTTATTCCAGCATAGTTTCTTGAAATAACTGTCCCGGGGTTGCTTTTGATATATAATAAAAAACCCTCTGATCAACAAAAGGGCTTTAAAACAAGCAGAGACATGACATATTTGCTAAGATGCATGGTAGCAGTGCATTAATTTTAAGGGATGCTTTTTTGTTTTTTGGTTTTTTTTTCTTTAATGAAATGAGGACACTAATTAAAATTAATCCGTTTATGAATCTTTCTGCATCTAATTTAAAGCGTAAATAAAACATTTGCCTTGTCTGTCTCTTTTCTCGTCATGAGACAATACAAACCTTGTAATCTTTAACTCTTTAAGGTAATATATAGAGAGAGCTATCTTAAATGATTTACTGGAAGATATAAAAACAGCAGAGATGGCTTTTGAAGTGTGGGGAGGATGGCAACAGTAATGTTGGGGGTGCCACAGAGTGGTTTTTATTTCTTGCCTTTGGGAGCAAAACTTCAGTGTATTTTGTAATGCAAATTATCACTCTGTTAGCAGTGCAAGTGAAGGAGGGGAGTCAACAGCCTGCTTGGTTTTTGAGGGCTTGAAACAGAGAGCAGGGAGGCACTGGGGTGAGGAAGGATTTGGGTTGGCACCTCCCAGACTCAAGAAGGGCTGAGGGACACCAGAGGTAGCAGAGATTAGAGAAGATCACTCTGTAAAGGTGCCATATTCATTAACACTGCGTTAAAAAAAGAAAAAAGAAAAAAAAAAAGGCTTATGGCAAGGAAACTCTTTGAAGTTTTAGCTGCATGACACTTGAGACTGAACTGTTGTTGATGGTGAAGATACTATTCTGTGCCTTGGTTAAAAAGGAAGCTAAGCGTGACCTTGGGTCTGTGATTGTTGGTGCCTCCTTAATGTATGTTAATTAGTAAAGACTGAGAAAAGTAGTACAGCTGCTGAGGGAACTATATATTCCTTTTTTTTTTTTTTTTAATGTGTTCCAGATATTATCAATTGTGCCTAAAGATCTTTCATGCAGTTATGGACATTTGGATATTGCCAATGTGTTTGCAGTCACGTACCATACTAAAGCACTTGCATGTATGGTAATAGCAAAACTATTAGATAAACTATCTCTAAATTATATTTTAAGTGGTATCACGAAAGCTGCGTGCCTCTGTTCCTTCTTAGGCCAAACAAAAAGGGAGAGATAGCATGGTGAAGGTCTGTTGTGTGTGATGATGATGCTCCCCTCTGCTCCCAGATGCAGATTTTTGGCAAGAAAAGTATTGTGTGTCTCTGCTTCTTGTCACTCCCATTTCTGGGATGTCTTGCATCCTTCGCTATCCTCTCTCAGTTTCCTGCTGTTTGATGTTGATGTCTGTTCTGTATAAACCTTCCAGCCTGAAATTCATCCAGTGCTGTGCTGACTCCAACATCGTGGCCGGTGACCTCTGGGCCAGGACTGAAGCTCAGCAGCTGCAGTCAGAGAGAGAAAAAAAATGTAGGAGGAGGGAAAATCCCAAAAGTAATATCTGCAGACATAAACTGTCCTTGCTCAGAAAGGAGTGGCTTGCTATGGCTCTGGTCTGCACGCAAGTGGTCAGAGAGTTTCTGCTTAGAGAATTAGGAGATGAAGAGTTTAGATAGAGCTGTCTCCAGCAGTGTTTGTACTCCAGATGTTTGTCCGTGGTGACGAGGTCCATTGTTCACCTTTCCCAGAGCTGTGGCTGCCAGGTAGGGATTTTCAGCCCCCCATACCCAAGGCTAACTAACATTATTTGGTTATTGACAGCAGGTTTGCAGCTCCCAGGTGGAGTTCCTGGAACCTACTGGTTTGAGCTGTGCTTCTGGCTGTCTCCACTGGGAAGGCAGGACATGATGAATGTTATGACTGCAGGAGGTAGTGCACTGGCCTTTGCTTAGGATCTTTGTCTACTTGCAGCTATATGGGGGGAGCAGCAGCAGGACACGGCTGGGATTCACCCATCCCGACGAGAGGATTTATTACTGCAGGAAGCAACTTCAGCATGAGGCTGTGTTTGTCCTGTGCATTTGTTCCTAGGTTCTGAAGTGCTCTGCAAAGTGACTTCTTTGCTTCCAGCTATGAATTTGCTGGTAGCTGCACAATCCATCACACAGATGCTAATGCACAGATTATCCTCACAGTCAACAGCTTTAAATAATCAAACAGAGATGATTTTACCTCTGTGACCCAACAAATAAAAAGCAAAGTCAGGCAAATCCTCTCACCCCTGCAATCCTACCTAGATTTTCAAGGGCAGGATAAAAGGTTTCACCAGCGACTGTGGCAAGGTCACCAAGGTTGTTCTGTCTGGGTTGATGGTGAGATACAGTCGTGAGGTGCTGGCAGGAGATGGGGCTGTGCTGTAACCTGATGAGACCATCTCTTTGCTGCTGCTGAAGACATTAAATGAGAGGAGCGTAAGCTGGAAGTTGTGTATGCAGCCTGGTTTTCACAGGAAAAATTGTGGCTTGGACTGTCTTTCGTTAATGACTTCACCCTTTAACTCCAGTGCTCCTGGAGAACAGGAGTCTCTTACAGCAATCAAGAAGGCACAACTCAGGATTACTTATCTCAGCATTGCATCTGTGGCTTCCTCTATGCTGACTGATCTCTGTAAACACTGGGAAAGAAGAATATTCTAGTCCAAAAGCCCTATCAGAAAACATACTCTGCTTTAAAAGTCTCTTTCTTTTTGCTTTTATTTCTCAGGTCAGCCGATTGTGACTATTTTGTTTAAAATGAAGTCTTGGCTTTTTGTGTCAGTAAATCCTAGGTGTTCCTGACTTCTCTCTCATTCTTCCTGCTCTTTTCCCTTTTGTTCTGCTAAGCTTATTTGCTTATTCCCACTATTAAGGCTACTTAGCATGTTGTCATTGGGAAGCAGCACGCATTTCTCTGTGGAAAGAAGCTGCTTAATGTTTCATGTATTACAGTGAATAATTAAATAAAGAAAAATATAGAAGCCCACAGAGCTAGCTGGCAGCTGAAAGGAAGAAAGCATTTATAGTCTGCTGGGGAAAAGTGACACTCCTGGCCTGGTGTCTTGAACCACAAGGGTAAAGTTTAAAAATGAATATGTCTGGCATGACATTCAAAAATCTGGATTTTTCAACTTTCCATGCATTTATAGCATTAATCTTTAATTGTCATATTCTTGAGCTACTGGTTGCCAGAATGGAGCTGAAATTTATGGGGCTGAGAGAAAGCAGGGTGGGAAGTGAAATGACGTGGCCCGAAGGACCGCGACCCTGCAAGCTGCCAGGGATAGAAATGCTGTCAGCACTCTGGCAAGCATGCGGCACTGTTGGTCTTCATGTAGAATGTCTAAATAAGGTGTTTTGTTGGCCTCTAGAGTTCTTTTGCACCCTTTCCCGGCTGCTACAGCCATTCCCCCTCTTCTCTTGATTTTACAGCAGCTCTTATTCTGATGCATGTAACAGACAGCTCTTTGGTGTAGTGGAGATGGGATGAAAACTGGGGAGATGACATTTCTGTGCTGGGGCTGGGAGAGGGACAGTTGCTTCCAAAAGGATCTTTTATTTAAATCCAAAAGGATTTTTTATTTTATCTTTAACTGACCCCAAACTGAGCTGTAATTTTGCAGTGACCTTTGCTGTTTTACAGAATGAGATCAGACGCCTGCCGTCCTCTTGGCAGAGGAAGCGCTGTACTAACAGTAACTCAGGACCATATTATGATTGAGGATGTGTGTTGTGCATTTACCCCTCTCATCTAGTTTTTCTCTTTGCTGCTCATATCATCTCAAACTGATAACATACTAAAGCAGAATTTGCTGAGACCAGAGACAGATGAGACTTGTGCAGCAGCTCCCTGTGCCACCTCATATCCCTTTGAATTTGCTCAGTATTGGTCTCATGAGCAGGGGTGGGAGCATTTGTGTTCATTTTCTGTCCTTGTGCATTGAGGTGTGTTGGCTGATGAATTTAATTTCTGTCTGCATCTTTCTATTGTTTTTTACATTCTCCTCTCTGCGTGTGATCTGCTGCTCTGGTTGTTGCAGTGGTGGTTGACGGTGGTTGACGGTGATGCCCTGCACCTCTGTGTGTGTGTGATATACACCAGAGCAACTACTCTAATCTCTAATTACCAGAGGACATCCCATAGCCCAACAGCTTTCACGTGCCTCACTGCTCTGCCACTGTTACTCCATCCTGTCTTCTGCTTGGAGTGAGGGCTGAGGTCTAGTCCATCTTGTAGCAGAGTAGGGTGAGGGTGAGGGAGCTGTTGCCACATCCTGGGGAGAATCTGAAATGAGGAGAGAGGGGAGTGCTTGGTTCCAAAAAGACTGTCACAAATTCTTGCTGAGGGCTAGGCTGCATCGAGGTTGTTAACACTTCTGTTGGCTTATCTATGCACTGCTGAAATAGTTTATATCGTGGTCAGCAACTCTTGACAAAACTGACAGAATTTGCACAAAGTGGCTTATGCCACAAGGCATGTACAGAAAAAGTGAGAAAAACTTTGAGAGGAAATGTGGATTTTAATTACAGCACCTCACCTGTGGTAGCTGTCTTTGAGGGAATGTGCAAATAAAGTGGTGGCTCACTGTTTTGTGGTCAGGTGTATGGTAGAAAGGAGAATGGTTTTTTATCCGTTCTCCTTATGTAGATGGGTTATACTTTTCATTTAGACTTGTTTCCAAAAGGTACTTAACCACACATCTAATTTGAATTGCATGAATAATACTGCTAAAATCAGTGGCGCTCTTCCTGCAGCTCATTTAAGACGCCTGGTTGCAGCATGACCCAATTCCCATTGAAATAGGTGGAAGAATATCCTGTTATTCTGATAAACAAGGTCAGGTCCTAAATCTATTTCACCCTGTTGTGTCCTTACCTTGGTACCATGTTGTGAGGGTGGCACAGATGCGGGCACACACCACACCAAGCAAAGTGCTTTCCGCAGGGTGCTCCGAATGAGGAGCTCTCTTGGGCCCCCGATGCTCTGCAGTTTCTATTCTGATGCTACTTGCTGCTACTGCGTGATTACTTCCCTGCCTCAAACTCTCTTGCTTTTTAATGAGGAGAAACTGCATTTCCTCTGTGCATCGCAAAGCACCTTCTGGAAGAGGCAGCGACAGTTAGCAAGTGCTGGTGTGCGAGGAGTTAATTAGTTCTGGGCCTGCAGGTCACCTGTGGTGAACCTTGGACTGGCAGACTTCAGGTTGGTGCTGGACACAACCAGTGACAGGTAAGAGCAATCCCTAGGACCTGTGCTGCTCATCAGAGAGCAGCGCTGCTGGCTCAGCCAGCAGACCTGGAAATCCGGTAACCTTGCTTTTAAGGACTGAGAGTTAAACCCTTCTCACCGAGATGTGGAGCTAGCCTGCCAAATCGCCCATAATAAGCTTTAAAGAACTGGGAATAAAAGCATGCATGACTCTGTTTCTTCTGCAGCAAGTCTGCAGCTGGAAGCTCTTGCATTGCTGTGGCATTGAGCGGGGAGAGCCCCCACCGGAGACCTGGTGCACTCGGCAGTGCTCCGCAGCCTGGGATGGGGTTTTGTTTGTTTGTCGCCGGGATTAAAAGGATTAAGGACTTAACCTTTGTACAGCCTTTCAAATAATCGCGTGTTTATATTCCTACTGCGTGTCAGTGAAATATTTTTTTTCCCCCTTATGGTTTTCATGATATAACTAAAGATCTGAGAAGGGGTAGGCTTATGCAAAGTGAGGTCTTGGGCTCCAAAGCCCCCGGCTGTGGCAGTGGCTTTTAAAACGCGTCTCAGAAACATGCAGTTTGCATTGTAATCTTTGAGTGAGTGGTAGTGGCTCTTTTTTTTTTTTTTCTTCCCTTTTCTTTTGGGATTATTCCAACAGTGCCTGAAGTTTTTAGAAGCATCCAAGTGATTTCACAAATTCCCTGTCATTTGTGGAAAAAAAAAATAGACTGAAATCTTATTGGATTTTAAAAGGGATTCAAGGTCTGTCTTCAGCTGGAACATTTTATCTCATCTGTGTGTGTGTTCCCCATGCGATTAAAGGAGGACCCAAGGCCACCTCTAGGAGCAGTGTTCCCACCTGCAGGGATGCCATCTGCAAGCATGGCCACGGGTTACTGTCCTTGGCATTTGGGCCAGTGCAATGCAATGCACTGCCTGTGTGGTTTTGGGATGCCCAAGAGACAGCTGCATGGGCAGGGGGATGCACATGGCCCACGGATGAAAATCTTTTCCTTGGAGCATCTTCCCCTGAGGCAGCACTAAGACAGGATTTTGGGGGGTGGAATTTCTTGTGGCTGTGTATGGAAAAGGCTCCACAGTTCACTTCCTGATGGGGAAAGATGACTTCTTGTGTTAGCCAGTGTGGGTGGAAGCACCAAGGGGTGCATCTCTGTGGATACTATTTTTCTGCAGCTGGCAGAGCTGTAAAATTCAAGTATATGCAACTGATGGCACTGGAATCTGCTAACAGTTGGTAAAATACATCTATATCTATATCTTTGTCTCCTTTTTGACTCTTTCCGTTTACAATTGACTGAATTAAACCGAGATGGTATGACTTTATCATCTGGATTAGATAACAGCTTTACAATCTGGACTGTCATCACATTCAATAACTGTTACCCCTCTTCAAACTGTAGCTGAACAGTTCTTTTCTAGCTGCAATGGTATAAATAGCAATTTAAAACATTTAATTCATAGAAAACCTATGGATCTACACATCTATAGCCAAAAAACCTGTGGGAAGCAGCCAGGCTTAGGACCTGAGTGACAGATTCTTCCAGCAGTAGCACGTGCAGTGTCAGCCTCCCAAGAAGGTTGTTACCATCAGGGAAACAGATTTTTAATGAACTGTCTGATTATTGCATGTACTTTAAAGAGAATACTTAAAGTGATGTAACAACAGGAGCATTTACATTTCTACTCAACCCTGGAACTGGTAAGTCACATAGTTTACAATTTTAAAGATTTTGGCTTGGAAGAAATCTTCCCTATCTTCCTAAACTTAGAAGAGTGAGCTAGCTTATGTCTCCTGTGCACTGAAGGGAACACAGACTGAGCTTGAGTAATATATGTTAAATTTGCCAACAGTTCTCTGCTGCAATAAATACATCTTGCAACACAACACTGAAATCTGTGGATTGCAAGCCTGTGCTTTCTGGAGTATAATATACTTCATCCACGCCACCAAATGTGCCTATGGAAATTGTAAATGAAGTTAAACCGCTCTGTATAAGGGTGAACTTGCACAGATGGTTGATTTAGTGTACAAGCACCTTGTTCTGAGTCTCAACTGGTCATTTGTCTTAAGAAGTTCACAGCAAACCAGGCACGTTGGTCTGGATGCTAAGCTATGTAGTCAGACCTTGAAGAAATAGATGGAAATACAGTTACAAGTTTGAAACTTTAGTTTTGGAAACCCTTTGTCATGTTTCTGAGAGCTTTGCTTGACCTAGAACCAGTAGATGAAGGCAGTAAAATAGCTGTAAAGGCAATCAAAGTGAATTAATTAAAAAAGCCTAAGTGAATATTAATAGGAACTGCTATATTCAACAGCATACAAGCGTGTCTGGCATTTATAGATGAACTCTGCTGTTTGTTACTTACTACATTAAAGAAGATTCCTGAACCAACATATCAAAATGTCAAACCAACACAGCATTTTTCTTTGATGTTCTTTTTTGTTAAAATGAATTATTGATAGCCTTTCTCATGGCTGGCAGGAGAGATTTCTGACTTTTATTTGCTTATTAGATCAGATTTCCTATTCTTTATGGAGGCAGTGCTCTTTGCAACAATATCTAGATGGGATATGTGTAATTAGGGAGCTAGGATTCTTTTTTGTGGGGAATGTTATCCCCACCCATCCCTTGTTGATGTTATTTCTTAAACTGATATTTTCATAAGCCCACCCTGGAGCCGGAGGTCAGGACAAGGGTGTGATGGCGTTGTGTTGGTCCACAGACCACACTGGTGCATCTGCAGATCTGACGGTGTGATCTGAGCTGGTTAACCTGGCATCTGTGGAGAAAAATCTGCTCTGCTTTCAATGATGTGACTAGGGAAGATGTTCTGTCAAGATGAGGTGTGATTTGTGGCAGGATTCGGGAACAAGTATGCATAGTTCTTATTTTTTATGAGGCACTGGCAAGTTCTCTATTAGCCACTGTCACTTGCTTCTGAAAGATAGTGATCTTTTGGTCGCCACAAGAGCTCTCAGCTGCTGCAGGCTGTGCAGTACCTTTGCATGTCTTTACTGGCCCTTGTCAAGGCTCACAGTGTGAGAAAACTCTTCCACTTTTCTAGTGTAATCCCAACTGTAACAGTGCCAACTGGGAGCTTTGTGAGGGCCCACCTAACTCTGGAGCTTTGCAAATCCAAGCCCATCTACCTACAGATGCAGAAGTGGTTTTGGCTTATTTTACCTCAAGGTCAGAAGTCTCAGTTGGAAGAAATAGGCGGAAAAAAAAGTTTCCTTCTCACAGTCTGCTGTTTGTCCTGCTTAGCACTCAATGTTTCTAATTGCTTCCATAAGATGTGACATGAGCTGGGAGCATTAGCTTTTGGAGGCATCTCCATAACCTCTAGGTTTGTTCAGGCACTGGGGAAGAAGCCATGAGAGCAGACTGCGGGGCTTGGGAAGAGTTTTAAATTTGCATGGAGTAAAATTGTCTCACTTGATTTTAGTCAGAACGCAGTGACTGGAGGAGATGGCCTTAGACAGACTGCCATAGGGATCTGGAGGGATGCCTGTATCGTCTCCTACCCCCTCCAGCTCCACATGTATCCCTGGAACTGCATTTCAGGACAGATTTGGGGAGAACTGTTCTCTTTCTGCTGTTTTGGAAGGTGAGACAAGCAGTTCTTGGCTTACTGGGCCTTTCCCTGCCTCCCCCTGTACTCACACTAAGCCCATGTGTCCTCTCCCCTTCCTGGTGACCCATGTTGTGCTCCTTATGGTTCCACGTGACTGTCTCTCTGCAACCCTCTGAAAAGTTTAGTAAGTGATCTACTGTGCTGCTTGGTGCTGACTGCCACAGAATTCTCCAGAAGTCTGAAATGTAAGGCGGTGTGTTTTTGTTCATTTTGTAAGTGTTTGGTGATTTCTCTCCTGGTGAGAAGATCCCTGGTGCAGGGACACTTGAGACCCATGTTTGGAGATGCTGCTAGTAATATATTCCCTGTCAGTTGGCCTTGAGGACTTTTAGTACAAATAGCTTTTATTTCCTTCAATGTCGATTTAACCAAGAATAATAATTTTGTTTAACATGCAGATTTATTTTCACCTGGGTCAATCTTCCTACACAGATGTGCTTTGGAGTGTCAGAGGCCTCTGTGTCTGCACAAAATTGCTCTGTGCTGCAGCAGCAAAGCCAGCCTTGAACAGCCCCTCAGCCCTCTGGTGCAGGAGACGGCACCTTGTGTTTCATTGCTGAACGTACGGTGTTTGCATAGGAAGTTCAGCCACGTCAGGGGGAGGTCACCCAGACTCCTTGAAGCCCAGTGCTGGAATGTGAGGTCTCAGCGTTCTCATGCATCTGCTTGGGGTGTTTGTATAACACCCCAGCTCAGGGAAGAGGTGCTCACGTCCCATTCCTCCTTCTCCCAAGGTCTATTTTAGCTGCAACCATTCATTCCTATAGAGAAGGAAGGGAGATACAGATTGAATGTTAGGAGGAAATTTTTCACTCGGAGAGTGGTAAGGCACTGGAATTGTTTGCAAAGAACAACTGTGTGTGCCCCATTCCTGGAAGTGCTCAAGGCCAAGTTGGATGGGGTTGTGGGCAGCCTGAGCTGGTGGGGACAACCAGCCCACGGCAGGAGAAATTGGAATAAGCCATCACAACCTAAGCAATTCTATGATTATACAATTCTATGATTCTATGAAAGGCATGGGACAGTGGATCTGTGGATTATCTGCCTGCTAGCTGGCAGGTGGAGAACAGTTTGTTCTGACTCGAGAGTACTTCCCACAAATGTGTTTCGCTTGTCCACCCCTGCATAAGGACAGTTGCATGCTAGTTTTGTCCTGCAGGAGTTGCCATCCCTGTATGTGAAGCAGAAATTCGTTCAATATATCTTCTACTGATAGGACCTTTTTTTTGAAATTAATTTCTCATATTGTTTATTCCTTTTCTCCTTGTACGTCTTCTGCTATTAGCCCTAAACCTCTTTTTCCTCGGAATGCCATCACTTGCTTCCTCAGCTGACTTTTAAATTTACTGAAGAAAACAAGTAGCTTCTAAAAATCAGTACAAATTGTATCTATTGGTAGTAAATCATTGGAAGAACGTTAAAAGACTTACAAAAGTCAGTTCTTCCTGCCCCTGAGGAGCAAGTATATATTTCTCCACTGCTGTTCAATAGCTGGCTGATGCTGACATGGGACGGTTATTTCTGAATTGTCATGCTCCTTTGGGTTAGGCACAGATGCTGGAAACCATCATGTTGCTGTATTTGTGGGTTTGTCAGTGGTCTGTGCATATTTCTTGGATGCTGGTTTGAGAATTCATGCTTGCATGTGGTGTTAATGCTGAATGATGGAGGCTAGATGTAGTCAGCAGGGCACAGCTCATGGTACTGGGGTTCCTTGCCATGTTTCTGCAGCAAGAACAAAACAATAGGGACAGAGCTCAGTGTTTATGTCAGTAGCATAGTGGTTTAATTTTTAGTAATTTCTGCAAGAACTGACTGTAGAGTTGGTTTAATTTTTTTCTTTAGCAATGGCTGATTTCTTAGAAATGGGAGCCAGATTTATTGCATGGTGTGTTTTCTGTGTTCTTGTTAATTTGATCAGTGTACAGGTGTGTAGGTTTGTGCTCATTGGAACAAATACATGTGCTTTCAGAGCTAATGCTCTTGAATACTGTTCATAAAAAACTGGCAGTGCTCTGGGGCTGCTCAGATAGCTATCAAGTAGTTGTCTATAAAATTCTAATTAATTGCTCCTTACAAACCCAGCTTTTCTCTGCCAGCTAAAATGCAGATATATAACAGAGGAAATAGAAGTGAGGTGAAATTATTTCAATCTGTAGTTTGTCGTACTGTAGGTGTGACAAAATACCTAAATGACTTAATACCCACTTGTCCCAAGATGACACTTTGTGTATAAATCAAACTAATACTGCAGTTACAAGAGACTGTGTTTACAATATAAATACCTTCTTTTCCTAGGAAGGCGAAGGGGGAAAAATCCCAGTGGTGACAGTGGTGCATGTGAATACTGATACACAGCCCTTGAATGACAGCAATGAGGGTAATAAGACCTGTCAGAGATTTCATAGCCAAAGCTTGGAGGCAAACTTACCAGTGGCTGATGCCCAAAGCATGAGCTAATATGTTTTTATCTCTTTCTATTCTATTCACTTATTGATAAGGTAGTGTAATTCCCGGATGTTAATAATATTTTATGCAACTGTTTTGCTATTTTATCTCCTTCCAAAAAGATTAGCCATATGGGCATTAGCACTCCAGGGTGTGCTTCTCTGATAGGGAAGGGAGTTGCACCCAAAGCAAAATCAGACTGCTGAGCAAGCAGGGTTTCCAAAGGGTAGGTCCAAAATGATAAAAACATTCCTTCTCCACTATTAGAGGAACAAGTGCTGAAATGCACAAAAAAAGTAACAGGATAGAGGAAAAAATATGGTACCTCAACTTGACATTACCAATACATTTTGGAAATTCTTAAGGCCCAGAGGGATTAACCAAGGTTGCTTTTTAATGAAGATTCTCAAATATGTGTTTAACTTCATTTTGTGCCTTAAGTTGCTTTTTTTCTCTTTGCAGAGTAATCTTTATGATTCTACTTTAATGATTTTCTTGTCTGGCTGGAAAACTGAAAAAAGAATTATAAAAATAATTAAACTTCTCTCCTTATTCACTTTCCCTGTAGCTGTCATCTGTAACTCTTTAATGATGTACATGCTTTGAATAAATGATATATTTTAAAATGATTTGTGTAGAAATAAAAGACCTTCCTATTTTTGCGGTGAGTTTCAATAATAACTGTTGTCAGCCTACAGATGATTTTTTTTTCCTCCAATTTTGAACTTTCTGTAGTGGAATGAGACAAAATCTAATTCCATACTTCACGAACTCTGTGGGCCAAACTGATCACTCACTTTAATTCCGTTAAGCAGGTTTCGCAGAGGAGTAATTTACAGGAAGCACTTGGCCCCAAACCATCTTCAGAGTGACTGGCAGATCAGGTACTGCAGGGACAGATGGAGGTGGATCCCACTGCAGCTGCCATTGTGCTGGTGGGAGATAAAACAAAACCTTGAAAGGCAGAGCCCTCTTTTTGAGAAGAAGGGATGTTGGCCAGCTCTGCTAAAGCTACGCCATCTGCTTGCTCAGGATCCTCACCACCTCTGTCCTCCCATGTCACCTGAAGGAAGCTGGCTGCACTGATGCAGACACTGATCGCATTGCTCCACAGCCCTGACAGGGTGCAACAACCTGAAATTTGATGTGGCATGACAAGACGCACGCTTCTGCTCCACTGGCGATGCTGTTCACGTGCGGAGCAGTCTGTGGGAAGGTCTCCTAGGACAGTTCAGTAGTGCCAGGTGAGATTAAGTGGAGCACAATGTCTAAGATGAAAGTTGAGTTTAAGAACAGCCTGTTTTTCTCCCCTCTCTCTCAGAGTGTTGTTTTGCCACCACAATGGGATGTCTTCCTGTGTCACCGTCACTCCCCAAAATGCACGAGTCCTCCTTCCTGCATAGTATAACTAATCTGGTTTGCTGACTGAGTTCTGCTGGGGCCTTTAAAGTGATGCCAGCTACTACTTGCTAAATGTAGCATGGCAGCATTTCAGAGTGAAGCTGAAAACCCAAATCCAATAAGCAGGGAAATAACCGTAAAGATGAAGCTCCGGTTTCCATTCTGCCTGTGCGCTCGCTGCCTGATGGGACAGCTTTGCAGTAAAAGTTGGCTGTGGACCATATGTTAGAAGTATGAATGCTTCTTTTTTTTCCTCTTTAAGCTTGAATCTGTGAATAGACACATTTAATCTTATAGGAAAATCACTTTATTTTCAGGGATGAGCTTTCAGGCAGTTCGGACTTCTATTTCTCTGTGCTGGGATTAGTAAATAGCAGCAAAACTCCCACTTCTTTTTCTAAATCCCTGTTCAAAATGGAAGGGGGATTGTCCAGGCCTAGATTCTGTCATTTTGTGATTTAACTGAGAGTGTCTGTAAAATTCTGATTGTATGAGGTATTGGCTTTCATGAAAATTAATGAAACAATCTTGTAAAAAAATACTTACACTTCAAGGAAATCATAGTAGTAAGACTTCTACAGTGAAAACGTTTTGTGAAGGAGACAGGTTAAACAATTTCTCATCTGTTTAGTTTGTGGAGAGATAAGGACTTTGCAAATAAAGCAAAATAACCCCCAGAACACAGCCCCTAAATAAGGCCGTGGGGGCATATGATGGGACTGAAATAAAAGGGCAGGGGGAATCCATCTGTAATGCTGGATTGTATGCTGAAAGTAGGAAGACTGGGCTCTGTGGTCACCTAAAATTGCAGAGTGACACTTCCCTTCTGCAAGAACACTCTGTAATAAAACTGTTCTTACAATGTTTAATCAGGCCAATTTTCTTTCTTTCTTTCTTTCTTTGTTTTTTGGTTTTTTTTTTGTTCGTTTGTTTGTTTTTAATTGAACAGAAAATCAGGAAATTCACTAGTGTGAGGAGGATTAAGTGTGGATAATCCATTTTTGTGACTCATTCTGATAAGAAAAGAGCTCATCAACTCCCCATAGCCTTGCATCTGAAGACGGTTGCTGACAGATTGCATAAAATATGTCTCTGCATTTTTAAGACCCCAAGACAACATCTTGCGAGCAGATAAAACCAAATAAAACCTGACAAACCATCTTTGTGCTGGAGAGATGAGAAGGAAGATGCAGAAATGTCTTGTTGGAGGATTTGAATATGGTGCTATGAAGAAAGGCAATGAGTTACATAATTTAAACCCCTTAAACATTTTCTTAAGCGTAAAGGATCTCAGCTAATTTAAAGTTATTGCATAACTATTGTTGGGAAGTGAAAAGTTTATTTTTAATTATATTGTGTTACATAATTGTTACACGATGACAGAGGCAGCAAGATGAAGTGATAGAGATTTAAGTATATCTTCTATAATACACTGAGATTAAAAAGTGAGGTGTTGATGTGTTCATTCATCCTAAACTTGTTCCGCCTGCCTGGATCTGTTTCATGGCCTTTGCTTCATTTCTAAGCTTTTTGAGCAGGAGCAGTTTGTTCTGTACTTGTAGAGTCCATGGCCATGGGGAAGACTTCCTGAACATGGTGTTCAGCAAAATGATAAATACTGTAGTTTGCTTTCAGCTTCTCATTTGATCCTGAAATGTTTTGGCCAGTAGACCCATACACACATCTGTAACTGCCAATGCATCGCTTATGTAGTTGATGATAATTGAAGAAAGCCTATGTAAGCTGGATCATTTCTTAAGTAACTATATATAAACTGTATTATCTGCCTTGGTACAATGAAGTGTTGGTCTTAAAGGCTGAGCATGTAGCAGGACAGTTAAGTCTGTTATTTTTAACCGGAGATGATATCTACAGAAATGGTGTTAACATGAGAAAGGAAACCAGGATGGAAGGGTATGAACCAATTTTAAGCTTACAGTATCAGTAAAAGAGAAACTTTTTTCCTTGTCTAATAAAGTCAACCCCTGAGAAATAATCCCTTCTCTCCTTGCTTTGAAGACTCTGCTCCCATTTTAACAGCACTAGTGGTATGTCACTTTGATGCTTTGGGCTGTTGGAAATCTCTCCCTCGCTCTGGGGGACAGGGACTGCTGTTGTTGGCACCCAGTGGAGGCACACTGAGATCATGCTGGCTGAAATGGTGAGGTTTAGAGTTCAAGTTCAATTTATCTAGCCAAAATATTCACCTGAAGGTGTGTGGGGTGCCTGGGTATACTAACTCCAGACAGCTGATCAAGCCAAGGAGAAAACCAGCCAGGAACATGGTGGCTGATACAGTGGCCCCAGCTTGACATTTTCAGATTCAAAAAGGCTTGTTGATAGCTGTGAGCAAACTACCCATTTCTCTTTGCCTTGACAAGCTGCTCTCCTGCAAAAGGAGTGGTGATACTGATGATTGTTTTTGAGTTTGCCGATACTGTGAAGGGGTTTTAAGCTAAGTGATAATAAACTTGTAACAGCTCCAAGCAGAAATCTAGTGAGACTCCTTTTTTTCATGGCCTTGGCCTCCCTTTCTCCAAGTTCTGTAATTTCTGTAAGTACTCAAGACTTAATTTAGAATTACAGAGGAAAAAGCTAGAAACTGATTTACAAGCCAACTTAGTGCAGCTTTCATCAGAAACTCCGACTGTTGAGTATTTCTGACAAAGTCTTGTTAGAGGTTTACAGCTTGCTTTCTGAATATGTTTATTAATTAAGGTCTGTCTCTCTTTCATAGCTTTGATTTTTATTATTTTTTGAACGGTAACCATCACAAAGGATTTAACTGTAGTTAATTTTTAATTATTTTGTCTTGAAAGTATTTGTCAGCAAAGGGATATGAAATTGAATGGATGTAAAGATTAAAAATGTCAAGTCCTTTCAATAACAGGGAATTAATGTAAAGAAGATCTGCAATATCAGGTTGTATTTGCGGAGTCAGACATGCAGAGATCCCTGTCTGAGGTACAGGAAATCTTATGGCTGGGGTTGACTTTCTCAGGAATGATGAGATTTTGTAACTATTTGTGATGTTATTTATGAATGTGTTTTTACTCAGCTATTTGATGTGGAAGTTAGCCCTGGGATTGATTCCACATGCCTGTTGCTAACATACACCTGCACGCACAGCATGCTTGGTGCACTGGCCTTATTTTTCATAGTTGTCCACGTATCACAGTCACGTAGGTATGACAAAAGGAAAAGCGGATATTTAAATATTTTTTGTGAGCTGTTGTCTGACTGCCAAAAGCATGTACTTTTTTCTTCTGTTAATGTCCTTTTGAAAGGCTTCATTAAATATGTTTCTAGATACTTAGAAAGGAAGGGTGTCACATCATCTCTCTGAACCAGTCTTGTTTCCTGTGGGGAATCCTAAATTTGAATTAAGATGCCTATATGATTTTGAAGGTGGCATGTTGCAGTCCTGCATTCTTTTTTGGCAAGGAGTGTACTGTAGCAACAGGGCTATACTGCACAGTGTCTCCCTATTATTTTTCTTAAGTATCATAGGGAAGTATGTGTCAGTTGTGAAACTGAAAGCAGAGGCTTAACAAGAGTTGCAGCCAAGTGCGATGTTGGTGTTTGGAGAAGAAATAGGGGGGAGGAAAGGTTCAACTATGCATCCTCTCAGCAGTACATCACTAGGGGAGGCTTGAAGGAGATGCAGTAAGTGATAGATGGTCCCATCCAACTGCCTGCCCCAGGAACACATGGCTGTGTGCAGTTGGATGTGATGACAGTTGCAGCTTGCAGGCATAGAAAAGGTACTGCATGGAGCTGCAGTAAAAGACTACAAAGAGTAATTAGTGCTTAGCCTTGACAAAACTCCATCAATCTGGCCAGCACTCCAAAGCCACTATGTCCTCAAAGGTGTTGAAAGCTTTTCTTTGTGAATTAGCTGACTTTCCCCAGCAGTGAGGAAAAATAAGTCTCTGCTTTAAACTCTGGCTCACTGAGTGCAGCACCATAAATTAAAATCTGGTTGTGATCAAGACTTCTTGGCTCTTGACATGAGCTTGTTTAGGGTAAAAACCACTTATGATGTCTCTGAGGCTTGACTGGAAATACAATGCTATCATCACTGTGTGTGTGTGCATCCCTGGGATGGATGCTGCTTGGTGTTCTTTTCATCATGCCCAGGCCTGCTGGCATCTTACATGGGAAGTTCATAAGCTATTGATCAGTTAAAACCAAAACAGGGAAGAGATACGTTTTTTTGAGAGCTTATAAAACCCCGTGTTACTAATCAGTAATGGTCTGATTTAGCCCTGGAAAGCCATTTTTCTCGGACTTTCTGAGGTGTGAGTTCTTCATTTGCTTTCTTAGCTCATGGATTTCCTCCCCCCAGAAATGTAAGACAGAAAGGAGGTGTCATCATTTGGAAAATGAACATTTAGGGTAAGCTTCATTTTGCCAGAAATGTTTCTGCTTAGTTATTAAAAACAAACCAGGGTTTTTGACAGCACAATATGGTGTCCAGCCCATGTGTGGGTGGCAGAGAAGACTTTGTAGGGGGTTGACAGATGTTTTCTTTGCCTCTGGGAATTTCTTTGAAAATAGTCACCCTTTCGGTACAATCTGCTGCTGTACAAACTGCAGAAACTTAAGGAAAGTGAGGTAGTGCTTGAATCCCCTGCGAACTCCAGAAGCTGGAAGATCTTCCCACTTGGTTTGGAGATTTAGGGCTACGTTTTAGTCAGCATCTCTGGTTGATAACTACTGCAAGTGATTTGAACTTGGAGAGGGTCTGTAATGGAGGTAATGTCACTCACAGCCACTTGCTTGGGGTTTGGAAATACCAGCTTTGCTCTTGCAGCACATTTTTGCACTGGTTTTTGTTTACCAGTGCTCAGCTTCATTTAGATGGGTATTGAGTGTGCTTACATTAATGACAGCTTTTCTGCATTGGGGTCAGTGTAGAAAATAAATGCCTGTGTTCTTGTTGAGGACATGGCAGTCAATAGTAGTGCGCTTAGCCATTAGGGTGAATTGTGTCTGTTTTCTACTGGATATCTATTTTTTGCTCCAAGGAGGCATATGGACCAGAAAGTTAATAAAATATATTATGAGATTGAAACTGGGAACTGTGTGATCCAGCTTCTCATCTTGGAGCAAGACCAATATAGTTAGGCCATCGCTGGCAGATCCTGGCTTACTTAGTCTTTTCTTTTAAAAGCCTAAGGGAAGGACATTGCACAACATCTTTTGGTTGCTTGTTCCTATATTCCCTGTCCTTGCAGGGTTTTTTTTTCTTTTTTTTTTTCCTTTTTTTTCCTCTCTCTTTTTTTTTTTTTTTTTTCTTTTTTTCTGATGTTATAACCTAAGTAGTTTTTGCTGGAAATTAAGCTGAGTAATTTTTGTTTTACTCTCAATGGGCATAAAGTACAATTGACTGCTGTCCTTTTTATAACCTTATGCAGCTTTGAAGACTGCCACTCTTTCTGAGAACAAAGTCGTACTTCTAACCTCCCTCAAAGGGACCATGGCCTTGAAGAAGAATGTCCAAAATGTGGAATATTTCTGCTGGTCACCTGAGGTGCCTTGGGAACTTTCTTATAGTATACAGTGGATTTCACTCATGGAGAAATGCTTGTTATAATTTGTGAAAGCAATTTTTATTTCTAATCAGTTTCTTTATTTTGAAACTCTTCATGACTTTACCAGATATGTAAGAAAAAAAAATATCTCTAAGACAAAACTTCACTGATGATCCTTTTTGTACTGTAGGAATTAAAATTCTACTTTCTTCCTTTCAAAGTTTAAAATGCAAGTATCATGGAATCAAAGATTTCTCCTCCCTTTTTTCTTTGAATCACCTTACAGAAATTCTTCATCTTCTGTAATAGTAGAGGGCAACATTCTGAGTGTTGGTACAACAAGAGCTGACATTGTTGCTTTGTGGGTCTGAACGACTTCAAGCTACCTGCCCGCAGCTAAATATTGGGGTGTGGAGGTTTTCTGTTTACTCCCTCTTCTCCTAAAAGCAGTGAAAAGAAAGATGAAAAAAACCACTAGTAAATTCTAGTTCCAGATTTATTCAACAGACTGTATCTTCCATGCACGGATACAGTCTATCTCTCTCACATTTGCAACAAGGAAAGGAGGCAGTGCCACAGATCTGCAATTAATATTTCATTTAAGCAAACTGTTGTGATGTAACTGTCTGGACAATACTTATATTCAAAATCAGCATTTTTCAAGCTTTGCGCTCTGCTGTAATTTCTTGGGAGAAACGTTGCAGCAGAAACTGGTACTTAGTTTATAAAAAGAGCCATTGGACCAAGTGGAGAGATGCTTGTGCTTTGTGATGTGGTGTGGCGCATCCCCTCTTCAAATTATAGACAATCAAAACTAATTGCAAGTGTGATGCTGTGGCTGCCTGGCCTGGCCTTGTGATTGACTTCCCATGCTATGCACCCCAAACCTTGAGCTACTGGCATAAGTACTGCACAGCAGGCAGAGCATAAGCTGCTGCCCTTCCTCCACAGAGTGGACCTAGGCACTGCTAGGGGGGATGAGCCATTCGTGTCACGGGTGCCTGTGCCAGTGGGAGGGAGATGCTCTGAGGAGCCCTGTGAAGAAAAGCGATGGCCCTGTTTCTGCATCTTGAGATGGGTGAACAGGCAGATCCAGTCTTCCAGCTAAGATATCACGCCCAAGGCAGCTGGGCCTGAAGTGAGGCCTAAGCCGAGCGTGTACATTTGTAAGAAGCAGGATCTCTTCATTGCTTCATTGCTTCTAAGATGGATAGATAGATGCTGCTTTGCCTGACACTCATGCCTTTCACAACAGGTCATATGCAGAGAATAGCCTACCTGCATCTTAAGTTCGCATTCCTACCTCTTTAGAAATGCTAAAATTCTACTTCATCTTTTTTTTCTCTCTTTTTATCCTCTCACTACCACCTTTGTTTCAGGCATGCCACCAGGTATAATCAGCAAATAACCATTACATCCCGGCGCATCAGTGCATGTTCCTCTGTGTCAGGGGCCCAAGGCAGAAGTTTTGCACACATGCAGCTTGTTTAGGAAAGATCTAATGGGAATTAAGTTTGTTTTCTCTCCCATGGTAACCACCAGTTTCTGTCAACAAGCTCAGTATAAATCATTGTCTTTCATATGGTGGCAAATTTTTATGGAGATGTAACTGATAAAAAAACAGCTGCTGTCCATTTAGAGAAAGACATGCCTTAACTTAATCACTGCTTCTAGGGAATCTGTTTTCCTGCTTTTCTTTTACACTATTTAATGGGCATCTGGGCTTTGAACCCTTTGCCCTGGCTGGCAATCAGTTCCCAGCCTCCCACCAGACCCCAGGACTCTGCCTCAAATTTATTTTCTTAGAAAGTCTTCTACAACCTCATCTCAGATTGCAATTTCCTCTTTTCCTAGTTTCCCTGATTTTGCTAAATCCCAATGATCCTTGACATCCTTTGTTATGTCTTCCCTGTGCTTCATCAAATTCCCTATGTCCTTCCTTAGTGTTTAACTGTAATGCTGTTTTTCCTTTAACCTGTGGTCCCACATTAGTTATTGGTGGCTCTGCACTTGACTGGTTTATTTTGCAGTATAATTTTAACTTGGATCAAGAGTGAGCATGCTGTTACTTCTGCTGCATAAGCATGTATGTTATGCCTGTGTTCCCTAGCAGTCTGTAAGAGCACAGCCCTCTTGCACACTGTGTGCCAGCTCTGAGGTGCCCGCTGACAGTTGTCTTCTCTGCTGGTGAGGTGCACAGTCACTTCTGCAGCTCTTTCTCTTTGTCACAAGGGACATGCTGCTAGGAATGCTGCAGCAGCTGGGGGCATTACACACTGATAGAATTTGGGACAGTTCAGAAACTTTCCTAAATTGTTTTGGGAAATCTGCTGGGCAGAACCTGGCACAGGAAAGCACCCAGTCTATGAGCACAGAGTTTTGTCCAGTGCAGCTGAGGACCCTGCTGAGTAATGCTTAAGATATTTCCTTCATTTGTATGTTCATATATTATGTTCTCGGCCAGTGTCCAGGCAGTTCAACAAATTCTGTTAACAGTGTGATCCTAAGGGGATTAGCTAATGACTTTCCATACTGATTGGGTAATGACTTTTTGGAAAGTGAGAGCTCAGCAGAAAACAATCCTGGCAATTACTGTCTGCTCATGTCAATACGGCAAGTGCTGCAGAGCAGCTCCATGAATGAAATGGCTTAACTTTGCAAATTAAGTCTCTGTCTGTCTCTCCAACCTGTCTGTAGAGTCTCTTGCTGTTGTCTGACAGAAGAATATCTTTTACACTCTGAACTCTTTGGGAATGAGAGGGCCTTTTCAAACAGCCTCTTGCTCTGTCTGCTGTGAGAGCTTTTTTGGCAACATCCCCTGGGTCAAGTTGAGCTTTTGGGTGCAGTCCCATGATGCAGATGAGCACTGCAGTGGCTGGTGGCTACTGGTAAGGATGTTTCTCTCCTTCCTTCCTGCCCTGCCTGTGCAGGAAGGTTGTGAAGAAGTCTATAAGCTGCCCCTGAATGGAGAGCTGGAAGCAAGGGGAGAAATCATTTCATAATTAGATCCTGAAACCTCAGAAGTGGGCAGGAAAAAGGCAAGCTTTCACCCAGACTTCTGACCTCTTCCAGAATGGCGAAGTCTAAACCTCCCATTGATCCTGAATGCGTGCAAAGGAGAATAGTTCTGCTATAGGAACACCTCAAAGGAAAAATCATACGATCATTTAGGCTGGAAAATACCACTAAGATCATGTAGGCCAACTCTAATCCATCATCACCATGCCCACTAATCCACGTCCCTCAGTACCACATCTCCACGTTTATTGAACACCTTCAGGGATGGTGATTGCATCACCTCCCTGGGCAGCCTCTTCTGATTTTTCATCACTCCTTCTGAAAAGAGTTTTTTCCTAATTTTCCCAGCCTGAACTTCCCCTGGTACAACTTAAGACTATTATCACTCATCCTATCAACAGTGAATATGTGCGAGAGGAGAACTGAACAAACCTTGACAGCAGGACTTTGCTTCCTCATGGAGACAAGAAAAGGCACAGAGTCCAAGTTCCATGGCATTTATAACTCCTTGTACTTTCTCTAAGCACTTGTTTTGCCAGTCAGACAATGGTTAAAGGATGTGTCCATAGCTGCATCTTCAACTGCAGCTTTTGGTCATTACTGTCCATAATTACTTTGTATTTAACCATTTCTTTTGTATTTGCTGCAGTCACAGTTGAGAACCAAAGTACTTCATTGAGAGGTCTCCTTGTGTTCCATGTGAGGCAGTGAAATCCTGCTGGCTGATTGCTGTGCACTCCATGTTTAACCTCTCAGATTTCTTGTGGGACAGTGCAGGAAGGAATTGACCAGCAGTTGTAGTTGTAGTTGAAAAAAAGTGGCCAACCTGGGTATGTATTTTGTGATAAATTCTGCTGTGCTCCCTTCCTGCTCTGGGTTCAGCAGTCTTACTTAAGGCTGAAGCTTACTTAAAAAGCTGCCAACAACATTTTTCCTTCTGAATTTGTTTAACTGTGATTTTGAGCCTACTTTATAGATTTGGGAAGCACAGCATCCCATGGTAATGTGTTTCCCAACTTAATTGTGCATGGAAAGCTTTTCTTGCCTCTTGGAGCCTCCTGCTCTTACACTGTGGAAAAGAAAGGAACAAATGGAAGGGCATGACACTATAGTATAATGCACTATTGCTAAGTGTGAAAATTTAAAACCCCATCCCAACAGTAAATGGGATCACTAAAGTTCTAAGCAAAAACAATCTGGTCTGGAAGCCACAGTTTGCCTGTTGATGTATAGAGTTTATGATGTAAGTATTTAGCAGATAATTAGGAAGAGGGAAGTTTGCAAATATACAGAATTTGGACCTAAACCTAGCTACTCCACTATGTGTTTTTCTTTCTCCTATGGATGTATAAATCAAGTGGAAATTACCAACAGATATTCCTGTTTTGCCAGTGGACCGAATCAGCACAAAGGTCGGAGACAACAATGAAAGAAGTGCCTTTATCTTAAGTTCAAAGCAGTGAGGTAATAAATGAAACGATACAGCAAGAATAATATAGAACAAGTCAGTGCACCTAGCCAGTACTACTTGAAGACAGTGATAGTGATTAAGAAAGATACATCATCAGTTGACCTAACACATCCCCATCATTCGGATCTGCAGTTGCTAGGGAGCCCCAGTTGCAGTGATGATTTGGAGAGCCTTTCCTTTCATACAAGTGTGTCCACTTGTAGGTGAGGTCTCCAATCTCGCTGCGAGAAAGGCCAGCTTTTATATTGCTGAATAAAAAAGTTCACTTGACAGTTAGGCAGAAACATCTGTTTCATTCTCCCTTTGGATTCCACCTCAAGCCTAGCCAGGGCTCAAGGAGGAACCAAGGAAGTTTGTGTACTAGCAGGCCTTGACACTATGCTCCTAAACAAGGAAAGGTTAATACATTCTCATAATGCTTCATCTAAGCTACATCTGTTGCTAATGAGACGTTTTGTCCAAGATATGTATTTTGCTAATGATAATACTTATTTTGCTAATGATCGGATACTGATTATAGATAGCACTGGGTGAGATTCATCTAGATGTGAGCTTTTGTTCGAAGTCTACAGTTCAGGCCTTAATACTTCAATTCCACAGAAAAAGCAATGAGTAGGTTTCCACTGCTGCTGCTTCAGCAGTGCTGGTAAGCTTGGTTATAGATAGCAGCTTGGTTATAGAGAGCAGCTTAGAATTAAAAATGTTGTGAGCTCAAAGAACTGCATGATTAGGAAAACTCTTCTCCTGCTTGCATTTCCTGATACATCTTGCTTTTGAGAGTTATCTGAGGTATGTACAAACATGTCCTCTGTCAAAAGTGCTCTGTTTGGTGCCTACCAGGATAGTCACTAACTCTCTTCCTCATGGAGGATCTTTCCTTGCCCGGGTTTCAGGGGAAATTGCTTAGCTGAAGTGCGTTTATGTTTATTAACTGTACTTTTCCTAGTCATCTTCAACCACAATACAAAAGTGAAGAGGGTTGTTTGTTTTTTTTTTGTGCAACCTATTTCTTCTTCCTCAGCTCCTTAAACAAGCAGTGGCAGATTTGCTCTGGAGGTAAGATGCTAAGAGCATGTAGACCCAGGAGATCATAATGCAGTCTGATTTGCAACCTTAGTGTGCAGCGAACACTGCCAGCTGTTGGCTGCAATAAAGTGCCATTGTGTTCCTGGGTTTGGAGGCTGCTGTCATCTGCAGCCATGCTATGAATGGTGCCAAGCACATCCCTGCGCAGACCCTGTTGGATGGGGACATCCCTACCGGGTGTCCCCAGGAGCAGGCTCTCACTCATCTTGCTGTGGCCTCTGCTAAGCAGACTTGTCTCTTTCACTTTGCTTGTTATTCAGCTGCTTTTGTCCTCACTTGGTCCTAGGGCAGGCTTCCTTCAGGCTTTTCCATTTTAGTCACCTCTCTACAATCCCTTATATTTTAACAGGGTGAGGGTATTGCTGGGGCTCCCCAGCATTTGTGTACCTTCAGCATTTTCAGTTTTGGCCTAAATCTTAGTACATGGGCCAAGTTTGCTATTTTCATTCCTTGTCCTGATTTTGCAGATTATAAATTTAAATGAAGTGCGCTCTGATTTTCTGCTCTTCGCTGCTCTCAGGCCCTTGCTGCATAGTAAACAACCAGCTGACAAACACCGTGTGTAAAATCATGCATATTCCTGCTGACGTTGTTGACAGCAGTGCTCATGCATAAAAAAATGCCATACAGAATAGGTAGCTCTGCAGACTTCTGCTCTATTTAATGCCGAAGTCAGAACGCTGGTCAGAGGCTCCTCAATGAATGGGAAATGACATTTCCCCATCTGCTTGTGCAAGGGGAGGAGTTTGTCATTTGGAAAGCAGAACAACAGTTATGAGACAAATGAGCAGGACAAAGCGAGGTGTGCTGCATGGGTAATTGCTCCTGAGATGCAAATGTGTGCAGTGGGTAGGGACTGTGTAGAAATGCTATTAGGAACATCTGTGAGGACTTTTTAATGCTGCTGACAAGGCAGAATTAGAAAAAAGATTTTGTAGTAATTTTAAAATCAGGAATAATAAGAAAGTTTTTGTGCTTCTTTTCAAACCTCTCTTTTTCATCTCTTCCAAACTATTTCCATGTACAAGACAAGGGACTGTAGGATATGTTCAGGTCATAGTGGTCATATGTCCCATGTCATTCCCTTCCTGCAGCTTATCAGTAAGTTGTTTATCCATTGTAAATTGTGACTTTGGGACAAAAGCTGCCCTCAGTTGGCCATGCTGTCCTACTGGATCCGGGCAGTAGAATCTGCAGTCAGGTAGTCTCTCTCCCACTGCTAAAAGCTTCCTCCCTTCCACACAGGGCCTCTCCCACCCAGCAGGAGAAGGCCACCATCACCCCAGCAGAATGAGGATGGTTCTCTCAGTGCTGAGGTACTTCTAAACTGTGCTTCAGCATTGAGAGCAGTGGGGATCTGGGTCTCAGTTCTCGCTTGTCTTGTGGAGCAGTTTGTGCTGAGGCTGAAGTACTGCAGGCACCTCATGGAACACGGAAGTTGCTCATGGGCTCTATCGAAGGAGTGGCCAAGGCGTAATTGCACCTCCCTGTGCAGGATTTAAAGTATGACAAATGTCCTACCACAGCTTGATAATGGCTCTGTTTGCTAAATTTGTACATGAAGGACTGGGGATTTTCTTGCTGATTTTGTGAATTATAAGTCTAAATTCAGTCTTCCTTTCCCATTGCTCTGCTTATGCTAAAATCATTCCCAGAGAGAAACAGCCTGTTTTCATTGGGTCAGATACTTACTCATGAATGAAAAACCACATGCACAAAACTTCATAGATTTTATTTTGGCAAAGAAAGATGAAAGAACTACTTTTTTTTTAACTTCATATCATTCATATCATTTTCACAGGTTTACTTCACATTTCTGGATTACTTCACATTTCTGGATTTGTGGTATAAGTGAAAAATCCTCTGTTGCTCTGGCTTTGCTATCACTTGACAAACTTGTTTAAATCTGATAATGCGTGTTGATGGACCTGTAAGGCTGCTGCTGCCTCACACCGTGTGTAGTGTCAGAGCTGTGCACCGAGCGAGCCAGAGCTTCATCTGGAGAAGGTGCAAAACGTGGTTCACTGGGAAGGTGTGGGGCACACATCCTGTATCCACACCGGCTTGCACAGGTTTGGGTGTCTCATGACATGATGCTGTTGGTTACACGGAGGAGCTGTCATTCAGACATCTGTGGCCACGTCCTTTCATTGCTCACCACCCAGCCCATTCCTGCCGGAGTCTGTCTGATGGGTTGCAGATGTTAAAGGGTGGTGAGAACACTGGTGTTTAATATTTTCTCCTATCTAGTGGCTGTTTGTGCCAAGATCTAGATCTATTGCCCATGCGCTTACCGAGATGATGGATTGCAACCTGCTGGATCTGGAGAACAGTTCTACCTGCAAGTTGGGCTTATTAATGCTCTGGCTCCTCTGGGCAATCAAGCACCTGAAAATGGTGCCTTTTTCAGCTGTAAATGCTCAAAGCAGGAATGTTAAATATTCCAGTGTGGTGTTTTCTTCTGGGCAGAGCATATTTGCACTGACCTGCCTCTGTGCGCCTATTGACTGCTGTTTGTGCTGTCCAAGTGCCAGCTGGCTTCAGGCGGCCGCGCTCGGCCCCGCGCCGCGAATGAACAATGCTCTTTGGTTGGATCTCACAAACAGCTTTTGTTCATTCATGGAAAACACAGCAATTATAAACACGCTCATTTAATAACTGCGTTTTAATTAATGGCAGGTTAATAAATGATGTAAGGAGGAAAGGTTAAAATTTACTAGAGTCTGTTTCTGTGTAGCTCTTAATTGAATTAAGTGCACATTATGCTGGGCCTCTTCCCTGACCCCGGAGGAGCAGCACGGCGCGGTGGAGCATATGGATGCGATTGATTTCAGAGAGCTGTGGTTAAAGGCACTGCAAAAATGCTCTGTGGCTACAATCCAGGTTGTTTTGCATATGTAATAAGGCCAAGGCGGTGCTAGTGTAGAAAGTTGGGGAATATGCTGTGTGCCTAAGGAGTTCACGTACCTGTGATAATTATTAGAAGCTGTTTCTCAAGCGGTGCTATTAACAAAATAATTATCCCACGTTCATAATTTTAGCCTTGTTTGGCAACCATTAGTTCTTTTTGTAGTAGAATGGGCTGTCCCGTTTGTGTTTTCTCTTTCTGTACATTAAAAAAAAAACACTTATATATGTAGACACAGTGTCTTAAGTCTGTTTTCTAACTGACTGCCTGGAGCTGTTCCTTCTTGCTGCTCTTAGAATATTTTCCCTTTCCCAAATCCACCTGTC
This sequence comes from Centrocercus urophasianus, assembly GCF_019232065.1. NCBI lineage: Eukaryota > Metazoa > Chordata > Aves > Galliformes > Phasianidae > Centrocercus > Centrocercus urophasianus. Next base: position 17,402,701 of record NW_024884811.1, read on the forward strand.
TACCAAAAGAAAAATGTACTGAGGAAATATCTGAAGGAAAATAGGAATATCCTGTTTTTTCAGCAGAAATAGGATGTGTCCAGTGAGACTATATTCAGCCAAGAGGAAAAAAGATCTTCAGAGAAGGTTTGTGACACAGGAAAGCCAAGGCAGGACTTGCCATGTGTGTGGTGTTGTAGGCTCATGTCCTGTTTGTTTTACAGAAACTTGTTTCATATTTGCATCGTTTCTGTCCTTAGCAGAGGATGAAACATGCTGGAAAGTCGTGTGTGTGTTAGCAGATGAGAAAACTCTGGAGATGTCGCTCTTTGGATAAATCATAGAATCACAGAATCACAGAATGGCCTGGGTGAAAAGGATCACAATGATAATCGTTTCAACTCTGCTGCCACGGGCAGGATCACCAACCACGAGACCAGGCTGCACAGAGCCACATCCAGCCTGGCCTTGAATGCCTCCAGGGATGGAGGTAGCAGCAAATGCTGTGGCTTTATGTGATGGAGTCATTTTCTTTAACTTTCAGAATAAAAACTTCTAGTGGGCATTTTACGGTGTTTTGAGGGTCAGAATTAAATATGCCAAAAGAACCTGTTTTGTGCTTTATGTTTGTTGCCACGGTGTTTGTGTGCTCTCTTTCTGTAGTGTTGTCTGGGTGTTGTTTAACCTTTGCATTTGCAACCTCTGCAGGTAGTTCCTTTGGAGTCAGCTTGAGCTTTTATCTGTATGGCAAAACAATGTTTGGTTTTTCATTTTAGTTTTTCCTCCCTCAAGATACACAACTTGCATGCTCATGAAAAGCAATTTACCTGACCTGTGCTGGTCAGTAGCCCAAACAAGCTGAGGCTTTCCAGAGAAAGAACTTGCTTGCATTTGTTTTGTAAAGGTCTGCAGCATCAGAGCTCCAGTTCTTTTCAGAGAACTTGAATAACTGAAACTCAAAATGTGGGTGGTTTGTGCTTGAGTGTTTTCTTTTTCTGTTGCATAGGTTGCAGTATTAAAAATAATGTCAGAGGACCATGAGGACAAAGCTAGGTGGGCTCTCCTAGTATTCAGTATTTGCTGTTTGACCAAGACATTTTGTCAGAAAACAGTTTTCTGTCAAGTGCTTAGAGGAATTCTTTTTAAAACTAAAGATTGTGCAGAATTTATTTCCTACGTGGAAAGGAGGAGGCCTTTAAGAGATTCAGCTCCTGAATTTTAAATGCATGAGATGTCAGCAAGCAACAATAAGCTAATCCAAAAAGTAGTTTATTATAACGTGCAAAGAAATTTAGTGGATTTGGAGGTTTGAAAAATTCAAGTAGTAGTGGAACAAGTGTTTAATGATGACTTCTGAAGGAGGAAACAGAATATGAAGACCACGATGCTGGGCACAGCCCATCTTTGGTCTCTGTAGAAGCCCTGAGGTGAGATCAGCCCTGCTCATGCCCCTAAAGATGCTGGACCTATGTGAAAACTCTGATGGTTCCTGCAGCACTTTTAAGACTGTATCTTGTGATTGACCCCTACACAAGCAGACCCAGTGTGCTCCACAGGGCTCTGTGTGTACCTAGGTACAGTTCTACTTTTCAGAATTAGCACTAAGGCTCATGATACACTGTGGCACACTGTGAGCTTTGCTCTGGTTTGTTTTGCAGGTGAGTGTTTTGCCTCTGGTACTTTCCTGGGATGAATGTGTTTGTTGAGAACTAGAACAAGTTAAAACTGTTAAATCTGGATCATCTGGTTAAGTTAATCCTTTTTTTGGCAGACTTTTTAATAAATGCTCTCCTCAGAATAATGTGGTCAGGTATAAGGTGCTTCAAAGAAGCCTTGCTGGTGATGCTGCTTGTCAACACCTGGAGTAAATACTAGGAAAAAAAATGGTGGCTTAGCTTTGATGTCGGATGCTGTTAGGATATCATTGCTCCTTGCTGCTTTGGAGAGCTGCTTACAGCTGTTGAGAGAAGTACTTAGCCCCAAAATGCAAGGCTCGTATCCCCCAGGGTTGGTGGAGAAGAGGTTGTGAATAATTTGACTTGAAGTCAAGGTGGTGCTCGGTGGAGCAGGAAATTAAGAGTGCTATTTTTAAATGCTGAAGAACTTATTAAAAAGCAGTAATAGTTTTCATTAGACAAAGAGCTCTGAGTTTGGGAGGCTTGTGATTTGAGGTAGCATCACTCATCAACTAAGTGTTTTTTTCAAGAGTGCCAAGTAAATCTGTCTTTCTGGAAGTGTTGGTGACTGTTAGAAGGATTGTGTATGGGAGGCAAATCACAGGGACATAAATCTTGGCATGCCAAGTATGTCTCTCTAAATTGGCAGCTGGTGTTGCCACACATTAGCATTTAGAGTAAAACAAAAATGACAAATTTGTCTAATGTGAGAGTAAAACTAACACAGGAATTCTGCCCATAATTCTCAGTCCTCCCTCTCTCTCTCCCGCCTTTGGTTTGTGCCTGTGATTTTCTAAGAATTTTGAAGATGAAAAAGGCACTGATACCCATATCCCTTTTTCTTCTAACACCTTATAGAAAAGGGCAAGTAGACATAGGCTTGCAGCAAAGAAGAACTAGTCTGGACATTAGAAACAAAAATTCTGACCATAAAGTTGGAAGCTGTTGGAACAAGTTACCTAGAGAGGCTGAAGAATGTTCATGAGTGGAGATTAAAAAGAAATTGTTGAGAAAGAATTTGCAGGGATGTGCTGGATCTGTTCAACCCTATTTCAAACGGGGAGATAAGCAGAGGCCCGCTGAGATAACTTGTGAAGTAGGTTAGTGTGCTTTCTCTGACAGAACAAGGACAGTCAACTGCTGAAGGAAGGCACTTGTACTAGGTTACAGTCAAGAAATCTGAAGACTCACCTCCCTTTGTCCTTGCCCAAGACAGGAAAACATGTTAATGCAAAGAATATTTGACATTAAAAAATTATGTACAGCCAGAACAGAATAAGGTCCAGCTCGCCATGGCTGCAGAAAGTCGCTTTGATTTTTTTCCAGACCTTTGGGTTTCTTAGCAGCAAGTTCTCTGCCCTAAGGGCTTTTTGGCAAATGGGAGATCTAAAGCTGGCAAGTCTTGAGATTCATCTTGTATTTTCCTGCTGAATATTGCTAGAAAGACATGTAGTAATAACAATAACACGTATACAGCTCAAGTAAAATACCCTGACCCAAACTGGGTTCCAAGCTTCAAAAACTGAATGCTTTCTATGATGTCTAAATAGCTTTTTTTCTTAAACTTGTAAGGCATTATTTCCATGGAGTCCAAAGATGGCTGTGGATGTTTGTACACATCCATAAATGAGGAGTTTCCCTGCACTGCTCTGTTGCTCATGTTCAAACATTGCTCTATCAGAAGTAAAACTAAGGAAGATTTTTTTTTTCTGATAATTCAATGAAACGCTGTATAGCCAGACACTGAAACCAGATATCTCCAACAGATGGCTCACAGCACTGGATGAAACCTGGTCTGTAGCAGATAATAATAATAAAAATTAATAATAAAAATTAGAGGTGACTTGCAAGCAAGCCACTGTCAAATGTTTGAAGGGGAAATTCAGGCCCAAGCACACAGTGGAGTTTGCACTGGATAACAATTTTTGCATTACAGCTGAGCTGTGATAACCGGAGCTTAGTGATTGCCTCTGACAACCTAAGACATCTCAAATTAGAGGCCTACTGTCCTGATAACTGCTGGTTGTGTTCCTACATCTTATCTTTCTCAGGCACTGTGCTTGCATGACCAGGTCTTCATCCTGCCTAGCCCTGTGTGCACACCAGCTCTCCTTCTCCAAAGCAGGGAGAGGAGACTGTCCCAGCCCTTTCACCATCTGCAACCATGGAATGAGAGAGTACATGTGAGAAAATCAAAACTGACAGAGTGACAGCAAGGAGCTTGCTGAGCCATGATGTCCTGCTGGAACAGGTTGTGAAGAGGCTGTGGAGTCTCCTCTTTGGAGATCTTCAAAAGCCACGTGGATGTGAGCACCCTGCTCTGGGTGTCCCTGCTTGAGCAGATGTTGGGCCACATGGTTCCAAGAGATGCCTGCAGCCTCAGCCATTCTGTGCTTCAGACTGTGCTGGACTTTGCACTTTCTGTAGCTAGAATGTCAGCTTTTGAATTTTCATTTTCTCACCACACTCATGACAAATGTTTTGTGTAGCAGCCAAGATTAAAATATAAATATGATTAAATTTGCCTCCTAGCGCCAAAGAGGTTTGCTTTCTAGTCTAGTGACTTCCAGAATATGTCTGAAGCTTGCTGGAGCTGCCTGTGATTTTTAGAAAACCATTGCTTTTTAAAATGAGGGACTGGGGGTACAAAATGCTCTTAGAAGGGAGTGGAAGTCCCTGTCTTCATCCTTACAGCAGCTGTGGTGATTCAGACTGTTGGGTCTCTGCAGGCATTTCTGTGGGATTAACAAAATATCTCACAGTGTTTGGAGTGGGAAGTGGGGAAGTGGTCAGGAAGCTGTGTTGGTGTGTGTGGATAGGAGGTGGTGACCTGTTTGCTGAAGGAAGAAAGGGAATTTCACTCGCTGAGGCCATGGTGCTGTGCTTGATTCACAGTGTGGTGGCTGAAAAGGGCAGCCTGGCTGGATTTTTGTCTGCTTTCTCAAATGTACCTTTGCTTTTGAAGCCTTTACTGCATTAAATGTAAAGATCAACAGTGCAGTTCACAAGGGTGTCTGTAGCAGAGGTAGGCTGCTGTCCACTCTCTTCATCGTGAAGATGCATTGCAGTGGTTTGGTATGGATGCTACTTTGGGCTGTAACCAAGCTGCTGTCCGTCATTTGGGCTCCCATAGGGATGAGATTAGAATCACAGAATCATTAATATTGTAAAAGACCACTAACTAAGATCATCTAGTCCAACCCCAACCCATCCTTACCATGCCCATTAAACCATGTGCCACATCTCCATATTTCTTGAAAACTTCCAGGGACAGTGACTCCACCAGCTCCCTGGGCAGCCTGTGCCAGTGCCTCACCATCCTTTCTGAGAAAATATTTTTTCTAATATCCAATCTGAACTTCCTCTGGTACAACTTGAAGCCATCACCTCTAGTTTTATCACTGTTTCCTGGGGGAAGAGGCTGACCTCCACCTCACCACAGCCTCCTTTCAGAGAGTTAGATCATAAGGTCTCCACTGAGCCTCCTTTTCTCAGGATGTTACAGTCCCAGTTCCCTCGGATGGTTCTCAAAAGACTTGTGCTCCACATCCTTCACAGCTCCACTATCCTTCTCTGGACATGCATGTGGAACACAGAACTAAGGGGGCAAAGACCTGGAGAAAATTGTCTGCTCCATTTCCAGCAAGCAGTTGGGCTGCTTTTCTTGCAGTGAAGCTGGATGAGATGTGCACCAGCCAAATGGTACTGCCCTGTGCTCTGCTCGTACTTTGCTGCTCTTAGTTTTCCTGCCAGCCATAGGGAAACAAAGATGAGAAAAATCAGAAAAAAAATGAAGGAAAGTGGAAAGCAGCAGTAATGGTTGGTCCAGCTCATCCTAAAATGATCCTGCCACGTTTACGCAGGTTTGAGGCAAGTTTGAGAGTAAGTTCAGTGTTCTGTGATCCTTCTTGATTGCTGTAGTGGATCTGGCACCAAAATGAGCTTCTGAGTCCTGTGAGGAGAGACCCAAACAGTTTGGAGATGTAGTGAGACCATCCTGGGTAAAGCAAATGTGAGCACAGATGCTGTCTTCCTCCTGCCATCTGTTTGGTCACTGAGTGCTACAAATCCCCTCCCTATTCCGGCTTTTTGAGCTGCAAAACTCAGGGGTTTGAGGATAGTCAGCACACTTGGACAAGAATTTGCTTATGAAGAGCTCAGGCTCCCACCAGCATTTCTGGAGAACAGGTGCTGGCCTTTCAGACTGGACGTGTGGGGGGATAGGGTGTGTGTATGAATGTGATGGGACATAGTGGAGAATGAGGCTAAAACCCAGCCTTGAACATCTGCTTCCTTCTTAACACGATGAACTGCAACATAACGTATCCGGGCAACCTTATTTTCAGCATTTTTCCCTCTTTCTCTGAAGTGTTGTAATGCTTCTGAAGCTGGTCTGCTTTATTTTTATCCCTTTCATCTGACAATCCAGGAAGCTTGCTTGCATCTTCATTGTATTTATTTATTTATTTACCTTTTTCTTTTATTCTTTTTTTTTGTGAAATAAAATGAATTTTTAATGAAAGACGAACACTTTTAAGACACAAATATACAGGTGCACTGTTGTAGTGCAGGACTCCCAGCAGGTCTCAGTAGAGCTGCAAGGCTGGAAATTCCAAGGGTGAGTAACTATGATATAATTGCAGTGTTTTATTCATTTATTTACATTTAAATATTGCTACCTGCTATATGAAAACTACCCAAACCAAAGCAGTATTGCTTGGCAGAATGTGGTTTCAAGAAGTCCTGTTTCAGTTCTCCTTCCTTCCATATTGGATTTCTGTTATGGTTTGCAATTGCATGCTTCAGGTATAGGCAGTGACAAATTTTCTGCCAGGGTTTTGTCAGAGGAGAAAACAGAATTGTAGAATCATAGAATCATCTTAGTTGGAAGAGACCTTTAAAGGACATCTGATCCAGCTCCCCTGCAACAAGCAGGGATGCCTGCAGCTCAACCAGGCACTCAGAGCCCCTCCATAACGTAAGATATTCCTAGTAGTAAAGCCTTCAGGGGTACTTTGTGTGAGGTGTGGATCCTCACGAAAGGCAGTTCCTCCTGTTCAGCTTGCCTCCTGTGATGCATGGAAGGCTCTTCCTATTGCAGTGGGGAGCAGCAGTGAGGATGTTCTGCAACCTTATCTGTAAGAGAGGAACTGAAACTCCTCAGGTTCTTATAGTGGTGCATGGATAAAGAGACAGGAAAAAGAGAAGGAAATAATCTGAGATTTCTTATAATGAAAATTCTTGGAAATTTCAGGTTTATACAGGGGTTTTCAGCTGAATTTCCAGTGAATATAGCTCTTTACAGTACTAGATTTTCCCAGGGGATGAAAATTCCTATTTTTTACTAACTCCATCTGGTTGCATTTTTAGGATTTTCCATCTTGAGACTGGGCATCTGACTTTAGCTTTCCTTTTCTGAGAAAAGTGCTGGGATATTTAAATAATTCAAAGAAGAAATTACACACACTCAGCAAACAGATGTTTAAAAAAAAAAAAAAAGCATCTTAAAATCTAGGCCTCTAAAGTCACTTTCGTATATTTCCTTTTAAAATAATGTATTTTTAATTAGCTTTTAGAAACAAAGTGCCATGCTGACATACACATACTTGCCTGGTGTTTTATCATGGGACAGAACAAAGAAAATGAAACCAAAGATACAAAGTGAGATAATATATAAGGTAGATGCTATAATACCTAATCAGTTCACCTTATAAAGCCCTAAGATAACAGGCTGCAGAATTGCTATTTTCCAGGTGATCTGAAAACAACTGAATAAGTTTTTATGTGTTGCAGCACCATAAAGGAGTTCATACAAGAGCTGAAGATAATTCCCACTTCCAGGTAATAAGAGCAGAGAGAAATTGTGCTCCCACTTAGCGTGTTTTCCTAAAAAATTATTTAAGACTGGGGTTATTCGGGATGTGCCCCTGCTGCTCTACACAGAGCGCAGCCAAGGAATGACTCCTGCACTCCTTGCTTTTGCCAGGAGAACATGGGCCTTGCAAGGCATGAAAGCACGTGCTAGCTTTGTCCATTGAATGGTGAAAAGTGCAACACTTCCTTCATCACGCTCCAGCTTCCCTGGCTGCCGGGATCTCAACTTCCAGCTCCCCCTGAGCTGGGGGGAAACTTCCTGGAAAAGAGGACTTCCTGGAAAGAGTTTTCTTGTCTTCCCTGCCTGGGGGTTGCTCATGGTGAAATGTTGGTCATCAGTGCGCTAAAAATGTATGGTTTTGTTGAGATGCACAGTGCAGGGATCTGGCTACCAAATCTCTCTTATTGGCATCATCTTCATGTCTTGCCTGAGCTGCTGTTTCTGGAGATGATTCTGAAGGTGAAATAATTTAGGAGGAGTGTTTTCAAAAACAAAGACATGGGATGGATCTTCCTGTGCTGAATTACTTGTTGAGTACTGAGTACATATAGATTTAGTGGTGCCTGGAAATATTTTGGTGACAAGATACACACTTTTTTAACTCCTAATCCCACAGTAATTTGCTGATACAAACAATTTGCTTAAATAAATTTGGAGGAATATGAATTCCATTTTATCTGGACTTTTTTTGTACTAAAAAGCATTTTCACAAATGTGCATTTAATTTGTAATATTTGAGTCCAACATTGCAGAAGCACTTTTTTAGCTTTGGAAAGTCTGTCTGGTTTAAGTGAAACTCAGTGGTTAATGACTGGCTATGAGGCTCAAAGCTTAATGGTAAAAGTTTTGGGGGAAGGTGCATGTGTGGGGTTGTGTTTTGTGTCTTTTCTTTTAATGGCTGTATCCTGGTACAAAGAATGATTGTGGTGAGGGCTGATGTGAGACTGTCAGCTTGATGGGCGTACTTACATCTTTGCCATGCCTCAGAAAACCCATCTGACTTCATTTATATATGACCTGCTGTTACACGCATCTGAACAGCATAATACATGAAAGTGCACATGATGTCTCTTTAAGTTAATAGCAGTAGTGTATGGTGTGGTAAAGATTATTATGTATGTTTGCTCCAAGTGGACCTGCTCCTATGTTCTTTCAGCTTAGTAAGAGCATTGGCTCAGAAACTTGAATATTTAAAATGCCCGAAGGCAAGGCTTTGCTTTCCAGGCTTTTCTCCACAACTTTGCTGAGTTGATGACTGCATAAAAACATGATTGGGTAAAGCAGTGAATCATTACTTATAGACCATAACATTTATTTATGCATTTTTAATTGGAGCTTTATTCTTATCATATATTAAGTATTTTAAAGCACCAAAGAAATACATGAGCACTACTGTGCCAACTGCTTCTGTGCTTGAAACCTCTGCCCCAGACTGTGAAGATTTTGTGAGATTCTGTAGAATTGCAGCATCACAGAATGGTGGGGTTAGAAGGAACCTCAAAGCCCACCCCATCCAAACCCCCTGCCATGGGCTGGTTGCCCCCAGTAGCTCAGGCTGCCCAAGGCCCCATCAAACCCAGCCTTGAGCACCTGCAGGGATGGGGCACCACAGCTCTCTGGGCACCTTGGGCAAGTAGTCAGTTAGTATAAATGGGTAAACAATGAATTTGCTAACCACTGCTCAGTGATAAGAGGAGCACAGTTTTGTAGCTGTCTGCATAGTGTGTTCTAGGTTGTGCCATCTGTGCTCTGCTGAAGCCTTTGGGGGGACTTCCAGGAGATGAGCATCTCCTGAGGTTCTGGGAGCACAGGCTCTAATTGGGTGCAGGTCCTAAAGTCCTGGCAGAAAATAATTTGCATGGAGAAACATGGAGAAAACTAGTGTTTCAACACACAAAAAAATTTGCTGTTTCTACTCTGTGCTCTCCCCTCCCTTTTTTTTCTGAATAGATAATTTTCAATCAGAGAAAAAAATCATCTGAGAGCAACAAGACCAAAGACCACAATATTTCACTCTGCCCAGCTATGCCTGGAACCTGTGTGAAACCTCTGAAGCAGTCTTTAAGTTAGGCCACCTCCAAAGCCGCTATCATACATTGCCTAAGAATGATCAGAGGAGGCTCAGACTGGTGCTACACAAGCTGCCTCAGTGACCTTCACTGAAGAAGCTCCCACATTCCTGCTCTGAGAGGTCTAGCTGAGGGGAGATGGATGCGCTGTAGGCAGAGTTAGAATCAGCAGCATCTCGTCCGCGAGAGGTGACAGTTTGCTGCCTCCTGTGAGTTCCTACCAGCAGGGTTAACCCTCAACTGGGAAAGAAAAATGCAGTCTGGCATGCAGTGCTCTGGGAGGCTGCTGTAGTTCAGCTGGAGGTTAAGAGGACAGGCTTATGGTTCACCTGCTTGTGTCCTTCAGAGGTCACCTATGTTGTCTTAAAAACTTCTGCACTGACTTGATGGTGGGAACAGGAACAAAGCTGTAACTCACCCTCCAGCTGTGAAAATCCTGCACTTAGGGTGCAGCAGACTACTGGCTGGGATCAAGCAGATGCCCTGGTTTCAGAGATGCCCTCCCTAGGATTGTGATGGGTAGTGGGCTTCATGTGGGCTCCTGCCTGCCAGGCAGGGTTGTAAGGATGGAGGCTGGGTTCTGCCAATGCACTGAAGGTCTTCACATGACTGAACTGACCCCTCATGGAGGATGAGTGCAGTCTGACTGTCTGGTACTGAAGGCAGATGTGTTTACTGCTTCCAAGAAGGTGTCTGCAGTACTCAAAAGTATAGATGTAAATTGCTATCTGAACATCCTTACGTTTAAAGGAGGCACAGTTAACTGGGAAGCAAGGCATCCCTGGTGATAATCAGTAAGGGAGCGGTATTACAACATCCTACAGAGCCCAGGCAGGAAAGATCTTGGAAAAGCCCTTCTTAAGCTCTGCTTGGCCTGAGAACACTCACAGCAGGCTGGTGCTTAATTATTTCCAGTGCTGAGATCAGGTTAGAGTTGATTAATGGATTTTGGAAATAGTGATATGGAAATCTGTCTTGTTAAATCTGGAAATAGTTTTGCTTGTCTTAATTCAGTTAAGAGATAATACAAAACAAGTTTTTTTGTTTTTTTTTGTTTTTTAATTCTGGCCTTTCCAGTAACATAATAAAACCACAGCAATCCATCTTCCAACTGCATTTAGTTTTTCAGTTTACAGGGTTTTAAGCTTTATGTTTTCTTGGTGCTTATCAAAATTCAATTTAAAAAATTGTTAGGCACATTTGGTTTTGTATATAGTCACACTATTAGAACATCAGATGTTTGTGGTTTGTTTGTAATTCTGGATTCATGACTCCTGTAGACAATGTGGTCCAAAATGAACATGTTATTTGCATTTTCTTGTTCTATGGATAATTATTGCAGAAGTCTTTCCCACAGGAAGGTCTTGAGAAAAGTGGAAGCATTTAAAAATAATTACAGATACACAGAACGTTTTTTGTCTCAGTGCTTTGTTTTCAGAAAGAATTACTGGGTGCAGTAAGTTCCAATAGGAGCGTTCAGTATGTTACGTGGCAGCTCTGCCCTTTTCCTCGGAGAACCTTGCAAAAGAGGGGTTTGGTTTAGTGAGCATTGAGATGTGGATGCACTTACTTCAAGATCGTATAGAAGTGGGTGACATTGTGAGGGCATTTAAAAAAATGGGTCACTTTTTTACATGTAATTTTAAAGTCTAGCTGTGTTTATATTTTATGGCTGTAGTTTTGGCTCACTTTCTGTGTGTATGTGTGTGTGAGAGAGCCGTGCTATTTTAAACTTGGTAAGCGGATGTTTCTAGGAATCTGCATACTTAAAATTGGTTTTCTTTTGTGGTTGCACAACTGTAAAGTAAATCCAGAAAAGCATCGCTGACTTTAATTACGGTACTCCAGTTTTTTTCTTCTATAAATGATGTCAGGAACGAATTCTGAATACTCTGAAAACTCACAGTGGAGCTTCCCAGCACCATCTCTGAGTAGTTCAGCAAATGGAAGAGATCCAAAGGATGATGAGGCATGTTGGCGTACAGAGGATGCTGAAATGGAGGGTGGTATGGGTGTCATTCTTCTCTTAGCTCTCTAAATATAGCTCTTCCATCATTCAACAAGCTTGCAATTACTTGTTTACCTAAGCAAGCCTTATCTGTTGTGCTACTAAATTTAGTAGTATTTAAAGATCTACAAACAGATGTTTTTCCACATCTGACAGCTATAGACTCTTGCTTTGATATAGTCTGGGACACTGGATTATGTGAGAATTAGATGATTTTAAGCCTTGTCTTTGAAATAAGTTCTTTCATTCTGGTCTGAATGAATGAAGAAGAACAAGCCTATCTTTCTTTAATACTCAAAGTAACTTCAGCTTAACAGAATATAGGAAAGATTTTAAAAGTCATTAAGGATTTGCAAAGCTTTTCCACTCTTCCACCTGATCTGGGCTTGGAGAAGATGCTGGCTGGAGACAGTGTATGTAAAAAGAGGATGAGGACTGAAGAGAATAATTTGATCATACTAAAGCGCTTCTGTATCAGTGTCAGAAAGAGTTTTAGATTTGATCCTCTCATTAATAATGGATGGCCAGACAGATGCTTCCTCCCCTGCTGTCTTCTTTTTAATTCATCTGAATGATCATGGAAAATACAGTCCTTTGGCTCGAGCCAGGCTGTCTCTCCAGCTTAAAAGATCGCTTCGTTAGTCCCTGAATCTGCTCTCACACCACAGCAGTTTCGGTAGGTTGATAAGTATGTTCTGAACGTTTCCTTGCCAAGCTGAGGAAGTCAAACAACCCAGTTGTTTAGTACATAAAATCCTGCCAATGAAGCTGCATTGTCATGGCCCCAGCTCAGTGTTTTCTTACCATGTGCAACACAGCTGGGTTTGGTTTTCTTTGATTCCAGATGTGAGGCTGCTGGTATGATTGCTCACCATCCCAAAAGTCCAAAAGTAGTATCAGTGAAATCCTGTCAGTTCCCAGTTCAGTGGAACTGCTTTCCAAGGTAGCCTGGACGTTGAATGGTGGTATAATTTCAGTGGCCTGGTAGCCATTTGAATGCTGTGTTAATTCTGCTTGTGTTCAGCGTCTGCAATTTCTCAGTGGTTGGTATGTTTTGGAAATGTGTCTCTCTGTAAGAGCCCTCTTGTAGAGATACTTATATTTAGTATCTGTGTAAAGCTGTGGTTAAAGACTTGTGGAGCCTTCTGAGTTGAAAGAAAGTGTCCTTGGGCATTGTGGGGGTAGAAAGACTCTGAAAGAACAGTGATGAAGAATTGTACGGATGTGGAAATAAAAAAGAAATAAAGAGCTTTAGGGCTCCAGGAGTAGCAAGCAGATTCTACCAAGGGGCAATGGTGGGTTCTGTAGGAGCTGAGGCAGCTTCTCCTGAGTGCTGCTGCTAAAGCTCAGTACATGGCAAGGTATTTAACTTTTGGGCCCTTTTTTTGGCCTCTGTAACATTTTCTGCACAAGTTTTACATTTATATGTTTCCCTATGTCAGTGTCCTCTTTGTGAACTGTTCTTTGTTCTCAGAGCTTGGGCTAATACTGTAAACATCCTGGTAATTACCAGGGTTGATTTAGGAAGTCTGGATGTTTGCATAGGTCTTTTGATTTTTGATTTAGTCAACATAAATACTTGAAAGGCAGTGAGGAAGGCATTGTGGGGAACCATTCTGCAAGAGTTGACAGAAAGTTTAACACCACATTCACAAGCTATACTGTACTAGACTTTTCTACATCCAGTTTTTCTCGGTGCATGTTTCAGAGTAGGACCCGTCTGATCATATTCACATATCTCTGTATGACCACTGCTTTCAGTCAGCAGAGGACCTAAAAAAGAACATGCATCTAGTCTGAAGGTAAACATCTACCGCAGGTCTGATCTACATTTCCTAAGAGTACCTGTTTCTCTTTACTGGCCAGAAAGAGAGCCCACAGTGACAAACTCCGATGGGCGTTCAGCTCGTGTTATGGAACAGAAATCTGAGTTTTCCTGTCTCTGTGTTCCTGTTGGTTACTGGTGTTGAGGTCAAACTGGAGGCTGGTTTGACTGTACAGTGAATCCAGCCTTGGGGCTCTTATGGCTGGGTGCGACGCATCGAGGCCATGAGACACAACATGCTGACTGCTATAAAACTCACTGTCAATTCAAATTTGCTCAGAATCTCTAAAAGCCTGCCAGTGTAAGATTTAAATTTTTATGCCAGGTCAAATATTAGTAGTCTTTCCATGTCTGGCATAAAGCTGACCTGTAGCTGTGCACTCTGGCTAATTCAGCAGAAATATAACAGCGTGCCTGTGTCTGATTTGTACCACAGGGTAATCCAGAATAAAATATGTTCAGTATTGTCAGAGTGAAGGACAGTTATAATAAAACTATCCTCCAACAGTAGCACTTCTTTTAGTGAAACAGCTCTATTCTGTTCCTGGGTGATTTTTTTCCCCATTGTTACTTAATTTGCTATTAGCTACTAACCAGAAAGTAGAAGAAATGAAAGCTACGCTTGAACAGAAATTAATAAATGAATGTCTTTTGCTGGTAGTGGATTTATTTCTCTGGTGCTAAAATGCTTGGATGACTTTGAGAAAACAAGTGCAATGCCTTCATCTACAAATTAAAGACTAACTAGTATCTGTCAAACATAACCTTTAAAGCAATTATAAAGTGATATCACTCATGGCATAAAAGGAATTTTTAAATAAACTTTGTTTAAATCAACAAAAATGTATGTTTTTCTGGAACTTTAGGCTGGGCTAGATATGCCAGAGGGGTCATCCTGGAGGATCATGCATTGGCCATTCACACAAATCACCTTTTAAAAGTAGTAATGGGACATTTTAATGACCCTCTTTATTTCTTTTGCCCCCTATGAGAAAGTGATTATTGGGGCTCTTTACATTGCTCCTTTCAGGACAGTGGTGTAAGAAGAAGCAGCTCAGCTTATCATAAAAAGAAAACAGTTGTGTGTTTGCCTTAAATATCCAAATATGCTCTTTAACAATTCCAGCTTGTCTCTTTTAAAGAAAATATTTTTTATAAGTAATGATTTAAGATGGCCCTTCCCTAAGAAAGCCTAAAATAAAGCAACCCCTTTTCACTTCAGTCACCCATGTTTAAATCGGTGCCTTGAACCTCAAAAGCTGTGGCTAAAGAAAAAAAGGACGCTACTTCCTGAGTCAGAGCTAAAACTTATTAGAACTGAATTAGATATTCAGTTCATTTTCGCGAGTGGCATTTCAGCCCTCGAGAGCATGTCTTGAGGGGGTGGAAGAAGATAGGTAAAGGCTCATCTTTCAGGCTGAAAATGCACCAGAGATGAAGGTGAGATGAGCTGTTAAACACAAAGAAGAGCAGAAAGCTATATAAACTGCATGTCTGTGGGTATAAACTGATTACGAATAGACTAAGGCTGAATTATATATCATTTCCAAGTATGTGGTGTGGTGGGACACCTTCCCAGCAAAATAACAGAGGCATAAAACCTCATTACTTGAAGATAAGATTTTAGTAGCTTTATTGTGTGGAGGGTGAGAATTGCTGTGATAGTTGATGCCTGGATCTGATGATGTCCAAGCAGATCTCTTGTGGTTGGCAGCTGGTGCAGAGAGACCAGGCTCCTCCACTGTAGCCAAAGAGAGCCCATTCATACTTTCCAACCAATATTCAGTGTGGGAAGTCTTGTTAAACTGAGTGCTCATGAGGGAGTCATCCCTCAAGGGTCAAAGAATCACAGAATGGCCAGGGTTGGATGGGATCATGAATCTCCAACCTCCCTGCTACAGGGCCACCAACCTCCCCACTTAATACTAGACCATGCTGCCCAGCACTCCATCCAATCTGGCCTTGAACACATGAAGAGCAGGTCTTCCTGGAAATGAGTGTTCATTACGTTCCAGCACCATCATGACCCTGCTATTTGAACAGGACTGAAAATATTTCCATATTGCACCCAGAAAATTAAGTAGAATTTCCCCTGTCCCAGTACCCTTCCAGTTGAGATGTTCTTAGCGTCTGAGCAGCATATCTGCAAAATCTTGGTCAGTTTACCTCAACCTCTAAAATGCAAACAAAAAAATATTTTACCAGACTATAGATACTGAAGGCCATGTAGGCTGTGAGACTGAATCACTATCCAGAGAATAGCAGTTGGTGGATCCAGAGGGTTTCAAAGCAGGAATAACTAAGTCTCCACAGCACAAGGGACTTGGTTCCTGCAGAGCTGGCCATCCTGGCACTGGCTTGATGTACTCCAGCTAAGTGTCAGTGGCAGGAGGGGCATAAAGGCAATATTCTGTATGTAAATTTTGTGATGAAGTGAGAGAAGTTGGCAGGCCTGTAACCTACAGAAAGCAAGCAAGGCGGTGCTAACTCCTGTAAATAGGCACAAATTTTGTGTGTGCTTAGACTGTATTTCTGCAGAAGAGCAAAAATCAATTTTATCTTAGCTACAAGTTTGCTGTTTTCATCTGTTTTCTCCCTTGAAGACCAGTTTGCCACCATTGTATTTTCACTTCCTCTGGCATTGGAGCTGCTGTCCTCACCAGCAGAAATATTTGATAGTGCAGCAAACCTGACTTCATGGAGTACAGGGCTGATTTTTTGCTGAGTTTCCCTAGGCCTAGTGCATATTTCACTGGGAAGGTTCTCTAGCTATACTTGTCAGAGCCCCTTTTTTTTTTTTTTTCAAAAACAAAAAGTTTTGTTTGAGATAATGAAATCCCTGGAAAGTACTTCATAATTATCTGCATAATTATAATGTCTGATATTGTGTATACAGGCATTGACAAGCAACCCACAGTGTGGTTTTTCCAGTGGAATGGAGGAATGGTGTTTTGAAGGCTACTAATCTCTGGAGAGGCAGAGCAGATCCTTGTTTGCCTCATCGTCCATCTCAGGAGGAGTGTGTGGGGAGAGTCCTCCAGCAGTGCCACTGAATGAGCTCTGTGTGGGATGCAGAATACCTGAATACCAGAATCCCCTGAATGTTTGGTGTTTAGCAAGGGGTTTTGGAGAATCTGAAACTGAAACTGCTTTCAAAGGGTCCCAAGTTCTGCAGGCACCAGGACAGTGCCTCTGCTCAGAGGACAATGTGCAAAGAGCAACCCATAGCATGTCCACTCAAAATTAACCAGCTAAGAGGGAATCTTCTTAAATTATCAGACCAAAAAGGATGCTGGTCCAATCACCTCTAAAACTGGAATGGCTCTGAACCCTGTGTGGCTACTGGTAGCCATACTGATGTTTGTGGTTGAAGCAATTATTTGGATGTTGTTACAACTTGCTGGATGTTACCAATTATACGAACTTTCACACTGCCATCAATAAAGTAGAAAGTGATGCTGAAGGGAAGAACGCAGGAGAGACTGAGTCCCAGAGAATTGAAGAATCATAGAATGGGCTGGGTTGAAAAGGACCACAAACATCATCAAGTTTCAACCCCCCTGCTATGCGCAGGGTTGCCAACCACCAGACCAAGCTGCGTAGAGTCACATTCAGCCTGGCCTTGAATGCCTCCAGGGATGGGGCATCTACAGCCTCCTTGAGCAACCTGTTCCAGTGTGTCACCACCCTCTGTGTGAAGAGCTTCCTCCTAGAGCACAAGACAGCATTACTGCTATTCTGTGTTCCTGGCATTTTTGAAACCTGCCACAGGAACCAAGAGTAGTGGAGTCAGAGGAGACTCAGGCATTTTCTGACGCATTGGCATTCTTTATCTAAGCAGTAACCTACTTACACCCTGCTGTCATTCATATCCATTATTCTATTGTGGACAAGGAGAATAGATTGCTCTTTACCCCTTGTAGTTTTGGGACATTTTTGGGCACCTGACAGGATAGCCTTGAGACAGTGACCATTTTTTTTTCCACTACAACAGCCAGTCTGCATTGACACGTATGATTAACAATAAACTGCATCTCTTCCCAAAGATTTGCTGCTTACCCAACCCTATTTGTGTGCAGATTCCCTTTCTGATACTTTGTAGTAGTGCTTGCTTTCTCTTGAACTTTAGCCCAATTTTCACAGAACTTTTCTTTTTAAATTTTTTTCCAAGATCATTTTGGATTCTAACCCTGTACTCCTGCATGTCTGCAGTCACTTCATGTAATCTGCAGATTTAATAAGTGTACTGTCTTTTATCGTCCAGGTCACTAATGAATATGCTGAGCAGAGAGAGACTATATAGATCCAGCAGAGCTTCTCTCACAGTGTCCCTCTGTTTTCACAGCATACCATTAATAACTACACCCTGGGTATGGCTTTATAGTGGTGTCATTTAATCATGTTTCTGTAGTTTATTTACAGAAAAATTGTTTGAGTCGATGTCAAATGCTATAATAAAACCCAGATAAATGACATCTAACAACTTCTCTGCTATGAAAAGAAATTAATTTGGTTTGATAAGTATTTTTTTCTTGTCTCCTCTGCTGCTGCTCATATTTTTATTATCTGCCGCAGACAAGCAAACTGTTTCTTTGATTGTTTTAGAGTTCTGTAGAGGACTGAGGCTAAACTGACTGATAAGGTATCCTTTTGCTGCTCCTCTTTCTGCCCTTCAAGACAGGCACTGTGTTTGCCTTTTTCCTGAGTTTTGGCTCCATACCCATCTGAGCTGTCACAGGTGACCAGAGAGGAGGTCACAGTTGACAGGAAGGGAGTTGTCTGAGATTGCTTCAGTTGGTCCTCAAGGGCTTGTCTCCTGTGGTCTGAAATATCTGGCTGAGGCACAGTGCTGATCTCACCATGGAACAGGGAGAAGACAGTGAATCTCTGCAGTGACAGTGTGTCACAGTGCTAACTGTACCAACCCCTCGTGCTTAGCAGAGGAATGTAACTAGGACCAAGGCAAAATCAAACCAACATTGCCTTTTTTGCGGTCAATTTTCAATAACTTTCCCTCTGGTTTAGCAACACTTTTTCTTAATACTGTCTTTTAGTATTGATGTACATAAGAAGGATACTAAAATCTATTCATTTTCAATCTTTTGCAATTTTCTTTTCATTTTTGTGCCCTGGTATTTCTCATATTTCTGCCTGAATGTTCACTATTTTTTAATTCCTATTCGGTAACCATTTAGTGTCTTTCTTCTTGTCTTTGAGGCAAATGTAGAGCTTGTGGTGCTGCCAAGCCTTCTGATCCTTATTTTGCATTGAAATGTTATTGTGTTCATGCCTTTTGAGCACAAAATATTACTTCTTTGAGAAACTACAGCTCACCTTGATTTCTTTTTTTCTTTAAACTTCACTGCATGAAGTCTTGCCTAGTAGGTTTTTATTTTTTTGCTGTTTCCTGTATGTATAGAAGCCAGGCATTTCTGTTTTGCTGTTCCCCATCCCTAGTGTATGGCAGATTTCATCATTTCACAGCCACTTCTAAACACGTTTCCTTCCACTTTCTTATCCCCAATACATCCTTCTCTGCAGGCGCTTCCCCGCTGATTATTTGACCTATCAGTTATGCAAGAATATTGCTCCAGTGCACCGGGATGCTCTGTCTTCTGCTGCTTTGCTTCCCTAGCAGATATCTTGTGCTTGTGTTCTCCCATTACTGCAGTGTCAGTTATTATCAGGCAGCCTTGTTGACTCTGTGGATTTATTGCACCCAGTTTAGTCTTAAATTGAATCCGAGATTTTAACTAAAACGTAAATCCATTTCTAAAAGCAATGGATTCACCAATGCTGCAGTAGGCATCTAAGATACTAAAGTGCTTAACTATGTTTCCTGGTGCATATAGGGTGTACAATCGCTCCAGCTTTTTAAAACTATTCTCAGAAACTTTGCAATTGTAATCTTGTAAGTCTGCCTTTATTATTTGTCCAAAAGAGCGCTGCAACCGTGGTGAGGCCCTGGAGGGCAAGGCATGTGCAGGGCAGCTGAGGGCCCTGGGTGTGCTGGGCCCAGAGCAGAGGAGCGGAGGGGAGCCTGATGGTGGCTGCAGCTCCTGACAGGGAGCGGAGGGCAGCGCTGAGCTCTGCTCTGTGTGACAGCGACAGGCCCAGGGAACGGCATGGAGCTGTGCCAGGGGAGGGCCGGGGGTGGGGAAAGGCTCTGCACCAGAGGGCGGTGGGCACGGAACAGCCTGCCCAGGGCAGCGGGCACGGCACTGAGCTGCTGGAGCTCACAGAGCTTTTGGAGAACATTCATTGGGTTTGGGTTTGGGTGATCCTGTGTAGAGCCGTGATCCTTACAGGTCCTTTTGAACTTGGAGTATTCTGTGTTTCTGTGATTATTCATGCTCTTGTGGTTGTAGACCATAGCTGCAAGCTGTTCTGTCTGATGCAGTGGCAGTTCTACCTGTGAGGCTCTTGCTTTCTTCTGCCCGCCAGGAGTGCAACTCACTGAGCTGCATATATTGCTAGAAGAGCTCTCTTGAAAAGAAGCCAGTCAACAGACTCTGCTCACATCAGGATTTTTCCTTATTTCTTAGTCCTAATCATCCTAGAGAACACCTTTCTCGCCCTCTTACTTTCTAGTGCCCAGCTGTGGCTGCCTGTGTACCTCCAGGCTGTGACATAAAGCGGAGAGTTTACCCACACCGATCTTCTTGTCATAGGGAAACGGGGTGGCCACGTCCCTTAGGTGTCTTATTTGCAGGTTGGGTGTAGTTGTCTGTGAGCTAGTCCCTGTCTGTCCTTCGGCATCAGCCAGCTTCAGGTGATGGTGTGAGCGCTGTCACACCGCGTCCCCTCGGTGCAGCAGGTTGTGTTGTACTGTGGGTAGGACAGTCGGTCAGCTGTCTTGTCGGAAGGGTCGGGCGCTGAAGGTGACCTTTTATTCCCTTGCTGAAAAGAGCAGTTGGTGCCCTCAAGTGGCAAATCGCAGGAGAGCCGATTCGGCCGTAGAAGCCGCTGCGGGTGCAGCCCCGGGCGGGGTGTTGGGGCTGGTGGGCACAGCAGCACGTGGCCTTCCTAACTGCAGTTTCTCCTTGCAGGCGCAGCGACTGTGGTGGGAAGAAGACATCGTTCCTGGTGGAGCGGAGATCCTGACGACGAGCTGTAAACAGACAGAAAAGGTGGAAAAGCACTGCTTCATCCACCAATGTCCTTGGCGTGTCTGCGAGAAGCATCCTGCCTTGGCTGTGCCTGTGATAAGTGAGAGCCCTAACACTGCCCCTGCGAGATCAGATGGGGCCTGTTTTGGGCATCTGTCCCTACTCTAGCATGGCCCATAGGGGCACAGGGGGCTGCCACAGGCGGCCAAACTGGGAGCTGGAGAGCCAATGAGGTACCTGGAGACGGCAATGCCCATCACGCAGGACAACGCGGGGGTCTTCCTGCCCCTCCTATGGCAATGGCTGCAGAACAGCCAGCGGGAGGGGGCTGAGGGCGCCGAGCAGAAGCTGTGCCATGCAGCTGTCCAAAAGCTGAGTGAGTACATCCAGCTCAACTTCTCAGTGGATGAGAGCAAACTGCAGGCAGGGAGCTGTGGGGCTTCAGATACGGAGATATGCACTGTCTACCTGGCTCAGGAGATGCGGAAAACAGAGGTTCTGGGTCTGAGCTTTGGGAACATCCCTGCACTGGGGGACTATGGGGAGAAGCGGCGAGGAGGAAAGAAGAGAAAAGGGCATAAGGGGCCGGTGCTCGATGTAGGGTGCATCTGGGTGACGGACTTGAAGAAGAACAGCCCAGCCGGGAAGTGCGGGAGAGTGCGACTGAAGGACGAAATCCTCTCCCTGAATGGACAGCTCATGGTTGGCGTGGACGTCACTGGTGCGAGGTAAGGCTGGAGAAGCTGCGTGTGGTGCAGGTCACGCAGTGCTGATTTGAGGCTAAAACCAGAGGTTTTGACCTTTGCTTTCCAGCTCGTAGGAGAGCAGTGGACTCCTTCTTAGGAGTCTGCAAAAATCAAGTAACAAAAACACATCAATAATTAGCCTACCTCTGCTACTTGCATGTCTGGTGGAAATGTTTGAGAGGTCATTGTGTCAAAAAATAGTGCATTGTATGCATCGGATAGCCTTCACTAAAGAAGGATTCTTTCTGGGTTTGAATAAAACTTTTTTTTTTTTTGAAGTAAAAACAACTGAGCAACACTGAATTTTTTTTTATGGGTACATCTTATTTTTCTTGAATGATTTGACTGGAGGAAAGGTTTTTTGACAGCTAAATGTTGTCTGAGACTTTTTTCAAAGCAAGCGATTTTGTGTTTTCCAGATTGAAACAACTTCATTTTAATAAATTCCCTTTGATTTTATTTCATTTGCTCTTTTTTGCTGTCTCCTGCAACCTGCAACCTTCAGGAGTTCAAATCAAATATGAAGGTTCTTGCAATGATACAGATTATTCCTTCTTTTTTTCCTTTCAATTTCTTCATGCTGTAAAATCAGTTGTGGACCAGGTTTTCTCTTTGTGGGCTGCTAGGCTCACTGACAGTGACAAGACTCATTGGTTATTTATCTACTGCTTCAGTTGTCAGGCTTGCAAAGCCACAACAGCCTTGGCAACACTTCCAAGTGAAAACCTTGCAAAATGCACAGCTTTTGCTCCCAATGGACAGTGAGCTTCCTACAGCTCTGCAAGTGGGTCTGTGGCTGTGACTCAGGCCGGCCATTGCGCCTGGTCCTACCACATGCCAGAATAGAAGCAATGACCTCTCCATTTATGAGTGCTCAGAAGGTGAATCCAGCCATGGATTTGCAGATGTGATAACAGTTCTCTGTAAGTGTGGGCCTGCAATTCAGTGAATATATAAAGATTGGCACTGAGATTGCAAACGAGCTGATCGCTCGCACTCCCAGATTTGTAAGATTTTGTGGGAAAAAATAGTATGCTGCTTCCCCTTTGCCGGATATCTCTGTTCCTACAATGCAAAGGAGTCGTCTGCAGAGGCCAGCAATAATGTTATCATGTTGTTAATGCAAGAAGAGAGACAATTCCCAATGGAGTGCAAAGTGTTTAGATATCTGTTCTTATTATGCTATCCCTCAAGGCTTTATTTGGGGTTTGTTCCTTTCTGAAAACTCTGTTATTAAACCAGCAAGATATGGCTGTTGCTAATGAGAACCATGTGCTCCATTTTCCCTATCTGATATTTTTTTGCCATTATGAAGACAGACTTCCTACTTTTTCGTGATATGGGCCAGCATCATTGTTCTTACAATCCCATTTTAGAGTCTTCCATGCCCAATTTAGGCCAAAATTTAGGGCATTTCTTACTCAAACATAATTTATTTTCAGCATCTAAAGCATCCACGTTCAATTTAATCAACTGCTTTTTGAGAAAGATACCATTGACGGATAACAGTTTGGGACCTTGAGGATGCTCTTGGTTTGGAGAGTTTGATTTTACTTCTCCAGGAGTGGGCTAGTAGCTGCAACACCATGTTCCATCTTGTACCTCTGGTCTGCTTCAGAATGCTTTAGAGTTTCTCCATTGACGGACTCAGAGCACTGGTTTGTAATTTGTAACATCAGCTTGTTTTTTGGAAAGCCTGTTTTGAAGCAGCAGCTGTGCTAGAGTATTGGTCTATTGCTGCTGTTGTGGAAGCTTTTCCATGCGGTTCTTCAAGCTGCCAGGGCAGAACTGCATGGAAATATCTGGAGTCATCCTGGCTCAGTTTTGTCTGCCTAATCACTCCCTGAATGGGTGAAAAACCCCTCCAGGTTGAGATGAAAGTGTATGAGTGCTGTGGTTTGCAGTGTGGTACACTTCATGTAGCCTCTGTGTGGTCAGCAAAGTTAAAACTGTGTTCACTGAAATTGCAGAGGGTCTCACGGCTCTGCATGGGAATTGAGCAGGAACATGAGCAAGGCTGGCAGAAGTATGAGCATGTACACGGTCTTTGGGTCTTCCAGCTCCATCCTGCCACATGCCAAAGGGCTAAGCTAGTGTGCTGGACAGTGGGAGAGGAGAGGTAGGGGTGTGTTTTCCCTTCTTACTGACTGTCCAATGGATGCAGTCATTCTCTAGAGGATGTGAAAAAGATGAAGGGAGCTGCAGCTGACTGGGTAGCCTCGGACAGTTTGGCTTAAAAAATCCCCCAAAATAGTGTGTGTATTTTTTTGCAATTTCATCGACTTGAACTTTAGAATCAAACTATCAATAATTGCTTTGCACTACAGCTAGCCTCCCTTCTACAGTCGCTGTGCAGGGAAGGTGCAAATTGTTCCTGGTGCGGGGCTCTTTCAGCACAGGTCCTGTGTCTGCAGTCCTTGTTCCCAAAGCAGTGACAGGGTCAGGCACTGTGCAGCAGAGCAGTGTGAAGTGCCTCGTAGGGCACCTCTCATTTGTCACCCTCTGCTTGGGAAGTCAAATCTGGTTTGACTTTTTAAAAGAACTGTCATTTATTTAAATTCCAACTGATCGATGTGAAAACAGCAGAAACAAGTTGATAATTGCTGAGCTTGTTTCTTTTTATTTTGTCTATTTTCAGTTAGGGAAACACTGTGCAGTAATATAATTATCAAAGGTTCTCTTCTTAACAGGGTATTATTATATTAGAAATGAATGGTGTAGGTGGTGTGTTTTTGTTGTTAGAGACTGAGAGAAAATTATTGTTCTCTTAGGAGTTAGCAAATTGGGTCTATCAGATGCAATTGCAGGGAGATGAGGTGTATTGAAGTACTGAATAAAGGTTAGTCAAAACCTTATGTATCTTCTGTCTATAGAGCTGTATCTCCAAAACACATGGGTTATTTTTCCCCAGACAAAAGCTTCCTAAGTATTTTTGCAACTACTCCTCTCATTTTGGGCACTCATTCACTGGAGGGAGGCTGTTCATATTCCTGCAGATGACAGATGAATCCTTCCTTTCTTGAGCATGACTGAATGGACCTTCATTGAGAAAGTCCAGGGAGGACTGCAAAAGAATTATTTTGTCATGAATATCATTCACTTTGAAATATTTGGTTATGACTCTCATCAAGTATAGTTGCAATGCTTGGACAGGGCTATTGTGTACATCTAATCTTCAAAATAACTGCTTCCTAGATTTCCAAATTCCAGCTGTTTTTGAAAGAAAGCAAAATAAGATACATTCCAGCTGACGACAGTGTGGTATAAGCATGAAATACGATTATTATTTTGTCACTGAGAAAACCCAACCAGTGCTTCAACTATCACGTTCCCCATCTTCAGAAATGGCCAAACATTGCCATGTGTGGAAATACAATTAGATAAGTGCCTTCCCTCTTACTCCACAATCTGGAGTAGCTTCTAGAAAATGAACAGATAAGTGTTTTGACAGCCATAACTTTGTGTGGCCTTTTCGTAGTCTCTCCTCCTCACTGTCCTCGGGGACTTGCACAGACTCCTCCCTGGCATAAGATATGGCATGCCGAATGTCAGGGGAAATCAGTTTATTTTTGAAGATGCTGAGAAAGATTTTCAGAAATCAGACATGCAGCAGAATAGAGAATGAGCTTTAAAGTGTCTGCGCTGAGGGCAAAGCTTTGACCTTACGTAAGTTAGGGGTTTTCAGCAGAGGTCTCTCCGGAGGGCTTGCTGCTTCTATATGTCACATCTGTGTGCTCCACGACAACTGGGAGTATGAAGGCAATGTCCAGGTCCTCCCAGCAGGTCAGTGCTGTTCTCAGTAGATGCACAGTACACAGACATCCTAAACACAGTCCCATTTCTCTGTAAGTGTTAGCAGCTGGTTACAAAGTGTGATTCTGAGCTTCTAATCAAATTACAGGTGTCAAAATGGACAAAGCACTTCATGCTGCTGACAGTCAGTAACAGCACTGGGCTGTATGTGCATTTAGATGAAACATTGGGTTGTCTATCAAAACAGTCTTTGCTGGTGCTGGAAATGCGATGGGCAGGCCCTGGCTGTATTCAAAGCCAAATTCAGCTTGAAAAGAGGTCTTCAGGACGGTGCTCTTCTTTTTTGACCTCTTGCTGGGAGCTGTGGGTACAAGCAGATGAAGAGGGAATGGGAGTGGAGAATGGGGACCTTTGTTGCATCTGAGCAGGACTCCTCAAAAATTTGATGCTGTACCTTGAAAAGTGATACTTCAGTGCACTTTTTATTGGACTCCTCCTTTCCCTGGAGTTTGAGCTGAAAGGCTTTTCTATCATAACCTGTTTTGCGCTTGTCTTCACAACAGTTTTCCTTGTCAGGATGAAAAACTCCCTGACTGTAGACACTCTTTGTTATCAAACTGCAGTGCTCCAATTTCACATTTTCTATGGGAGGCTGCTTCCAGCTGCGCTACGGTGTGCCACAAGTGCTACTGCTGCTGTAGCACTCCCTGTAGCCACTTTGGGAGCCATGGTTGTCATTGGAACATCTGCAGAATTTTGCGGCACCATGTTACTCAGTGTGGTGCTCAGACCACTGCCAAATCTCTGGCTGGTGTGTGGGGATGGTGAGCAAGGTTTAGTTTAAATGATGCCCTGTGGGCCATAATGATTTCCTCCTGATTTGATGTGTGGTGAGACAAACCATGCCCTGGGCGGTGCTCCCTCTGCTCATCAGCTGTGGCAGTTGGTTGAAGCTTTTGGCAATAAATCCATTCTTAGGTAGGGTCAGGAATTAAGGCACATGAAAGCATGCAGTATGAAGGAAGAGGAATTTTTTAGGTTTCTCTGCCTGTGATAAACTTATTTTTCTCTGGAAGTTATTGTGGATTTACGTGCTGCTCAGCAGAGCAGTCTCCTTTATACATCCGTCTTCTCAGGGAGAAATCATCCCAAGAAAATTCCTCTGGTCATCACAGAATGCTTTCTGTCACCACCCTCCCACCCCCTGGGCATGTCAGGTTGCACAGATCAATTGCTCTGTTTTGCTTTGTTTCCTCACCTCATTCCCAAAACAAAAGCGCTGCCAACACAAAGTGCTGCTCAGTGTAAGCAGCTGTACTGCCTGGTGTTAGTAGGGCCTTCTCCTGGTTATGTTCATAAGAAAATATTTTTGCTTTAATAGAAAAACAAATGGAAATGTGTCCTGGCCCTTTGCCCTTGGCTAAGGGGCAAACATTTATGTGGGAGCTCCTTGTTAAAATATTAACAACACTGACTACAGAGAGAAAAACAAGCACAGTGGTCCTGGAGAGCACAGCCTCCAAATGCTATCTCAGGGAATAGATTTATCATAACTGACCTAAAAAATGCCCCCAGTCTATTGTGGGGTTGAATTTGTTTCCTTTATTTTTTATTTTTATCGTATTAACAATTTTCATGCTGCAAAGTGATGGATCGGGGCACAGAGGCTAGGACCTGGGGCTCATTGTCAGGGGCACGGATAGGCAGTGTAGGCTGATGTGCCCTCTGAACCTGAGAATGGAAAATAAGCAGCACACAGGGCTCTTGGCTGTTGAGCTTCTATGAGCAGGGAGATGGTGAATGTGTGTGCTCAACCTCTGTGAAATGGGAAGAAACCTGTGAATTTTGGTTCTCAGCAGTCTTGCTGAGCTGTGAAAGCCTTGTATGTTAGAGGATGGAGCCATCTCGAAGGCATGGCTGCTGTGTTTTGTTCTGATACCAAATACTAACTACCTCTCTTAAAATATGACACGACTAAGAAACAAAGAAAAAGATGTTATTCTTCCCTTCCTTTAAGTCTTCAAGAAAGACAGTTATGGGCAGACTTAGCCACACATGTTGAGAAACAAATTGCTGTGCAGAAATGAGCTTTATCCTAAATCCTCTCTCTGGAGCAAGAGACTTAAACAGAAGGTCACTAATCCCCAGACTCAACAGAGATCATTTAGCTTGTTTGTCATCTTTGCTGTGTTAATCTGTGTGTGGCTTCACCCTGCTTCCTTCCAACCCTCTGGTTCCTATCTCTCTCTCAACCTCTCCAAGATGACTTCAGCCTCTGTGGAGTAGTGGACCTTCACTCTTGTAGTAATGTTCTTCTGCAGCATACCAACATTATAATCTCCTCAACAGACTTTCCAAACCCTCCTACTTTACATCATATTTGTCTTTTCCCTCAGCTCGGTTTTAGCTAGCAACCCTAAAAGATGATGTTGAGACTGTTTTAGATAGCTCCTGTCCTACATATGTTCATGTGTTTGCTCCAGAATTTTGGGCATCTTCTACACACTGCTGCCACTGAAAACAGATCTCACCTAATTCTGTAGGAACTACAATACAGAGGGAATATGTGAAGAGTTAGGCAACATCCCCAGGGCCATCTGCAGCAAATGCTCACCAGCTGCTGCTCTCCGCACTTCGCTTTAAGAGGGTTTGCATCAGGCATGAAAATTCTCACACAAAGTTTGGTGGGGTTGCCTTAGGAGGTGGAAAAGCTTCAGAGATGACAGTATGGGTTGTCTTGAGTGTTTTGGGAGAATATTTTTGTTTTGTTTCAATGAGCTACAAAACCTCTGCTTAGAAGGCCATACACATTGCCGATTGTAGGACTGTGCATCTGCTTTTAATTTGATGTTCTGGCCATATATTATTAAAAGAGCAGAAGATCACTCCTTGGGACAGAGCTCTGTCCTCCCGACTGATCTGCTGTGGGAACAGCCTCCTTGAGTTCCTGTCATTTGTCCCTGACACCAAAGTGCAAACAAGATCCCTTTTCCATCTCGAGTGGGCTTCCAGCCCTGCATGCAGCAGGCATCTCATGCTCTGAAGTATTGAAAGTCAGGATGCAGCAGAACTCACTAACTGGCGAACTGCTGTAATGCACAAAACAAGGTCACTTTTCTCCACCACCCAGGCAGGGAGCAGGTGAGGCCTTCAGCCACAGAAGGATAATTTCACAGCCTCCTCAGCAGTGCATTTGCTGGCACAGTACAGTGCTTCAGTCATCAATAATTAAAAAGATAGATGTTCAAAAACATGAGCAAGAAACATTCTGTGCCCATTATTCTTGCTCTTCTTATAATGCTTGTGCCCTTACACACCAATTTGCAATGTGCAGTCAGTCATTCACAGTGTCTCTTTGAATCTGTAAATGTGAACTGCCCTTCATATTCTGGAAGTCCACAATTTTGCACATAGCAGGCTGTGTGCTGGAGAATGATGTCCATGAGGCTGACTCTTGTCCTCTTCCACCCATAGTGAGTTGTTATGCCATAAACCCTGGATGGGCACATCTTCTCCAGTATCCACTGAAAAATCTCTCATTGCGCTGAAGTAAAAAAAGCAGCACTCTTATTCTCAGAAGATTTTCAGTCTGCAAGGAGGATGCAATCCTGTCATGCCAACATCATATACCTTTGGGTGTGACAGTTGCAATTCCACCAGGTGAACTAGGGCTGAGCTGTGATGCTTGAGAGCTAGGAGCAGGAGCAGTGGTTGGCAGCTGAAAAGCCAGAGCTTAAATCCCATCTCACTGGGAATCAGGCTGTCTGGGCATGGAGAGGAGCAGGGACGGCTGAAGGATGATGAACAGGAGATGGTTCCGCAAGTACAGGCTGTGCTCAGCAGCAATGGGAGCCTGCAATCTGTGGGCACAGGTGAGAGAACAGGTATAGGAGATACAGGTATGACTGGAAGAAAGATGGGTATGCAACATCAGGGGCAGCTGCTGCCATGAATGGCTTTTGTCTGTTCTTTTTTTTTTTTTTTCCCTCCTGGAGAAAACTTATTGCTCTTCTTATCTAATGTGACACTTGCCTCCAGGCACAGACCAATATTTCATGCTCCTTGAAACTTATTTTTCTGTCTCCTTCCTATTAGATGTAGGCTAAGATGGGAAGGGCTATATGTTGCAGGCTCTGTAGCATCACTCATGATTCTTGTGGCTTACTCCGGATGAAATGTGTGATGCTCAGAAAGATTGCTCAGGCCTCCAAAGATATTTTAACAGACTGGTACCAGTAAAAAGATAAGCTGGTAGGCATGACAGGGAGTGTTTGCACTGTGACAAGGTTTAGGGCATATCTAGATCAGTTTGTACCTATGGAGACAGGAGAAGAGGAGAGGAAATGTTGTTAGCAGTGAATGTCACACTAAAGGATCCAAGACTCAGGAAGGCTAGCCAGGATGATGACCTCAGTAAGAGTATCTGTAGAAGTGAGGTATAGGTGAAATGCAGGTTTGGGCTTTTTCAAAATGCAATAAAACTGTTGAAATCTGACCAAAGGAGACTGTTGGTTCTGTGATGACTAAGACTTTCTTTATTGCTTAGAATGATGCTGAAGTCACTTGGTGTTTTTGTTGTTGTTGTTTTGTTTGTTGTTGTTGTTTTGTTTTTTCCCCATTTTTCCTTAGCAAAATTAAGAGTTGATAAATAGAGCAATGATTTTGAGTATGTTTTCCTGGTCCGTTACTTTTTCATTTGATTGGTACAGACCAGCAGAATAACTATTTGAGGGAACAAAAGGCAGTGGTGTCCCTCTTCTCATCCTCATATACATTGACTTGTGCAACTTGTGCCACGCTGAGAAATTACTAAGTGTTGCAGATTTTCTGCAGCCTGCCTGACCTATTTTTGTTCTGATATTGAAGGAATAAGCAGAAATGCTTTGAAATCAGTAAATGTTGTGGTAGCATTAAAACACTGAGGCCAGATGGGAAATATAAGCAAGCGATTGGGGATTCCCTCTCAAAAGCTCATTGAAAGCAGAGTCAAACCAGGGTGTGAAGTTCTCACTGAAGATGATTTCTAACACACTAGTTATTCTGTCGAAAACTGTGCTTCCTACTTTCACCTGTAAAAAAGTGCTGCTAAAATGTAGATTTTTCTCGGTTTCCTCTAGAGGGCAATGTCATATAAATATTTTAAGCCTTTTTTGGGTTGTGTCAACTAGGAATTTAGCCTGCCTTATCTAAGAATTCATAAGGCAGCAGTGCAAAATGTTTCTCCACATACTTTTTAGGATGTGTCTATAGGATGTATATATATGCAGTAATAACCACTGTACTGAACTGAAAGTTCAGTAGCTAACCAGAAATACGTTTGCATTTTGGGCAGATGTGCCTGTGCTGGAATGCAGAGGAGCTACGTGTGAAGATATGTCTCTTTTCTTTTACTTGTGCAGTTTCAGCAACCCTGAAGAGCTACTCCTTATTTAAACTCCTGTAAAAGAGATTATAATCCAGTCTACTGAGAGTGATGTGACCATTTGCTGTAGTTTACATTGGTAGTTGGAACAGAGGGTAGGTGGTAGGACAGAGGTGCAGAAAAAAAATGTAAACACCAGATCAGCATGGTTCATACAACCTAGGGAACAGAAGGACTTTGTGTTACCACTTATTTTCACAAGAATTTGGGTGTTGCCAATTCATTAATTATATTAATTAATTGAGAGATGTTATCAACAGCCCCTTTTTGGAGCTAGTTGTCCCTATGAACAACTGTTGGAAATTAGTATGAGTCACACTGGCTCTTAGTACTCAATCTTAAGGGATACTATCTCCTATTTTCAGTTACTGTAGTGTAGAGTAACAGCGAATCTGATAAAGGGTGTTTTGTTTTTCTTAAAGCTCAGATGTGTGATATGGAACGTGCTGTCATGGGCACCGATTTCTGTTGCCTCTTGCTATCTTAACCCTCCCAAACCAACACTACTAAAGGGGAAATTTGCTCTTGACTTCTGAACGTGAAAATGACTTTTGGGAAATCCTTTTAGAATTAGTGTCCTTTCTCCTCTTCATGGTGACTAGACGTCTGGAGTGTCAGCATAATGGCCTTATTGGATTAATTTGCAAATCCCATATGTTTACTGAATTTATGGGTTGACATCCTTTGTTAAATACCTGTTCCAAAAAAGTAACTGGAGATCTGCAGTTGCCAAATCCTCTAAATGAATAAACCTGTTTGTTTGTTTTTCCCCGAACAGGAAAAGCAATTAATTCCAGTAAAACACTCATTCCCAAAAGTGCTCTATTTGAAAACAAGAGCTTGTGAATAAAAAAGAGCAGTGCTTGCATTGATTTCAAAGCCAGCAGTCATAGGCAGCAAAGTAGGTTTTTCTCTCTACTTTTGAGTTATAGGAGTTCTAAGAAAGTATGAGAACACTGCTCCTCTGTAGCATTTATGAGTTAAATAGGTGAGAATGGCTTTTTTCAATAACTTCTGCTGTGCAAGCACACCTTTCAAATGGTTCAAATCTTTTGTAAGACAGAAATGTGATGAGAATGATGTTATATTTGAGTTGCAGGGAGAAGGGAAGGATGTAAACCCATTTTAAAAAGAAGTCAGTGGTAATTAAATATTCCCAGTTTCATTTCTCAAGATCTATGGACTGGATTAATACCTTTTGGGTTTGGCCTGTGTATTCAGCAGTGCGTTGGTGCAGTGCTCATGTTTGCATCACACTGACTGGAAGAATCTGACACTTTAATGCTCAATCTCAGGGATTAATCGCTGCCTTCAGATGGCAGGAGCTATATTTGGGGCTGTAGGTGTGCAGAGCGATTGGATTGCTCTGAGCTGGGATATCCCTGGGATAAAAGCACCTGCGTAGCCTTGAAAATGTCATCCTTGCATGGCTGCAGGTACCGAACACACTGATAAAGGTTCATAACTTCATCTCCTCCTGTCTTGCTTGCTACAGCATGATCTGAAGAGTGGCTTTATTGCACAGGAAAACAATCTCTGACAATAATGTAACACTGTGGGACTCAGTAGAATTGCTTCAAGTTTGTCTCTGTGGAAACTGAGAAGCCCTGCTTTCTGAACTTGGTCCTGCTACTCAATATCTGACCCAGGAATCTGCAATCTGATTTTAAATCATTGCTTCAGTTCAGAAAATGAGGGCTGTATGCAACAGAAGATGATTTGGTAAATTAGCCACTTTCATCAGGTTAAACTGTGTGGTTAAAATAATTCAGATTTGAATAATTTCATGGAGAGGGTGGTGAGGCAGTGGAACAGGATGTCCAAGGGGGCTGTGGGTGCCCCATCCCTGGAGGCATTCAAGGCCAGGCTGCATGTGGCTCTGGGCAGCCTGGTCTGGTGGTTGGTGACCCCGCACATAGCAGGGGGGTTGAAATTCGATGATCATTGTGGTCCTTTTCGACCCAACCCATTCTGTGATTCTATGAATTTGTCAGTTACGTGATGGAAGAAGAAAAACAATGGTTTAAAGAATGTGCAGATGCCAGATAGATCAGAAGCTTATGTCTGGCATGTGGAATTCAAAGTCAACAAAGGTTTATTCAAGGCTCTGCTTTTAAATGGACTCTGTTTTAAATAGTGTATGAGAAAATCAGAATCCTGGTGCTTTATTGGACTTTTCTGTGACTCAGATGCTTTCCCTGGTGACCCAAGAATCAAATCATAAACGATAGAAATGAGTTTAAGGGGCATCATCATCATAAAAAAGTCATGCAAGTTAGTACAGCAGTAAACATCTGTCTTGAGAGAGGTGGATTGAAGAGATTGTTTTCCGAGAAGAGCTCGGAAAACAAAAGAGATAAAAAGACTAGAGGGAAGAGATTTTATGATGGAAGTAGGACTTAGAAATTCATTAATTCTGGAGGGCTGAATAGTAATCAAAAGTGTTTTGTCTAATATGTAATTAAATTAGATACCTGTGTCTGTTAGAACAGTTCAGCCAGCTCTAATAACCAAGGAAACTAATCCCATGTCCAGGTGTCAGCTCCTGTACTCTGCTCCCCAGGGATTTTCCAGCCTTGAGGGTATTCTCTCACGTTAATGATTGTGTCATTAATAGTATTAAAATACAGGAGGAGGTATATTCTTCTTTCTTATATAACCTTCAACACACTTGGGACCACTGGCCTTGTACTACATTTGAGTTTGATGAAACCAAGTCAGGATCTCCTTTAGATTAGAAAAATGCCACATCCTTTGTACTACACAGAATGCAGAACTGGTGTAAGAATACAGCAGGCACCCAGTGTAAACCCAGCACATCACTCAAAGTAAATCCAGCCTGCACCCATTGTAAATCCATCATGTAACCAGCACAGATTTCAGACAGAGTTCTGCTCCTTTTGGAGTGGCATTTGCTTCTTGCTTGTAGGTGGCGTTTCTGTCTGTGGTGAGCCCATGCTCACTTTACATTCCATTTCTCATCTGGATGTTTCTGTTTTAAATCATCTACTTGTAATTTATGCTTGTATTAAACCTTGTGTGACTTAAAGCTATGCATCAAACTGCTGTCAAGGCCTTGCAGCCTAATGGATATCACGTGTGGGTTGAAGAACTGTTGGTGTCCCGGTCAAACCTTCTCTCCCTGCTGTGAACAAGTCACAGCTTGGTGACAGGGTGGTGATGACCTCAGCTTGCTTTCTGCAGGTGCTTGAGTTCTCTGGGGGAAAAGCAGTTTATTAACTGCTGTGTTTTACTGTGGAGTGTTTCCTTCCAGGTACCTGACCCGCTGGAGGGTTATAAAATAAGTAAAATTCTTGGAAATATCTGTTTCTTCAGACACATGCTTGAGCAATATAAACAAGACCTATCTTATGAAATACCTGGCAGGCTATGAATTTAAGCATTATTCAGACTTCCTGAGTGTCTCCGTGAAGCATCAGCATAAACAAGTGAGGCCTATTTACCTGAAGGATCTTGCTGGAATAATGACAGAATGGAAAAACTGAACTCCTGTTCTTCCAAGGCCTCTAAGCCAGAATACCATTCTTTTGTGTGCTGAGTACAGGTTTTGAGAAAAAGCTTGCTTCTGTTGTGGTGCTCCAGGCAATGCACACCTGAGGTTTGATTTCCAGATACGATATTTGAGGTTTGCTGTGAAGTGAGAAGCACCAAGGCCAAGCCTACCTGAGCTTTCTGCTTGGAGTGAGTGCTCCTCCACAAGAGGTCATGCAGTTTCATGAAACTTCATGTATCCTCCCTCACCGGGTTATTTTTTAGCGCAGAAACAGTGCAGATGCCCACAGGGTGGCTCCACGAGTAGATCTATAGGGGAAGAAGGAGCCACTAGGACTTTGGGAAAATGTGACAAAACAATTTCTTGTTCAATGCATTTATCATTATATTGAGAACTTCCTTGCAAGTTAAAACAGGGTTCTTGGGAAACAACTGAGCTGAGGAGGAAGTACTATTGATATCAAGATAAGAATGCAAGAAGGAGAAAAATAGGATTAAATATAGCTGTGTAATGAAACTCACAGTTGTGAGGTGATGTAGTGAGGCAGTCTGGCAGCACTGGAGACATCCCACTGCTTTGACCTGCAGCATCCTCCCTCTTGTGCTCATTTCACATAAGTCCACTTATCTCACAGTCTGCAGTTCTGCAGCCCACAGGTCCTCGTGATGTGGGAGTTCCAGGCATGGACATGAGCAGAGATTTGTGCTGCTGTTCCTGCTGTACCTACTGAATTCTCTTCCTAGGGTTTGCTAGGAACCTGTTCTGAGAACTAAGTTCATGAACAAAATGGGATGAAAAAGCAAATGTAGTGCAAAAGCTGAGGGTTTCAGTCTCAGTCACTTTTTGCAACCTGCTCCTTCAGCCTTCAGCAAATTAACCTAAAAGTTGCGCCCTGGAGAAATTGCTTCATTGATCTGATTGAATATTTAAATTTTAAACTTAGCATCACTGCTATTTTTCCCTGGGTCAGCGGCCTACTGGGACATTTAACCTCTAGATTATGCCAACCATCAAAATGTTCCTGTATAACTATTGATGCCTGACTATTTTTCTTTCTTTTACTGAAGGCAAAATCCCTTCTTGGCGCATAGGAGGGCTTAGAACTTTACCAGAGTAAAGCCTGAAATTAAGGAAAATCGTTTGTTGCTCTTAATAATCCTTTTCTTTGGGTACAATCAAAAGGCAAATTATTTTTTATGACTTAGAAAAAAGTTACACGTTTTTAGCAATCACTGAGGATGAAGGAGGTGAATCCCAAATCTTAGACGACATAGGAGTGTTTTCTGACTTTCATATGCATACCTATTGTCCCAGAACAATCTGGTTAACTAGAGAGTTAGCTCTTTGTTTATAAGGATGCAGAAGGAGAAATGGATGTGTAGTATGTGTTGTCAAACACATCAGGCTTTCACAAGCTGTTCTGTAAGAAACCACTGCAGCTCCAAAATACTGAGACAAAATCGTGGACCAGCCATAAATCTCTGATCCATTGAGATACCAGGATATCCTAGTGAAAAATCCAATCCAGACCTGAAAGTCAAGAAATGCGCCCAATGGAGTGACATGAGCACCAAGACTGAGATCCTGCTGTTCACACCAGATGCTGCTGACACACCGTGTGGAGTCTGTAACACAGGCATGCTGGACCCACCCAGCCCAAGCGAGAAGCTTTGTAGATTAAATTTATATTACTTGGAGCCTGTAGGTTGCTTTAGCAAACAAAATTGAGCCTGGGTGTGAAGGTGATCAGGATTGAGAAATCCAAATTATATTTCTTCCTTGAAGAGAAATAAGGACTGCTTTTCATAACTGTTTTAAGAAGGAATATTTGGAAACAGAAGCAGTGTGTTTCTGTAGATTAAACCCAGTTTGTGAAATAGAAGTACGCCCTCTGCTTGCACAGAATGGTCAGAAGGCTTCTAAAGCAAAATCCTTCCTAAATCTCATGTATGTCTTAAGGAAGACTCTTGAAACATCAATAAGTGGTGGGTGAAAGGCACATTCAGACATGCGCTGGGAAGTATGTAAAGATAAAGTGCGTGATGGCTGGTGATGTTTAAAAAGCAAACAAGATCTGGGCTTCCACTTTGGATATCATAAAGTATAGAGCTTGTTGCATTAATGGAAGCTATTCTAGTGTAAAATGAAAGCCACTTTTGGAACAGTCTCTGTGGTCCTGGTTTTAGGACACTGGGAGAAGTAATATAAAATGCCTCCAGAGTGGGACACGCTGCTGGAGGGGGCAGCCTCTGCTGTATGTTTGTTTGTATGTTTGTAGAGGAGGAGAAGGGAGTAGTGTTGCTTTGATAGGAAATCCTAGTGAACAGGAATAGTATGTTTGCAAATGGGGAGTTAATTCCTGAGCAGAGAGCTCCTGCAACCATGCCTACAACCTGAGCCCCACTATCTGGGTGCAGGCAGGGAAAGCACTGCCAAAACACCACATTGGGTGTTTGCAGAGAGGCAACATACTCCCTTGGCTGTTCTGCAGATGTGCCGTGCCAGAGCTTGCATTGCTTCTGTGGAGGTGTTTTTTTAGTGCCCATGTGCTCCTAGCAGCCAACCTCTGGCACTTCCCTCTCCTGTCTTTCCCATTATCTCTCTCATGATTTTTCTAGGATGTATTACAGGATCATGAGTGGTCTTGTCCCATTTCCTGTCCTGCCACTTCTGACATTGACAGGGAGAAAACCTGGAGCTGCCATCCTGGAGCAGGCTGCCTGCAGCATCGCCAGGGGCTGGGTGTTCTGTTGGCCACATCTCCACCATGGGAACGCAAGTATGAGGCTGCACCCCTAGGCAGCACCTTGCTGTCTCTAGCTAGCTGCTGGCAGGCTTTAAGCACATTTTTCACCTGTCTGGCAATCCTTTGGGTTTCTGATGAGATGTACATCGTGTACTGTGTGCACAGAGTCTTGCTGCTGAAAGGTTCAGGTTGCGAAGAACACAAACCCTGTTGACTGGTGTTTTCCCCAAGGCTGCTGAGCACCCTGTGTCACATTTTGCACTCATCAGAGCTTAGCGGAGTTAAAAATAATCTTCTCATCAGAAGATTTCTTGGGAGTGAAAATGTCCTTAGGATACTTTGTGAAATGATAATCTTTGGACCAAACTTGGTAAGAAAAAAACAGAACAGTCTCAGACCCTGCGATAAAAGTTTGTCTTAGTTGCGTAATAAGGGAGAAAGGTTAAGAGCAAACTGGTATCACCTTTGGGAGGGAAAAGAACGGAATTTAAATAGAGATCTAAGGGTGAGTACATAATTTGAGATATTATATCATGTGAAATATTTTTCTTTTGATGCCTGAAAGATTATCTGGGAGAAGATATGTGGCTCTGTGCAGTGCATGAAGGTCTTGCTCAGTCGTCTCTGAATTCAAGGGAGGGTAGAAACTGGCCTTTCTCTTTTTCTGTTTTGAAACGGTAATGTTAATTCCAAACATGGCCCTCAAGTTATCTTTGCTAAAAACAAGCAAGGATAAGTGTTTCCATCCCAGAAAACAAAATTGCAGATTGCTTCGATCAGATACACATTGTATGTAAAATCCAAACCCAGGCCATGCCCCATGAACAAGTGAATGCATCACGTGAACAGAAGAAAAAATTAAACAGAGTGCACTGCTAAGAGCGATGCAAATGGTAAATAAGGGTTGAGAGATGAAAGACAGCTCAGTGACTCTTGCCACTTAATAACTGTGGCAGATGTTAGAAGTAGCAGGTAGGCAAATGGGTTTAGCTGTATGATTTCTGCATTGCCATTTTCCCTTCTCTTTCAGTGGTACCATTAGACCTTCCTGTTTTATACTCTCCAGACTTCAGTTGCTGCTTTGTGTTTTGAAGATTAAAGCAGCATACTCAACACACATTTATCTCTTCTGTTGTGCACTAATTGATAGGAGTTTTACTCCGTTGTGAAGTCCATACCTGAGTCAGAGTAGAGCCTATGTAAGAAGGTTTTATCCCCTGTAGATTCGCAGTAACCTCTAAATAAATTCTGTGACCATATAAAGAAGTACATTAAGAATGACTTCAGAGAAGTAAAATATGGATACTTTGCCTCACACTTGGGATTTTTACAGAACACCCTGTTAAAGTGGGGAATTTTTTCATATATAATTGATTTTTTAAATGATCAACCTGTAAATACACTGCAAATGCATTAAGTCAGCTCTAACAGTCTCCAAACACTACAAAGGTTCACAAACAGCTACTCTGTCCACACATCTCTACCTCTGGTTGATGGAGATGCTCAGGACCTCCTGAACACTTCGCTGTGCATTGTACTCTAGGGAGTGAACTTGCATTAGCAGAAAGTGGACTAGGGGACCTCCAGAGGTCCCTTCCAGCCCCTACCATTCTGTGATTCTAGGAGAGGGCTTGAGGGGAGCAGTCAGTGCTCTGTGAATGCAGACTCACCTCATCCTCCAAGGAAACATTCCTGCAAACTGAAACAAACAGCATAGCAGAGAGATTTTCCATACAGTTTCTGTTACGAAGGCCAGTGAACTTTCATATTTTCAATATTAATTAGCCTTAATATAGCAAGTTACAGTGTAAGCTCTTTGGGACAAGAGCAGTATATCCATATTTGCCTTACAAATTAAGGCTGTATTTTGAGTGCTACAAAAATAATAATTGTGAATAAATTAATTTATTAGTAACATTGTGATGTTACATTTCCCTACAGTTTCCAATACTATTTCTTACCAATTTCTTTCCATATTTTGCCCAAGAAACCAGTCCTTCTATCATAGGAGAGAACACCTCTGATTATAGCGTATGCAACTGAAGAGTACAGCTGGAGAACTTCCTGGCTTGCAGGGACAAGACTTCAGATCCCCCAAAGAAATGACTGGAAAACATCTCATTTCCTACTGTTTGTATTGTGGGAGGAATAAGTGAGTGTTTACTAGCATAGCTCTTGCAAGGGCCTGTCTGCAATTTGCATTTAGAAACCCACCACAGATTAAGCTCTCCGGAGTTTTCAACCCAACGTGAAGCTGGTTGGAATTCTTTTGGTCATTGGCATTTTTTTCTGAAGACCCCACAAAGTAGTGGTTTTGCAGCCAGCAGGAATGGATGAGGGTGGAACTCCTCCAGGAGCCCTGGGGGTGGCTGGCATTTAGCTCCCAAGAGCTGTTTGTAGTAATTGTGTGTCCGAGCTATTAAACTTACATTTTTGGGGGGGCTTTAAAGGGCTTTTGCTTTCTCATGCTCAAACACTGAGAAGTGGCATTCA
Source organism: Centrocercus urophasianus (assembly GCF_019232065.1). Lineage (NCBI taxonomy): Eukaryota > Metazoa > Chordata > Aves > Galliformes > Phasianidae > Centrocercus > Centrocercus urophasianus. The sequence continues at coordinate 17,441,916 of NW_024884811.1, forward strand.
TCATATAGTTAACAATATGTGGTGCAGAAATATTTTTTTTTAAGCTGGTGTTTGCAGAGACTTGGGGAGCTCAGTGCCTGGATGTATAGAGCCGACCTAGCAAAGCGCGGAGGTCAGCAGAGTGATTTTTGTATTTACACTGGCATAGCTGGGAGCAGAATGTGGCCTTTGCAGTTCTTGGCTTGCTGGACTTCTATTCAGTTTTAACCCTCTTTTGTGTCTTTTTTTGTGGTTTCTGGCTGAATTCTGAAATTTGTAGCTTTATTTTAGGAAAAAATTGAACATCGTGTTTTTGTTCTGGGTTATATGAGGTCTTGGATAGATGCTTATTGTGTTCTCAGAAGAATTTCATGTAAATACGTATATTGATTTTGCTACCCATCAGCTCCACAAACATCTCAGATCTTGAGAACACGTAGCGTGTAATTGACCTTATGTGTGTTGTGTTGGGGGCAGCAGACATCTGGTGCCCAGCACAGTGCAGTGTCGGGAGAAAGGAAATGTCTGTGCCTGTAGTAAAGAACAAATACTCCTGAAGCTGATATTTGGGATAGGACTTAAATACAGTGAGATTTTAGGTGCTCCAGAGCATACACAAGACTGATGAAATCATCACAATTACTTCCTTGTTAACTTCTGATATTAACACATTATTGGAGCTGACCTCAGTGATGGTTCGCTTGAATGGAGCTTTAAGATGATTTTTGCTCACTGTTGCTTTCCTGAATGTGAATCAAGAGCTTATATACTCAAAGAAGATGAGAGATAAAGAACAAAAAATCACAGCACGCCCCAAGGTGACAAATGGCATTTTCCCTGTGCAGTGACATGGGATGCAACTACAACTTCATGTGCTAAGCACCAAACTCATCATTCTGCATCTTCCTTCTGACTGCAGTGGGAAACAGCATCTTCATGCCGTCGTTTCTCCAGTTTCTCCATCAGAAAGGAATTTGATGAGCTGCTTTAAGTATTTCTTGTTGTTTGCATATGTATGAAGCCATTTTTCTGCTGGATAGACTTGCTGTACATGTTTATAAATTGATGCTTTATCTGTAAGAAAACATATGACTCCAATACTGTTTTGGCTTATATCACAACAGATTGCTTTGAAATGCACAGCTGCATGTGTGTGCCTAAAATGCTATCAACATCCTCCAAAATAAGAGCTGGGAAGAGGTGAGGCCAAATTCCCCTAAATTTCAATGGAATGCGAGCTCCTAAATAGAAACTGTGAACTCCTTGTGCTACTGCTGGGAAGTGGTCAATGTTTTGGGGCTTTCCTGATGCCTAAGCACTGGACTGTATGTCCATACAGAGCACTTTGGCCTTGCCTGGGCCAGAGCAGCTTGTCTCCGTTTTTGTCCCACATCCAGCAGTCTCACAGAAGATTGCATGGGATAACCCCTGATGTCTCTTCTCTGTATATGATTATTAAACAGTAAGGGAGACAAAAGGAGGCACCCTGGGGTGTGAATCCTGCTGCACAGCTTCTTATAATGTTAACCAGGTCATGGGGATGAGACAGAAACCGGTTTTAGGGCAGGGACTCAGGACAACTTCTTCTCCCTGAATTTTGCATTCACTTTTGCACGTCCTGCTTGATGGAGCGCTGCAGCCTCCTCACTGTGCTCAGCATCTGAGCTCTTCTCTGCCTTTTATATGAAAGGGATGGTGAGGTTTTTTTCTCAGGGGATGTCAGGCCATGAATCATGGCTGGAAGAGAGGCATTTCTGGGTTCGCAGTGTTGAGCCCCAGAAAGAGGCAAATCCTGAAGATGGAAAGCTTTCCCTGAGGTTGGCTCTATGTATGTTAACTATTGGCGCATTCCTGTTTGACTCCTAATTAACGACCTGTGCTCTCCGCGAGCAGGGGCACCGACTGACACCACCCTCTGTCTTTCGCTCCAAGGAACAAAGCCGAGAGTCTCTTCTGCCTCCCTCTCAACACCTGGAAGGCTGAGAATCATGCTGAAAATCCTGAAAAACGAGGGATGGTGATTTCTGCATAGGGTAGTATTGTATGGCAGAGACAGGGCTCCTCTGAACAAAGTGGAGCAGTTAGAGGGCTGCTAGAACACAGCGTGGGACTCAGTGGAAGAGTTTCATCCTTGTCTTGATTACAGACTGCTCACTGCATAGGTAATTGTGTAGTTTAGCCTTTATGAGTGAAAAGACACTGTACTGAGTACCAGATGACTGCTTTTGGGACAGCCATGCACCTGAAAAATGTCCCCGTGATGTTAAACCGCAGCCCACAATGAAGGTGCTTGGCTTTGGCACATCAAGCTGCACTACAGGGAAGAAAACAAACCTTGTGAGCTGCATGGGGAATTTTAATTTGGATGCCCCGAGTGGAAACATCTCCGAAGGGGAGAAAGTGCACGAGAGCGCGGTGTGGTCGGAGCGAGTGCGTAGCAGCGAGAACCGCTCCGGCCGTACCCACTCCCGTAGGAGAAGCCTCGCTCTCGGAGCTGGGCGGGCAGAGCCGAGGTTGCGGGGCGGGGGTCGGAGCTCCGGCGCTGCGCACTCCCGGCGGCGGGAGCTCGGGGCTGCGGGAGCGCGGAGCTCGGAGCCGCGGGGCGGGGCGCGGAGCGGGGCCCTGCAGCCGCGCCCGGGAGGAGGGAGGCGGCAGCGGCGGCTCCGCGGCGGTAGCAGCGCGGCGGCTCGGCGGCAGGTGATGAAGCGGAGCTGCGAGCGGCGGGGGACGGCCGCTGCCAACACGCGGAGCCCGGCGGAGGCGCGGAGAGGTGTGCGGAGCCCAGCGGCCGGAGCTCTGGGGAGGCTCCGGGGATACGGGGCGCGCGGGGCCGGCGGGGGGGTTCTGGGGGGTCGGCACTCGGGGCTTCGGGCTCGGCGCTGGGCAGAAACTTTCGTTCGGGGCTCGCGTTGCCGAGGGGACAGGGCTGTGTCCCAGCGCGCCGGCCAGTGCCATTGAGGATAACCTCCGCAACTCAAGGCACGGAACGCTTTCCCGTGGGACGTGTGAGGACTGGATTTTTAAAATGAAAGCGCTGCTGAAAGCCTTGCAGAGGAGCTTCCTTTGGCAAGCTTTCGTACTGGAGGCTTTTCGTAAGGGAAATATATTGTCTTTCAATTGGATGCAGAAAATAGAGCTGAATGATCGTTTCCTAAATCCAGCGTGATTCTTGCTTTCGTTTAGGAGAGCTTTTGGTGGCGTTCGTGTGCCACAGACATCCTGCACTCTAAATATCTCCTGATCCTCTAGCAAAGAAACGTCTGTTGGTGTTCAGTGGGTTCTGTGCATGTACGGCATAGGCATACTTAGTTCCTACTTCACATTTACTTTATGGAGATGCAGGCTCAATGCTTCTGCTCAGCTCTGCATTTTGACAGCGTCCTCTCTTGCAGCTCAACTGCGGGGGGACCTTCAAAATGAAGCTAACAAGTAAAATATGCTTTGAAATGGAGTGCAGATGGGAAGTGTCGAAGTGTTGTGTTGCACAACAGCCTGCTCTGCGTGTGTGTGCTGCGCTGCTCACACAACTCTTGGTTTTATGTGTCCGCGATCTGAACCCCGTGCTGCTCAGAAATAGCATGTGGTAGTACCTCGACCAGCAGCAGCTCTGGTGAGAAAGGCTGATTCCTCTCTGTCCTGACAATGTTTCTGACACCTCTGGGCAGCACATTTGTTAGAAATGTGTATGTATCCTACATTATTAATTCCAAAATATTGTCAGTTGTTGAATAAGATGATAAGCTGGTGTTTTCTGGCTCAGGTAGGTGTTATCTGAACTTTTCTTAGAGGTGCTTCATTAGATGTGCAGCTGTTTCTTGCATCCAAAAGCATTATTGTCAATTTCCATTTCATATGGACTGATAGTAGCAGACTGCTAGTTGCACCTTCAACAGCAGAAACTGGGGCTCTCTACCTCGCCCTTATCTCCTCATCTCAGCCTTTCTTTAGGGAGCATTTCTGTGGCACCATCTCCTGGCTCAAAAAGGAGATGCCTCCTCATGGAGGGGTGTAGAGGGACGGGAAACCTCCAGCTGGTTTTGGTAAAACTTGGGTAAGAAAAGTAGTGAATGCAGTTCCTCACGTCACTGACCTGCGTATCTATTGCAACAATGTGCCTCCAGCTTTTTCGTGGGGAGAGAGCTTGTGTCTCTTGTGTTACCTTTTCTGAAATCTTGAAATGATTTTTGACATAGTGACTAAATATTGTCATGGTATTTAGAAAATCAGTTTAGTACTGCGTTCCTCACATGGCTGTGCCGGAAGGGTTAGTCATCTAGCATGATGTATCTCTGTGCATGTGATTAGGTGGAAATGTGTTAAAGATATATGCTACGTATCCTAATTTTTCTGCATAGTCAGGAAAGTATGTTGCCTGCACATTATTAATCCTCTTGAAATAGAAAACCTGTGTCAGTACAGAAGGATCTTACTGTGATTTAGCAGATGTATGACTGTGTATGGACTTTAAGCTTGAGCAGAGGGAATTCTTCCTTTGAGGAGGATCTCATCCCCAGTCTTTAGTGGAAAATCATTTTCTTCACATGCAAAAGGCATGAAGTAAAGAGCGTTAACCCTGATTCTGGTACCTGACTTCCCTCTGACTTCTGTATCTGCCCATCAGTCCCCAGAGGGAAGGAGAATGTGGCAGACTTCGCTCTGAATCTGATCAGCAGTCCTTGAGCTGTGACTGTGGGGAGCGAAGCACAAGGTCTAACTTTCTGAAGCTTTCAGGTATGTAATATGCCACAGATGCCTTTTGTTTCTATGTAAATGTCATGTGTATTTCAGCAAACACTAGGTAGCCTGGTGTATCTCACTGCTATTTAGTACTTCATTATTGTTTTATAAACCACGTGGGCTTAGGGTAAAAACTGATGGAGAAGCATGGTGTGGTACTGCTGGTACCTATTGTGTTTTGTTTGTATGGCGCAGTGCTCTTCTTTGAATCCAAAGGAATGGAAACATCATGGAATTTTCCTCCAAGTGATGGGTGTGGAGCTGTTGTAGTGGCTGTAGCTCTAACTATGGACATTTGAATTGTCTGCCATGAGACAGTGTCCCCTGTGTACATGCAGAGAATTTCCTCCTTGCACGCAGTTTGCCCTGGGACTGTCCCTGGGAAGAGGACAGCCTCTGGAGGGCTGTGGTGGCCCAGGGCTGCTCTCTGGTCATCTGGAGCCTTTCCCTTGAGGCTGAACTCTGGCATGTCTCTGAAAGCCTATCTGGTCTGTAGTTCACTGCAGAAGGAGAAAAAAAGAAGCTTCTGAGCAGATGATACATCTTACAAGGTCTGCTTTTAGTGTCTTACTATGCTTTGTGCCTGCTATGACCGCAGAGCCACCACAAGCCCTCCGGGGCTGAGCTGAATTATTTTCTGCCTTATGTACCACCAAGAGAAACATCAACAACGAGAGGTTACAGCTGCAGAACTTGTGTGTGCGGCGTGTCTCGTTCAGATGTTATTTCCTTAATAAAATTGCTCATTTGGTGTAAAGAGTTGTTGGCTGGTTTGGGCTTTTTTTTTCTTATTTTTTTTCCTCTCCTTTTTTTTTCAATTCTCTTCCTTTTAGCCTTGGGATATAACTGTCAAATTGTGTTCTTTCTTTCTGGTTTGTTTTGTGAGTTAATTTAAGGCACAGTCCACAGTCCTGGAAGAGTGTGATCACAGAGAACTTGAAGTGGTAGCCCATTTACACGTGTGGGTAGAAATGGATGCTTCAGTGGGTACTGCATGTTCTCGAGAACAGCAGGAAGGCAGCAGCCCTTGGAGAATGTTTCATAGGATTTATCTTGGGAGCTGCTTGCAGCTAGCCTCATGAAGGTAGTAAGGGCTTTGGGGAAGTTTGTGTCATCTGAAAATGCTGTGCATTCATAGAAATGCGCATGTAGGCATACTCTCGTAGGCTGATAGTCCTGTCCCTTTTCCCAGTCCTTCCTTCACACTGCAGACCTTGTCTCATGATAGCTGAGGCTCTGATGGAGACTTGCCACAAAGCCCAGGTTACTGTTAGTGTGGTGCTCAGCCTGGAGGCAGGATGTGGTACCTCTGCTTTGCCTGGTCATGGAATTGTAGTATGGCTTGGGTTGGAAACAACCATAAAGATCATTGTTTTGCTTGTCGTAGGAGTGCTGTCAGTTCTAGAGTGAATGCACTGAGTGTTTTGCTGGTCTAAGGACCTGTAGCAGCTTGGGACTGCTAATGAGGCATTATGCCTTTGGTTAAAATACCCCGTGGAATTCCATTGTAGGCCAGAAGGAGTGAGAGCTTAACCCCGGATTTGGGGGAAGTGTTAACCATTTGTGCAGCATGCTTCATAAATACTGAGTGATCACTGACTGGCATCACCTGTCATTTCAGCCAAAAGCTAATCCAGGTCAGGATCCTGTTTTGGAGGCACAGGGAACTGGGATTCATGGAAACACTTCTTAATGACCTACATTTGCTCCATTTTGTGTCCCAGAGGCGTATCTCTGGCATTTCTGGTTCTGGAAGAGTGGCTGCTGCACCATGGATTGTACTGGAACCAGGCTAACTGGAGCAGTGTAGATCCATGTAACACACACAGAACATCAGAAGTGGCCTTGTTGCTCGTAGACCCCTATAGAAGTTCCTTGTTGCTCCTAGGCCCTCACAGGCAGAATGGCTGTATTTTCTGAGCCCTCCACTGGAGTGGGATGGCCAGGTGCACTGGCTCTGGAGCAGGTTACATCCATTGCATGCTTCAGAGATTTCTGTGCTCCTAACAACAGAAGAGGGACTAAGACTTATTCCAGTGCTTTGAGAGAGAAGTTCAAGGCCACTGCAAAGGTACGGCTGTTTGCATAGCTACTAGCATTGCTTTCTTGGGGCTGTGGTTCACATCGGCATGATTCACTTGATTTGTCCCATGGCATCCTAAGTGTTTCCTATATTCTGGAGAAGTTCTTGACTCTGGATGAACTCTGCTGGTGCTGAAGATTTGCAGTAACTTGCAGAATTTGACCTTTAGTCTCAGCAAACCACTGTGTGGCTTCCAAGTACTACTGTGAGTATGTACAAAATACACAGGGAATGTATCTGTAAATCCCTGCAGCTGCTGGTGAGCAGGGAAAGGAGCAGGGCAGCACTGATGTTGCTGACACAGGAGTTATGGGTAGAAACAAGAATCTCACCCTACTGGGCAGGAAGGAAATACATTTTCAAGTTCTTGTCCACAATCCAGGACAGTTTAGGAGTGCATTAGTGGGGCCAGACTGGTTGTTGCCAGATAATCTTGCAGTTTGTCGAGAGCACTATACAGGAAAGGATTTTGTCCTATGTCTTTGAACACTGACCTTCCTCTTTTAGGGACAGGATGTTTTGCGAGGTGGATTGATCTAGTCACAACTCTTGTGCTCTTCTAGGTCAAAGCTGAAAGAGCAGAAGGGAGAGGGGATGAGGCAGATAAAACAAGAAGTTACAGAGATCCTTAAACACAGGCTTGCAGAAAACAACTTTTAAAAGGAATGTTTAAAATAAGAAATGACCACAACATGTAAATAATTTGCTGAGAAGTAGTCTTCCAGACACAGAATGACCATTGCTGACTGCTTGGCTTGTGCTGTATAGTTTTCTGACTGGCTCGAGTTTATGGCTCTTTCCCAGATTCTTAAATGTGAAAATATTTAATTAAAGTGGCTTCTTGAGTCCATCAGTCTTGACCCATGACCTGGAGATAAGTGTGATTGCTGAGTTCATACTCATGCCTTTTCAGTTTGGATACAGAAGGAATTTGTTTGTTGACTGCTGTTTGTGAAGTGGCATTTACAGTGTAAACTGCTTCTGTTGCCTGGGGGGTAATAAGCCAACTGATAAGAAATCGGGGAAAGTTGCTTTCCTCGGTAAAGAGAGGTTATATCTTAAGGAAATAAAGCTGTGAAGGGTATAGAAGTGCATTGTGTGTAGAGTCACCTCAGTTTTTTCACGTTGTCCATGAAATAATGGACAAAAAAGTAAAGTGGAAGTGGTAAGAGCCACCAGGCACCACCTGCTTAGTAAGACCCAGCAGTGATGCAGGAGTTTTTTGAAGACTTAATGGATCTGCCCCGGTGAATTACCCACGCTGGCATTTGAAGAGCAGACTGAGGACGATAAGAGTGAGAAAGTACTTGTGGATGGGATAGAGAAATGCTTCTCTAGGGAAGGGATGCTTCTGCAAGTGTCAGAGAAAGAAAATCTTTGTGAAGTGCCTGCTGGAAGGGGAAATGAGACGAGATAGGGAGATTGAGTTTGTTCTCTCAACGCAATTGCGTTAACGCTCTGTTCCTGCTTAAGTGACACCTCTGACGTAATGAAAGCTTTCTGGTCTTGCTGGCTGGCTGAGTCGCTGAAGGGAGGAATAGCAGGTGCTGAATTGAATCAAAGCCAGATCCTCAGGGGAAGAACTGGATGTCTGGTCCACGCAAGGAAGCTCTCTGCTCTGCACAGTCTCTGCTGGTAGCTTTGGCTGTAGCTGGTGTCCTCAATGTAGGCTGGAGGTGGGAAGCTCCTCTTCTGTCAAATGCAGAGACGTAGTGAAGACCTAATTTGTGTTTTGCAGGAGTTCAAGGAGTGGTAAAGAAACTACAGTGTGGGCTGAGACCCCAGTGTTCACGTGTTACAGGGAAGTGTACGTGTGTCCATACGGCAATGTCTTCTGGCTGCCAAAGGTGTCACTGGGGTCTTCCAACGGAGCTCTGGAGTTGTAGGGCTTCAAAGGGAAACCTCTCTTTAGGCTGCACTCTCCAGCTGGACTTCAGTGGAATTATTCATGATTTACACCATTTTGCTGGAATGTGACTGTTCTCTCCTGGCTGTGGGCTGTGTTTTGAACTGTGGATAAAGGCAGACAGCATCTCCTGTCTAAAGTCCAGCTGCTGCAATCCTTTTAAAGTCTTGCCTTTACTTAAAAACCATGGAGTGCCTTCCAGAGCAGCTTCTAAAGCAGAAGTTGAGACTAGCCAAGATGGTTTCTGAGGTTATCCTCCAGGGGAGAGACTTCTAAAGAGGCCGCCACTGAGCTGCAGTACTTGAGCAGCCTTCCGGAAACAGCTGCTAGAGATGCAGAAAGCTGAACTGGAATCTGGTTCATGGCTGAAAAGTTAGTTTCACCATTAAAACTAAAATTTAAGAGAGTCCAGCTGCCTGCAAAGTGCAGCAGCTGGTTGAGCAACCAGGACAGTACTGGAGGAACATGGGAAAATATGTGTTGTATTGTCTTCCATGAGCTTAGCTGCCCTTTAGAAACAAGCATGATTGTTGGCCAGAGGCAGTTGTTTGCTTTGTAGGTGAATTGCAAGAGAGCACTCCAGGGATGTGAGAACTCATGCTGGTATTTTTAAAGAGACTTTTTACAACTGCTTTTAATGCAGATCTCAAGAGCAGGAACAGTTTCCACTATGCAATACCACTGCTGATCAAAGCCTCCTGGCTGTGCTTAGTTAAGAGTAGGAAGCATCTGTCTTTCATGTTGCAGTGAAGTCTGAGATCTACCCACTGAAGAGGGTGTCAGGTGTTTTAGTCCCAGCTTTGCAGCCAAATGACAGCAACAGATTGTGGCCAAAGAGTGAAGGAAAACGGAGCACTTGTCTTTCTATAAACTTTTGTCTAGTGGCCCCTTTTTTCCTTGTGACCAGAGAGTTGAAGCCTCACCATGACTGGTGAATACTGTGCATTTTGATAACAGGTTTGAAGCTTGATGGAAGTGAAAGCTACCTCCAAAACTGTACCTTGCTGTGAACAAAATAACTGCTTGTGGGAAAAGAAAACCCAGAAAGAGCTGGTAGTGCTCTTTATGGCTTCTGTTTTCTAAATCAGATGGGAAAACTGGCCTGGAAGAAAAGCATGTTGGGGCAGTCTTCTGTTGCATGCAAGTGGTTATTAGCAACAATTGTGCATGCAAGTCCTTTGGAGTCTGTTTTGGAGTTTCTACTTATTCTCCCACAGAGGCAATTTAAACATGCACTGTTGAGATTGTTCTGAAAGTATAAACATCCATAGGTTCTCTCCTCCAACATTTGGAATGGCATTTGTATGAACACGGGCTGCTTTGAAAAGTAATGCCTCCTATTTCCTTATATTGGCCTATGAGATCAGAGGTGGATACTGGTGGTATGACAGTAGAGGTTGAACCTTCCCACTGGAATTCTGTTACGTTCCATTTACCGTGTGACAGATAGCAGCTGAGGGGCAGTCTGACAAATGGCATCTGACATATAAGTGCAGATGAAGCAAAGATATTTCACTTAATTTATCTGTGCAGAAAAAATGGCATCCACTGACATCCATCGGTGCTGCCTGAACGTTTATGGAGAGCAAACAGTGGATGTGGGTAAGAATTAAGGAGCAAACTACCATGGGTGACTGTGTTGTGGGTATATACTGCAGTCCACTTGATCAGAAGGAGGAAGTGGATGAGGTCTTTTACAGACAGCTGGAAGTAGCCGTGTGATCTCCAGCAATGATTCTCTTGGGAGACTTCAGCCATCCTGATATTTGTTGGATAAGCAACTCGGCCAAGCACAGAAGGTTTGGTTCCTGTAATGCATTTATGATGTAGGTGGTGAAGGAGTTGACAAGGAGGGCTTGTTTTTAATAACAAGGAAAGGCTGGTCAGGGATATGGTGGTTAGGAGAAGCTTGGGATGCAAAGCTTGGGATGCAGCGATGAAGCATTGACAAGATGATGGAGTTCAAGATCTCATGTAGAATAAGCAAAGCAATTAGTAGAATTGATACCCTGGACTTCAAGAGAGCCAACTTTGACTTCTTCAAAGACCTGCTTGGAAGTGTTCCATGGGCTAGAATGTTAGAAGGTAAGGGTGCCCATGAGAGCTGTTTTGTGCTTAAACATCACTTCTTCCAAGCTCAGGATCGGTGCATCCCTAAGAGTAAGAAATTGGGGAAGGCCACTGAGGCCACTGAGTGGATGGTGAGGTGGAATAAGAACTAAAGGGAGGTGGGGGCAAATGGATGCAGCTGTTCTGGTGGTATGTAGTGATAAGACAAGGAGTAATGCCCTAAAACTTGAATACAGGAAGTTCCATGTGGAAGAACTTTTTTACAGTAAGGGTGACAGCACTGGAACAGGCTGCCCGGAGAGGCTGTGGAGTCTCCTATGGAAATATTCAAGACTTGTCTGGATGTCTACCTGTGTAACCTAATGTAGGTGCCTGCTTTAGTAGTGGGGTTGGACTTTATAATAGTCGCTTGAAGTCCCTTCCAACCCCTGTGATTCTGTGAACACAGTGAGGTGGTGAGTGGTATGCTTCAGCAGTGAAACCGTCATAGCAGTTGTAAACAGTGGATCATCTTCGCTGGTGCAGACGTCTGTGTGTGGCATGCCAGCTCTTGTTCATTGCTAATGAAAATACGTAGGTAATGGTGGTGGCTGTGTTGAAAAACAGTGTTATGTAGGTGAGAATTTGCTCTATCAAATAGTGTTACTATGCTCTTTGTATCTGTTGTAGTTTCCATGGAAATAAATAGGAAGCATTACTTTCAGGGCAGTCTGTATAAATATCTGAGCAAACTATTTTTGCATTTTGTAGATATGCAGGGACTCTCTGCTTATCCCACTTTGATGCAGCACTCTGGCACCCTTCTCATGCTCCTTTGAATGTCTGCAGAGGATCTGTCTTAGTTGTGTCAAAAGCATCAGTCATGGGTTTTTATAGTGATTGACATTAATTAGCTTCTATGTTTTCCCGCTCCTCTCCCTTCTTCACCTTTTTACCTTCATGTTTTTCTGTTGGAACAGAGTTTAATTTGGAAAAGCAAGATTGTAAATGGCCCTTTGCACCTGCCTGCACTGTTAATTTTATTGGGTAATACTGTGTAATAGTGAGGAATTCAGCTGTGATAGTTAATTGCTTGCTATCACAGTGCTGATTTCTGAAGCCTTCGTCAGCGGCCATCTCATCTCTTCCGTCCAAAGCCTCATGCATCTCCTTGCCTTTAACAAAGTTTTTCTTCTGTCCCTGATGACATCAAGTCAACTGGCATGCTTTTCACCAGTCTCTGCTCCTATGACTTGGTTAGAAAAAACCTTAGGTTTTCTGAGGAAGTGTCTTCCCTTTTTCACTGAGCACTAACTCAGGAAACCAGTCCATATGTAAAACAGCTTTTGGTGTATGTCAGTAGCGTGTATCTCAGCTCTCTGTACACCTTCAGCATCATGCCCCTCCAGTGATGGCACAAGACCTGGCTGCAGGTGAAGGATGGTCTAGCAGGTCTTGGGGTAGTAATGCAGCTCACACACCTTGGTCAGTGGATTTGTGGACTGTATGTGATGAGAATCTCTGTTACCAGCATTGGCTTTGGACATCCTGCATGACTGGCTTTGATTTGGGCTATCTCATTCTGTTTTCTTGCACTGAACAATCAACCTCCTGCCTTATTTTTCCTTTTGGCAAGCTTTTCTCAACATGCATTATTTTGATGAACACAAGCATTTTTTCAAATTCCAGCCTAAACCTCTTTGTGGCTGGTTTACATTGCCTTATCTTTCCCTTTCTCACGCAAAGGGAGCCCCCCTTTTCCTCCAATACCAAAGCCAATTTCATTTTATCTTTTTGTCTTATGAGGGAGGTTATTTTACTGAACTTTTCTTGCCCTATTTCACTTTCACTTAACCTTTCCTGAACTCAGTAACCTGAAATCACGTTGTTCCAGCTAATATCTTACTAGTGTCTTGTCTGTTTTCCCGTGCCTCACTGAGACCTCAGGCAATATGTGGCTTTTTTATGGTCTCGCCATGAGCACCCAAGACTTTCTATATCGTTTCCAACGGTTGTTGAGCTCCCAAGCTGTAGAACATATTTCTTTAATCCCAGAGTGCATGACTGCACTTGGCTTGATCTTAAGCTGCGCCTCCCGTCAGTTGTTTTAGTCCTCAGATGTTCTGAATAAACTTCTGTGCATCCTCTTGAGTTGACAACTTTCCCAGCAGTCTGTTTTCTGCAGATTCCATTTGCACTCTCCTACTTTCCCTACCAAGGGAATTAGTGAAATTGCTGGATAGCACTGTCCCAAGGCACATCTTTTAGGAAATTTGTTTATCATTTGTCTTTCTCACCAGAATTTCAACATCTGCACGAGCTGCTTTTCTTCTGGATTTTGGGAGGTGGAGTTTGGTTTGGTTCTAGTGTGTGTCCTAAGTGGTAAACAGGATGGACTGCAGATCTGTGCTGCAGGCAAGCTCTGCATGTGCAGGGTGCTGGCAGGGAGCTTGCATGTGCAGTGCATGAGTGGGGATGGTAAATATTTCTTCTCGATGGGTGGAAAATGGCTCTGTATCCTGGTCTGTTATCAGTGCTTAACAGTTCCTAGGGAAGGCTTTTCTTCATTTCAAAAAAATTACTGAAAAATTATAGATACCTGAAGCTGGTGATTTCAATGTAAAATGAAGATGGCAATTCTTGTTTATACTCTTACTAGTTGTAGGAATGACCAGAGCTGAAAAATATCAACTCCGTCAGCATTAAGCGCTGCAGACATTACTGAAATAGTATTGTCACTGTCTCACTTGCTTATCGGAGTGTGCTCCCTGTCAGAAGTGGTCTTAGAAAGCTTTCTGTGTCCACTGCTGCGCTGCTAGTGCCAAAAGACCAGAATAGATAATCTCTGTGGGCCTCATCCAAGCACAGTTCCAGCTGGGAGAGGTGCTCTGTGGTCTCTCAGAGCTTTAGGTAAGCATACAGCTTTTTCTACAAATAGCAAATACACCAAGTGGGTCATTTAGAGGAAAAAGAGGGAAACAAAAAAAATAAAAAAAAGAAGAAAAGCTAATTTTGGAAGCATTCATTGTATGTGCGTAAAATGGCCAATAATGTGAATTATTAATGGGGACTGTGACAGATCTAGGGCATTGGCTTTATGCATTTCAAGAACGTACATGTGTGTGTCTGAGAGAAAAGGCCATTCGTGTACAATGATCACTTAAATCAGTGTTTGAGGAAGGGCATCGAATACTCCATATCTGTTCTCAACTGCTACATTGCCTTTGTTCTGTAGCTGTAAAGCTTACCTGGAGAATTTTAGCAAGTGAAGTGAGCAAACAAGCCTATCCTGATAGCTCTGCGGGAGATTAGAAACTCAGTGGCATCTGCAAGATATTCAGCTGAGGCAGTGAGAGCCTGGGCTACGCTGATTTGAAAATGAACAGCCATAACAATTCATATGTGACAATTTGCTCTGAGTGTGAGTACTTGAAGGGACACTTGTATTAATGTGTGGAGAAGGAGTCTATCTTCAACTGATTCAACTGATTATTTTTTTTCCAGTTAAAGAATGATCTGAAGGCAGGATTTTCCTTCATGTCTGGCATCTGTTTCCTTTTGCTAATCTGCGCATCTTCGCTGAGTGGGATGCCAGGGTTGGATTCGTGGAATCTCTGTTGAAGTCACTGAGCAGCCATATTATTGGGTGGATTATTATTTAATGGGTTTCAGTGCCAGATTTATTTAGTTATTTATTTTTTGGCACTTGGATCCATAAAAGCCAACCCATTTAAGTTGTCTGGTGTAGTCTTTTCATAGCTTGCTTAAGAAAATGTTCTGTTTGAGATCCAAATACTTTCCATGAAGTTGTGGAAGCCCCAGTTCTAGCAGGGGTTATTTAAGGGAACACTTGTACGCTGGGTGGCCAGCATAGGAAGCTTTAAGCCACAGCCTCAGATCTGCTGAACTGTGAAGCTTGTGCAAAAAATCCTTCCCAAGCAATGAGCCAGATTTTGTGCTGCCGCCTGGATGCAGCTGGGGCATAAATGGTGATGGGAAGGGGAAAGGCTGGTGGGGAGGATTGCACCAGTCTGTGAGAGACCTCGCAGAGAGGCCTTTCAAGACCTCGTTACCACAGCTGAGGCGTTGTGTGGGCTGCGTCGCTGCATACCAGCCTGGGAATGTTAACCAGAGTTATAATGGGCTCTTATTGTGACCCCGTGATATAAAACAAACTCTTCTAACATGTGGTTGTGGCTCGCATGTTGTCACTTCATAGCACTTGCAGTTTCAAAACAGACGCCTGAAATCACAGTGGTTTTTAGGAACACGATGTTCTCCCTGAGGCCTTCTTCTCTGTGACGTGGTTCACTTCTCCACTACGTGGGGTGCTGCAGGGACCCGGCTGGTTTTGCTGTAGAGCTGCTGCTCGCGGATCCAGTATTTCAAATGCTGACATTGCCATGAATGAGCTTCCCATGGTGTTCAGCCTGAGAGCAGGTGAGGTTAATGTTCCCATTGGAACGCATGAGGAAGAGGCAGCTAAGGTGAAGATGAGCAGCAGAAACACTGGATTTGTCTTACCGTGTTAAGATTTGAGTGTTTGATGTCTTGTATCTTAGCTTAATTTAAAGTACACACTTAGGCCTGGCTTGTTGATAGAAAGTATGCCAAATCTCTGTCACTGAATTTACAGGCAAGACATGAGGCCAGAGTTCTGTCTTAACTCCAGTACAGGATTTTCTTCTAATAGGGATGCTGGAGCAATGGCTTATCAGGATTTGGGGGCCAGATCCTCTCTTAGAATAAAAAAAGCTAAGCTCATTTACAGCAATTGAGCATTAATCTCTGTAAGACTTTTCTAAAGATATATTGTGGTGAACGTAAGGAGGAAGAGAGCTCATTATTTTCAGAGAGCTGACAGACCAGCTACTGCACAATTGCCATCGCTTTCTTTTTAATCACATAAACCATCGAGTGGCCACTGCAGTGGCAGGGAGTGTGAATGGATATAGCCAGAAGCGCGACTGGGACGATCTTCCTTTGTTGCAGTAAATCTTGCCAAGTAGCAAATTTTCAAAGATCAGACTCTTGAAGCATGGGACTGAAGTTATGATCGACTGGAGGACATTCATGGCTTGGTAAAGAAACACTGATGTGTGAAATGGTAATTGATCCTGGGAGCACTAGGAGCACTGAGCCAGGTCATGTTATCTGCAGATTCCAGTGCAGCAATGGAAACTGTATGAATGTTGGCACAGAGGGTTAAATGAGATTAACTAACCAGTTTCTGCAGGGATGGTAATGAAACTAAATACTGTGCTCAAAACTGTTGGGGTGATTCATTGGAGAAGTGATTTAACACGCCAGCCTGACCTCCATGCAGTTGTTGCACAGATGCAGCCAGTGTTGCTTCCCTTAGAAAGGGCTTGCTGTGATTTATAGCTGCTCCACGTCTAACCAGTCCCCAAAAGATACTTAGGGAGCTAATGGTGTTTCTTATGCACCTGTAGCTGTCATGTTAGTTTTGAAGATCATCTATGCATCTTACTTTCTGGGGAAACTTATTTTTCTGTGTCAAAAAGGCTGCTACAGACTTCAGTTTCAGAAAAAAAATAAAAATAAAAATCCCCACCTTGCTGCTGTTTTTAGATGTTTGCCTTTGGCCTGAATGGCATGTCTCACCACTAAGTCCTAAGAAAACTGGTTTTGTGTTAGTAGTTAAGTAAGGCTTTGCAGTAGTGAGATTGGGCTTTATGCCTCTGGGTTCTCTGGGCTCTTCCGTATTGTGTGATCTGCACAGAGCAGTATGTGCTCTCTCTCCCCACGGGCAACTGGAATTGCAAATTTGGAACTGCTTATGTTTGTTGGTTTGTTTGAAGATTATCCAGAGTCTATTCTTTTCTGCTTAGGGGTGAGAAGATCCCCTGAAGAGACGCTTCTTTTTCCCCTTCCTTCTTCTTTTCTCCCCTTTTCCTGTCCTGTTCTTTACAGGAGCAGGTTACATCTGTGGGACATATATGGAGGCATCTACATTTTGCATGTTTTAATCGTGTCTAATAGCGTGTAGGAGAATGCATTCATTGTTGACTGGACCTCACCAGATATCTCACAGTGTTCCCGATCCGGTGTGCTTGCAAAATAGTTCGTCATCTCTTCCAAGGCTGCAGAAGCCACCAGTATGAATGGGACAGATATCATCATTGGAAACGTGAAGAAATTGAAACTAAACTAGAAGCCTGTAGTAACCAGTGCCTAAGGCAAATAGCTAATTAGCTAGTCTTTGCTCTACCAATTCCCTCTTGAAATCAAAACTGAACAAAAATCTTTTTGTCTTTGGAGTTCTTAACTGAAAGTAGTTCTATTAACAGTAATTTTGGAAGATCTGCAGGTAAATTGGTCCTTAGATGAGAATAGAGCTGTTCTGTTTATGTGGCCCATTTGGATTAGTAAAACCATGTGTTTAGTGCAGACAGCATGCTTTGCTGAGAAGTTATGTGGGAAAACTAGTATGTGAAGCTGGGAGCACGGGGGGCAGTCCTGCAGAGGAATGTGACCTTCATGTAAACGCAGCCCAAGAAACTCTAATGTAATGAATGTCCTGGATCTGCACATCATGAGGCTGACCCCCAAAATGGAGGTGTTATGAAAAGCCCATCCCAGTGTCTACATCTGCTCTGTGCTGAGCCTGCCAGCTGGGTGCTGGAAACTCCTGGTGGAGCCAGACCATGTCCCAAGCTGCTGGGAAGTCCCTGAGATTGGCTGCAGGTTCTTATTCTCTTCATTCCAGTGTCTTGCTTTGAACAGTTGTCTGTTGTGTCTGAGGACAATTGCTCAGTTCTTCAAAACCATGGCAGGACCGTATACCAGGTTGCTGCTGCATAGTGACTGAATCTTAAGTCTGAGAGTTGGTAGAGCTGCGTCCCCCTTGGCATCTGTGTTGGATTTGGTCACAGTGGTGCTTGGGGTTAGTGTCAGCCTGGTGAGATCAGCTGTGGGATGTCACTGATGGGCTCCTCCGTTCCATCACCTCCTGCCCTGATTGTGTTCTCAAGAGTAAGTCTTTGTGTGCTTTCAACTTGCATTTTACTGAAGTTTGTCTGTGCTTGTAGGTGTTTTGTGAGATTATGGGATGGCAAACAAATGCAGCATCCCAGGCTTTAGTTAGATGACTGAGTACCAGTTATATTCTGTGACAGTTTTTGTGATAGTCTGAGTGGTGCTTATATTGTTTTAGCCCAACTTTGCAGGGAAATGGAGGTTTTAAACATGCGACTACAGGCGGTGTCCTGTGAAGCTATTTATAACTGATATTTATGAGCACAGTCGGAAGCACAATTGTTACCTGACAATGCAGGACATCTTCATTTAATCAGCATGTCTTCAGCAAGCCCTGGAAATGCACGTGCAAGGCGGTGATGATGCAAATTAAAATCCCACTTCCAAACGCAGGTGGGGACGCACAGTTGCAGCTGGACAGAATTGTGGAGTCCTCTCCAGTTTCCCAGCACTGGAGCTGCAAACATGATCGCTGCTCCTGCTAAAAAAGGGAAATGGTGAGAAGTGTTTGTTTTGGTTTGGTTCTTAACTCCCCCGTACTTTTCATCATAGCTGTTGGCTCTTGCTTTTTTCTTGGCATTATGTGATTTGTACAGAAGTTACCCACACGAGCATTTTGCTGGCTCTTCCTGTCCCATTTGCCTTGTCATGTTGTGCTGTTTGCTGTATAAACATCCCAAAATGATGTTTAAATCCAAATAAACAGAGTTGTCATAGCAATTAAAAGAAAATTGTGGAAGCTCTTTGTTCTTGTGTAACGCCTCATGTGATACCACATTCATAGAGGCTTTCACTATGGACAGAAGGATGGCACTGTTTGGAAGAAATGAGGAAATCTGCGTATCATGAATGACTTGCTAGTTGTCATGGAGCAAAGTTGTTGCAGCTCTTCCTTGAGCTGTTTGGTACCTTGTTGCCTGGGTGCATGGTGTAGGACAGGCGCAAATCCCTAGTAGTCCATTCATTTTAGTCGGTTGTTTATTTTCCCTCTGGATTGTGCTGCTTGCTGTGTGATTTGTGGTGGGTCACTTCTGGTCTCTGCTTGGCAAATGAGCAAAGAATCACTGTTCTCTGCTCCTGACAGCCCTGTGGCCATGATCAGCTGACAAGTGCTCATAAAGTTAGGTCAGTGGTACTCCACTATCAGATGATTGTAGTTAAAGAAAAATTTATAACTGGATAGAGTATTTTATTTTATTTTATTTTGTTTTATTTTTTTATTTTATTTTGTTTTATTTTATTTTATTCTTTGAGTATTGATTGATTGAATTTAGCTGAAGCCAATAGAATTTTGGACAGATGAGAAACAGATTTTTTGTGAGAATTCCTTTTGTGTATGTTTGGTTTAAGAATGCTTTTAATACTTGGCTCAAAAGAACTTAATCTTTTTTTTCTTCAGAAGAAGATCACTTTATAGCATGTTGTGCATTAAAGTTAATACAGGTATTCAGAGTGCATGACAGGTTTTTTATATATAGATTTTTAACACAAGAATACCTTACATACCAACAAATGCCATCAGCTCATTCTTTTCCTTCACTCTATTGTCAAATCATTTCAGGTCTTTAATCTTTTACAGACGTAGTTTCTTAAAAACAGGAGTGTAAGTCTATGATTTATGTTACGGTTCCTTTTTCTTGAGCAAATCTTATCTCGGGGCAGGTACATCAGATATGAACCTGGCAAATGCAAAGTGTTGTAAGTAATTAGCAACTGCAGTTTCAGTGCAGAGGTTGCAGAAATAAGGTGCATGTGTGTTTTGGAAAACATCCTAAAATGTGAATGTCAGACTAGTTGTAAGTACTGGACGGATTTGAATAAACACTAAATATGCAGCTAACCTGGGAGATGATGCAGAATAAAATGGTTTTATGCTAGCAGTGTACTTCTGGGATTTTCAGGATTTAATGCAGAAGTCATTTGCTGAAGTTGGTTGAGCGTTGTGCAAAAGGCCAGACTAGATAATTGCAGAGGTCTCCTCTGACCGTAGCAGCTCTGAGTTGGGTAGCACCAGCATGCTTCCAGCAGCGTAGACACAAAATGTGAAAAGTCCTTGTTCTGAAGAGTTTGTGATCCAAACAAGATAGATGCAGAATAAACAGGATGCGACTGAGAACTGCAGAGAGGAAATGACTGGGATGTGATTGTTTGTGAAACTGTAGTCTTTGGGGGAGTTCTGTAGATTTATAACCTCTGGGTGTCTCATAAGAAATGAGCTGAGAGGAGGACTTTGAATGGACGGAGTACACAGAGAGAGAAAATATGAAAGGCATTGCATGCATTTGGACACTTGGGGAATGGAAAAAGGCCCCCATGGGTGGACCAGTCAGTGTCCTTTTTGGTGGGGATGAGGAAAATGACTGTGGGATGCTTTAACTGTAAAAAAAGCCCTGCTCAGTCTGGGTTTTTATGCTCTGGCCATTGAGAAAGAGTTGTCTGCACCCTCCCTTTACTGCATCATGTTGGTGCTGGTGGCCCTGAGGAGTCTGGTACCCGCTTCACTCCTCCGCCCAACCCAGGGTTCTGCACTGCAGGAGACAGTCCCCTTGTCTTTTAGCAAAGACAAATGCAGGAAGGGTGATTGTGTGCCCTGGGAATGGCGGAGGTTTGGGACTGGGATGTCAGCTGTTTCAAGCCTGACCATCTGAGGTTGCTTCCACAAACCAAAGCTGCAGCAATTAACTTTGGGAATCCCCTTTTAAAAAGCTTACATTCAGCATTAGGGTTATCGATAGGTGATTAAATATGCATTATTACAAGGGTCACAAGCAATATACTTAATGCTGGCATTCCTGTCTCTTGCCAGGTGTGCATGGACTGGCAGCTTGTTGGTGGGGAGGCAGTTATGGGTTGGTGTGTGAGGATCAGACACACATGCATGGCCAGCTGTGAGCTTAACTGGGATCTCTTGCTTCTTTGGGACCTCTGGATGGAATTACCATCCAAATAGAAAAGACCATTACAGACTGTATTGTTCTGTTTAAAATATCTTTTAAGCTGCAGGAATTCCACATGATAGATTCCTTTTTCCATGTGCAATGAAAGCATTTTAAAGCCAGTTTAAAAAACCATCCATATTAATTTAACTCTATAGGTGCATTTTGAAAGAGTATTGAGAGCAGAGAAAGGAGACTTTGGGAGCAGGCCTTTTGCTGCCTCCCATCAAATGCCAGAATTTGTTAGCAGATGAGGCTTTTGGATACATTCTTTACAGTCAGTGGGTTTAGAGAGGTTTCTGTCTCGTGATATAGGATATGAGGTACCTCTGGGTGCTGTTATCTTTGAAATTTGTGGAGGGGTGGATTACTGGGTTTCTTCAACTGGAGGAGACAACCAGTAACACAGGTGTGCCTCCCTTCCTTACCCCTGCACACCATGGGTGACTTGTAGCAATGGAAGAAATAGTAGATTTCACCAGGAGCAGGTAGGTGTAAGCAATAAAGGAGGCTGGTGAGAGCTTGGCAGGGTGATGCCTGAAAGCTAATTTTAAGAAATTAGCTTGAGTTCTTCTTCTGCATAATGATTGTCTTTCTCAGGTCAGTTTTGCTGCAGTCCGTCTCACTGGGGTGGTTTCTTTGTTGTGCCTTTTTCTGTGTCTTTGCCCTGGCTCCTGCATGCTCCCTCAGCTGCTGAACATCTGAATGTGGGACTTTCCTACTTTTGAGTATCTGGAAAGCACCATCCTCATCACGGGTATTTGCTTAAATGTTTCTTAAGCCTATGGGGCTCTGCTCCTGGCAGCAATCCACAAACGTGTAAGTGGGTAGGCTTTTTGCTGTTTTTGTTAGAGAAGGCTTTGGCAGTGAAACCACAGCCTGTGAAGTCTACCATAAGAATGAGGATACTGGGCCACTTAGCAAATACTCATGAGAAACCACTCCAAATGTATGTGTGTACAGCCAAGGGAGCTTTAAGTGAGTAGCTCCTAGGGATGATCCACGCAGTCTGCCTTGTGTCTCCAGTAACAGCCTTTAGCTGAAGTGAATCATTTGGGATCAAAAATCATATGATCCATGCTTCAACTTTTTGGCTTCCCTCCTCTCTTGCTGTGGGTTGATGCCATGATAGAGGCCCTGTCCAAATAACACCTGTTTAGTTAACAGATGTTAACCAAATGGAATAAATTCCATCCACTATTGATCATAAGTAATATTCCCAACTCTTTTTATCACCCACTCAAAGAAGTGAAGTATTCCGTTATTCACGTTTTCCATCCCTAATTACATGGAGAATATGATGTTCTAGAAGACCTCATAGCTGCAGGTCTTAATCCAGAGTTTTGGATCAAGATCTCTTGCCTTGTTTCCTTGCGCTGCTTTGCACATGGGGGTGACTGTTTCTGTGAAACCCCTGACAAGTACTTGGTGCACGTGCTTCTATGGGGAATCCTGTTTTTCAGCTGCCAATTGCTTGGCAGCAGAAGCACAATTCAAGGAGTAGGCCAGAAGGAGGCCTGAACTGTCTTCAGACCTGAACTCATCTGGAACTGCTGTTCTGTGTCATCTTTGGAGGGAGCAGCAGCCTCAAGAAAGAGCATCTCTGCAGCTTGGGCTATGGCTCCTGGGAGAGGCAGGGAGAAGGGCATGAGAGGGTGTGAAGGCCCGGAGGAGGCTGTGGAGGGAGTGAGGAGTTGGTACATCCTCCAGATATACCCTGAGCAAGATGATGACCACATCTGGTATCCTCCGAGAAGTCTGGTGATGTCAGAACTCTGGGGCTCTGGCTCCTTCTCATATTCTCTTATCCAGATCTGGCCTTGCTTCAGGGCCGTGCATACCAGTGGCTTCCTCTCTTGGCAGTGGCAGTTGCCCTGATAGCTTCTTCTTGTTGGAGAGCATCATGTTGGTCCACAGCAGTGACCTGCTAGAGAGAATGCTTGGTAAAGCACAAGTGTACCAATTCCTATCATTTGTTCACCCTTACACCTCCTGGAGATCTCGGCAAGAGAGGAGCTTTTTTTGCAGGTCCTTTCTTAGGATCATGAGGCTTTTATTTTCACCCGCTGGCCTGGTTTTTGATCTGTAGCTAAAGGGAGAGAGCATTAATCTTTTACAGCAAGGCAGAAGTCCCATGAAACCAGTCAGATCAATCCATCTGCTTTTTGCGAGAATAGCAAAATTCAAATGAGACTTCTTATCTGCACAGCTTGTATATTTTGGAGTTGGGTTAATTGCCCTCATTAGCCTCATTTCGTGAAAGAAATGCTCTTGATCTTAGCCCTTGTGCCATAAATACAATCTGGAATAAGTCTGTGAAAATAAATAACACATTGATAAGGTTCATGCAATGAGTTCTGAATACCCTGATCCAGCAGCATCTGTCACACTGACCGTTTCTGCCTCTCCTTGGAGAGACCCTTCAGATTGTCTTTTGGACTTCACTGGTAGGAGCTACCAGTTAAAAATGCAGTCCACATGATTAAGAAGTACTGCCGTCTCTGATAATATTCAGTGCAGCTTACACTTGTCAGACACTGGAATCTATTTACTGAATTCTTTTCAGACAAGTCGTTTTTGGCACTTGGTAAAGTTTCCTTCCATGTGTCCTCACTGGCTGAATGCTAATTTATTCAGAAAGGCTGAGCTCCAAATACATGAGACAGTATTTTCAGTCTTTCCTACTGTCTGGACAACATGGTTTTTGGAGACTTTTTTCCTTCTCTCTTCTTTGTGCATTAATGTCCTTAATTGTGTGGTGATAGTGATGTGAACGGTGTGTAATTATGTTAAGTGACACAGTGTTGTAATGGGAACGTGGATCTCCACTGATTGGGAAAAACTGGATAAGACCATTATATGATACAGTACTGTAAGCATGGTCAAAGTGCCTTTGACAGATGACATCTCTGAGTTTTCTATTCTGTAGTGATTCCTCTACCTCTGAGAATACAATAAATTAGCTGATCTCAGCTGAATTGTCCTAAATATTTTGGTTATTTCTGATGTTTGAACCAGTAGCAGGAACACAGGAAAACTGTGAGAAGGATAGAAATTATAGGGTATACAAGAATAGAGATTATTTGGTCTGAAGTGGCAGTTGTTTCCATTTTGTCTGACCTTGTGTCTAAAAAGAGGCTGTAGGCCTTCTTGAATGACATTTGAAATTTGTATTCTCTTAGACTAAGCTTTTAGGGTGGGAGTTGTTTCTCCTTTACTTCTCTTCTTACTACCATAAACAGTTCAGATGTCTGTGTTGCTCTCAGCTTTGTAGTACCTGATTGTTCATGGCAGATTAACAAAATGCAGAAATTAAAATAAGGAAATGCTTTTGATCAATTTCTACAGACTGTGAAATAAGACAGTGTTACCTGCTCCCCTATCCATGAAAGGGCTTCATTTAAGTGAGAGTCACATGAAGACACGTGAGCAGCAAGATGTGCTCCTATGCTTTGTCAGCATGGAGATGTCCTGTCCTAGCACCAGTCGTGTTTTACATTACAACTTGCCTGTGTACCCTGAATGCGCTCTGTCCTTCCCGAAGCGCTGGAACTGCTGTGCAGCAAGCTCTTGGTGCTGGTGGCCTTGTGGTCTCACTGGGGATCTCGGATGCTGATCTCATGCCTGCACCTGCTTTTGTAATTCCTGAACTGCGTGTTCTTAGACTGAATTCCCCACGGGTCTGACTGAGGAGGTGATCTCTGGGTGTGCCGACTGGTCATGCATGAATGCGCTACAGGATCTGCATGTTAGTGAGCTCTTGTGGCCACTCTTTCATCAAAAAAAAAAAATGTAGTCAGAAGAAGTCAGAGGAGATGATGCCCAACTTTCTGTGGTTAGGGCACTTGCTTATGAATAATGAGGGCATTGTTAAAGGCTGAATCCTAATATTTTCTGCTTTGTAGTATAAATTTAGCTTTTTTTTTTAATGAGAGAGAAGCTTGAATGCATCCTATTAATTACCTGTTAATTTTCCTTTGTTGCACATGATCTGACTAACACTTCCCCAAGTCATGTTGAAACCTTTGACAATAAAGGTTTTCTTGGCCAAGACAAGATCTTTTTTCTTGAGACTCAGGTCTTTTGAATCAGTTGAAAATGAGAGCGAGCCAAGGCTTTCAAATTTAAGGAAAGGTGTCTTTTTCTCGCTAGACAATGTCTTTGTCAGGGAACTTGTCACTAAATCTGTCTTCTGGGTTTGGTAGCGCATGGGAGATCCTCCTAGTCAACCAAGTTTGAGTTTGGAGAAAAACAGCCAATTAAGTGGGGAGGCATTGGTTTCACCTGCCTACCACACAGAGCTGGTTGGTGTCCTCCCAGTAAATTACAGCTTGCAGGAGGTAGTGATTCATCCTTGCAAGCACAACAAGTTGCTGAACACTTGTTTGTCTAAGACAATATTCTCACCTGTTTGTACACTTTCTCTTGTACCTGTTTGTACTGTTCTCTTGTAGGAGTTTAGGAGCAGACTGGCACATGGAGTTTCTCCTGAAGAAAGAGCCTTAGAAGATAAAATACTTTTCAGTACCATTTGTGTGACCACATAGTCAGAGAGGTCATGGGTGAAATGCCACAGTCCTCCTTGCGACACTCTGAGGTTGCTGTTCAGTTGCATCACTTCCTTCATTTGCTGATAGAGTTGCTCCATGCACCCTGGTGCTGGCACGTGGCTGGGGGTGTGAAAGCACAGCCAAGCATAGCACTGATGGAGGCTGTCCTGATCCTGTCTCTGTCCTTAGCTCATCCCTGGATTTGCTTTATGGCCCTGGGCAATCACATTAATCTCATTACAGGTTTCTCCATGGCACAACAGGGATAATAATGCTGGTGACCTATGTGGGGCATGGTGATGTGTCAAGCTTTAGGTAATCCAGTTTAGCATGTGGATAAATAAGGAATGCCAGCTGAGCCCTGTTTGCTGATGAAATACTTGTTTCTTACCTCTTTGTGGCTCCAGGGCCATGAGAGAGCCCACAAACATGTGGGATGTACCCTCCCTTCTCTTCCCAGTGCAGGGACCAGTAAAACCTGCAGCAGCCTGGGTGACAGTCCATCTCAGTGGTGGGACCCTTGGTGTGGACTTGTTGTAATGGTGTGCAATCATCAGAGGGACATCAAAGGAAGCCTACAGGACCATGAAAGTAAGTACGGCTGTTGCAAAAATAGCCACAACAAATTGGATTAAGCTTCAGAGAGAGGATACTGCTCTTACTCACCACTGAGTGACAAGTGAAATGAATTTAGGCCTCGGAATATCATGACGTGATTTATTAGTAATCACTTCCATAACTTTTCTCATCTACAGATCTTAAGTGGCAATTAGTATGAAGGCGAGAAAGTATTATTCTTATTTTATTGAGGCACAAAGACATCAAATGACCTGCTGCAGGGCATTTCATGAGTCAGTGGTAGGGTTGGGCATAATGCCTGCTTTGAGGAGGGTAATTTTTGTGCCATTGGTTAGTGTCTCCTGGTGCCAGTTGTGTATGTGATTTGGTTAATAATTGTGAACACAACTTGAAATTTTATGGAATTGTTCACTGATTGCAGGTCGAAGTGTTGCTAGAACTTGCTGTCAGTAGAGGCTAATTCATGCTAATCTGTAGGCTTGGTATAGCATAATTCAATTAATCTCAAGTAATATGTTTCTCCTTCTAAACACCAGTGGACATTTCTATTGCTCTCGTTAACAAATAGATACCTGCATTTTTTTAATGGGCAATGTGAAAAACTGTCCAACTTGTAGCGCTCTGTGGGTGTCTTAGCTTTTATGAAAGTAGTCTGCTGCCTTCTTGGAGCAATCAGCCTACATTGGAGCTGTTTTTCCTCCTTGTCCAATTAAGCCAGATAATTAAATCTACAGTTTTAGTCACAGCCTGTATTTTTAGTCCTGTAACTGAACTCAGCCTGCCACAGGAAGTTCTCTGCATTTCTCAGTACAGCAAATCCCTGATAAACATGGCATTAAATCCAGTCCCATGCTGCTTCTGCATATTCATCTGTCTTTGCCTGGCCCAGTACATTTACATTAGCGTTTCCTGTGCTAATGGTTATTTTATTTAAATGCCAGATGTACTGTGATTATACTCTTAGCTCAAAGTACATGAAATTTTTTTAAGGGTTAGATTTAGTTACCTGCCATAGATGTTTAGAGTATGAGCACAAAGTATGTTTCTACTGAAGCTGCCTAGATCTAATTTGACAATCAAATATTAAGCTGGAGGTTTCAGGTGTGAAATGGCAACATCTCTTCAGAAATACTAATCACTTCCTTGCTTCTGCATTCATTGCATGCCCTTTGTTCGAGAGGAGAAGCTTTTAAATCAGCCCTTGCACCTTACCTTAAGGGTGTTTTGCACTTGCTGAGTGTAGGTGTAGTGGATGATGTGACAAGGAGCTGAACCAAATAACTTGCACCTCTGAGAAGCTTTCTGCAGCAATGCTTAATGAATGTGATCCAAGACGCAATGTTTGAAGGTGCTGCAAATACTCCTTAGCTTTGAGGTTAAAGAAATTCCAGACATCTCCTCCTGTTTTAATGTTTGCCTTAATCCTTCACTTTGGAGGTAAAGAAATTCCAGGCATCTCTTCCTGCTTGAATTTTTGCCTTGAAGTCTGTGATACAGTAATGGGGAAAAGCATGGACGTCTTTACTTTTTCCTTTTCCATACCTGAAACACTTCGTAACAGACACTGCCTTTGGAATGGGTTTAACTAGGTCTTGCTATCTTCATTTTCAGCTAAATTTATTGTATGACATGGGTGAGGCTTGCACAAGAGACCAGTTAAACAAAGATATATGGAAAAAAACACCCATACAATGCTTGGGTTGCTTTCTGACACTTGAAAATGGAGGAGATTCCTTAGTTCTTAGCTGAGATCTTTGGTCTGGTCAAGCAGAGGCCATGAATAAAGTATGTTGGCTGGATTTTTCCATGTCTGTACGAAATAAACAGCACTGTCAGCAGAGCGTTTTTTTGAGCAGCGGTGGTTCTTAATCTTGCCTTGGGTTGTTGATCGTAACCACTCGTGTTTCTGTCCTTCCTGTAGCATCTAGAGCCCCCCATCTGATGTTGCTGTTTTTTGTGCTGCCGAAATGATGTGGTAGATATAGGAATCCTCATGTGAAGCCCATGGTAAACCCATCTGAGTGCAGGGGCACCTGACCACCAACACTAGATCTGTTCATGCCGGGATCATCTCCCTTGCCAACATGATGCAGAAATGGACTTTTGTTAGATGGCACACACATTCATGCTGAATTTATACCATGCACAAAAGAGCAGCACATAGATACCCACGCTACTCTTTCATTTTGACCTGGCAGGGGCTTAGTAGCATGGCCTTTTGCAGTCAGCGCAGTGCAAATCCCATTTATGTGATCTAACACTGAGTTTGCTTTCTTGCTAAACAGTGGCTGGAAGAGCTGGGTTAATTACACTGGGAGCAAGCCTGTATAATTGCTTTTGAAACATAAGAAGTCAGCTTGGACATTTCAGCCTGCGAAATAGGTGCGTCTGCGATGTCTGTATCGCATTGTTTTCTGCTCCCATTTGCGTCATCAGGAGCCCTTTCACCACATCAATATGACAATTTATGTGATATATGAGGCTTCTGTATGTTTATTAGCTCTCATTGATTACTGTCTGTTCTGAAGACAGATTATTAATTAGCACAATGGATTGCTAGACTGGGGGAGTGTGTCCTGTGCGATGCTAGCATGGCCTGCTCCCACATCTGGAAGAGATTCAATGAGGGATGCAGCTGTCAGCCATGTAGTTAAGAATGAGGTAGGGTCAGCGATACAGAGTCAGCCTTCCTGCCTTGTAAAGGAAAAAAAAGAGAGTTTAGAGCAAGGACAGAAGTGCAAACGAAAACGCGAAAACATCCCCCATTTTTAGAACGTGATCCCAAATGGGCAGTACTGTTAAAGTGATGCTGGCTCCCACGTTATGTGTATTGGGAGAGAGCTTTCAAACAACTGCCTTGGTATCTCATGCTGTTTCTCTCCAGGTTTTTGTTTTGTTTTGTTTTTCTTAAGGAATGCTGTCTTCCCCCTCTCCATTTATTAACTGTTTCCTGAGGGGAAGAAGCTCAGTGCAAATCAGTAGCTCAGGAAAAAAAAAAAAAAAAGCCAGTAGTACTGCCAGACCATAGTTTTAAGTGGTTGGATGCAGGGGATTATTTTTTTGCTTCCCACATGTGATGATTTTAGGGCTTTTGCAAGCTAAAGGTACAGCTTGGTAATATCATGGTCCTCCAACACAGAGAATCCCTGATGCATGGTTATTCAAGGATATAGGATGGAAAACGCCTGGAAAGCCATGTCTGCATGTAATGAAAATGGCAGGGGTCTTTGGCACATCTCTCTGCTTCTCCATAGCAGCTCCATTCTGGGGAAAAAGGCAGACCTGAAGCATAGCTGGGACTAATGGGATCCTGAGCTGAACTGTGCAGCTTTGCACTGCACAGCTGACCGAAGCTCTGCTCTTCATGGGTATGCCTGATTGCAGGGTGTGTCATTGATTTGTTCTGGACAGGGGCAGTTTCTCTGACTTCACTACAGTTTTCAGAAAAGGGGAGGGTAGTGATTTCATTGTTACAAAATGTGTTGACTGCTTCATCACTGAATATTCTTTTCCTTTTTTTTTTTTTTTTTTTTTTTCCTGAAGCAGAAAGCTAATCCATCTTTAATTCGTGTTCTGATTTTACAGAATTAGAGCTAAATTTCAACTGTTGCAACAGACAGAATTCCACCATTTTAACTATATAGGTGCTCTTCATACTATGTCAAAGTTGTAAGAAATTGAGCCAGTCCATGTAGTTACTGAACATTTACAGTGGATAAAACTGGAAGGAGGAGGAAAAGCCAGACAGAGCCAGAGGATGATCAAAAGTCCAGAAGGTCTCAAAAGCCCCGGTGCCCCAGGGGAAGGGGTTAAAAATAGGACACAGATGTCAAAGTGGCTCTGGTGCTGTCAAGTGTGCCATCCCTGCAGTTCAAAGGACTCCGGAGCTGCAGAGGAAGAACCTGGGAATGGCTGCAGAGGAAGAACCTGGGAATGGCTGCAGAGGAAGAACCTGGGAATGGCGTGGCTTGGGAGCAGTTTGTAACTGCAGATTGTCACTTAGCTTCCTTGGTGTTCCTCCCATCAAATTAAACTCGTGCCAGTTGAGCTGAAAGATGAGGCTGTTTGATTGGATTTTGTGGGTCCTAATCGCTGCTGTGATGTTGCTGCCTGGAGGCAGGGACTTGCAAACAGATCTTTCCAATGGGAGGATTATAGCTGAGGCCGGAGAGCTGTGTTTAAAGGAAGAAAAGTTTAAAGCTGTCATATAGTGGTTTCTAGTCTCATGAAAAAGCAGAGGATTATAAGGCTTTTGTCAGGGAAAGAAATAAAATAATAAAACTAACATTGTTAGAGGCCTGACAACGGAAAATCATTCTCCAGGAGAAACTCTCTCGAGACTGCATTAAGAAAGGATTGTTCCCTACAAGTATGGGGTGAAGCGAGATCTCAGAAGGCATTTCAGGCAGCTATCAGGGTTGTAGACTTCCAGTGTTTTGCTCCTGTGAGAGTTTTCTTTAGCAGAATGGGTGGTGGAGCTGCAGGGAGCCCAGCAGGGCTATCACTTGCCCTGGATTCAGTCTGGATGCATTGACTTCGTATGCTTTGTGAGTTTCTTTCAGATCCTTTCTTTCTGCATATAAATTTGTGTATTCTAAAGCATTAGCCAAATACCACTCGGAGATATGGGGGGTCTCCTTCATTTACTTGCCCTTTTGGAGCAATGATGACATCAGTGATGACAAAATGTCTGATTCTGACTATTGGTTCCCTTTGGACAAGTAGCCTGTGTTTGATGAAGGGATGATGGGGGAATCGAAGCAAGAAGTAATGTCAGAGGCTCCAGCGCTCCCTGGTGCATTTAGTCATGGTAACCCTAAAGCTTCTTCATGTGATTAAGCTTACTTTCTGTGTGCGTTAGGATTTTAAAATACCACCTTCATGAAAGCAGCTTCTTCCTGTGCCTTGGGAGATAAGGATTTAGGGATGCCTGTACAGCATTGTGAGCTGAATGGATAACTGCTGTAAGTATTAATTGTCACAGAAGGAAATGGTTTTGCACTAATTGGCAGAAATGGCTTTAACAAGATGAATCAGAGTTGGGCTACTGCATAGCACAGTGATAACCCCCCTCGGCATAAACCATGCACATCCTCATCAGCCTCTGAGATGCCAAACTGGAAGTTGATGCTTTGCTCAGGTTTTTCAATGCTAATTGAGTGTCTGGGGGTTTGTGAACAGCTGTTTAAAGGCTGTAAAGGAGCAATGGAAGGGGCATGGCTGGAGGACCTGAGATGGCATCTCCAGGGATTGGCATTTTGAAAGAAGCCGAGTTGCTGGGAGCAGATGTGTGTGGTGGTCCTGCCTACCTACAGCTCTGTCAACCTCTAAGTCTGTGTGAATTGTGCTTAGTGAACTTCTTCTGCATCCTCATGTGCAAAGGATAAGGGAGCATGTAGAAAGAACCTGAAGGCTGCAGGGGCAGTCCCACTTCTACCATGCTTCTTCCATGGGGAAGTGGCAGCACTGACGTGAGCAAACGTAAACCCTGGTTTGCTTCAAACAGCCACAGATCTCCAGAGAAGGCCAGCAAGGTTCCTCCAGCCGGGGACTTCTGCTGTTAAACTGGGTGTACATTTTTTTCTTTGTGTTCTGCTTTAAAAATCCAAAACTTTGGACAGAAACGTTATACCTCGAGTCTGTTTCTCTGCGGACATTAGGCTGCTGAGACACTTGGCCAGAGTGCAGAATATTTCAATGTGTGGTAACTTGATTTTTCATTTTAGAAACCCTTATGTAAACACATTGTTTGGATCACTGGGAGTGGGTTGTTTAACTTTTCTGTCTACAGTTTGAAAAACATCAAGAAAAAAAAGCATGAGAGGCAAAAAGAAACAAAACACTACTTACATCTCCAGCGAGCCCCCATAACACTTTCCAAATGTAAAAGCCTCTTAAGATACGGAAAAGCAGCAATATTATTTATACTGAGTTTATGAAAAGACTGATCAAAGCTACACAACTTTGCTTGGCTTTATTTAGCATCAGTGACTGCATTAATGTCAGGGTGCTTATTATTTTAGCGAATTCAAAAGTTGTGGGCTCTGTGAAGAGTAAATCCTGCTGAGGCTCTTGTGCATGCTCAATCTATATTGCATTATATGCCACACTGTCACAACTCGCTTTGTGCTCTGATGGCTGCACTTCTTCATGTGCCTCTTGAAAAGCCAGCTTTTTGCTTGGGGATTGAGGTTTTTTTAAAATAATTATTATTTTTTCTTCTTTTTCCCCTTGCTGGGTTGCTGGGAAGGTTGCTGGGAAGTGGGCAGGTCTGACCTTGATGCCTGAGTTCTGCTCTGCAGGGCAGCGCTGGTCCTCGTCATGTTCAGCTGAGCAGCCAACACTCCTTGCACACAGGTGGAAGGGGATTAGTTAGATGGCATTCATGTGCCCTGAGTCATCGTGCCCAGCTGCTATGATCAGGCAGTTTTCTTGGCCACTAGCCATGCTGTGAAAAGGCCAAGCAAAAACAGACGCATGAAAAGCCCAAACATTCAAGATAAGGTGGGGGTGATTTCTGCTGGTTCGCATACACGCATGACACCTCATACCAAAACTTTTGTATCATGTACACATAGAGGATGAGGATGGTGGGAGTGGCATGTATCAAACACACAGGGATGGTTAACTGAGGAGGCTAGTACTAAAGCAGATGTGTGCCAGCAAACTGCATGGTTTTTTAGAGTCTGACTTGAAGAGGCTGATCAGATCAGATACCAAACTGGAAATCTCTGAAAAGCTTTACATGGGGTTTTATGAGTGCTATTGTCTCTCTTTCTGTATACTGGTCAGGCAATAACTTTTGTTTTGTACTGTGAGCAGTGACTCTGAATGGAAACTCGCAGCACGGCCCAGCTCTGAATATTGCTGGCGTAGGACAGCAGCCTTTTGACATGGCATAGTTCAGTGCTTTGTTTTTGAGATTTCTTTTTTGTAATTGCTGGTCACGTTGGTGGCCAAAGCAGTGCTGCTTTTAGAGCAGACAAAAGCAATTCCTGTTTGTTAGGCATGTTTGAAATACTTTTTTTCCCACGTCCTCTGGACTTGCGAGGTTGGCTGTGATTTCCCCTCATGCAGATGGCCGTGTTTCTCCCTTTGTGAATCAGGTACCATTTTAATATCTTCATTGGGTTACTGAAGTGGGTCTCTCTCTCTCCTTTTTCCTGCTTCCCCCCTTTAGCTGTCTTTTGCTCAGTTGTAATTTGACCTTACCAGCTGCTTGAAAGTAAAGATGATGTGTGTACACCTGAAAATAAACAGTGATTGATTCCTTCTTAGATCCTTCTTGTCTCAGAACATTGCAGTAAGCAAGGAAAAACTCAGATCTGCTCTCTTCCCTCCATCCTTCAACTCAAAAACCCCTAATCTGTCTGTCCAGCAGCTTTAACCAGCTAGGCTGGTGTCACTGCCTTGGCTATATTATTTGTATTCCAGTAGCGATGATGTAACTGCAGTTTTTAATTTATTGAACAGAATTCAAGGAAATGTGCCATGCCTAGTGCATGCTCACTGTCTTTCATACAAGGCTAAATCTCAATTAGTGGGAGTAATGAGGAGCTGGTTTGGATGAAGCTTAAAGTTGGGTTGTCAGTACATGTGCAGCTCAAGCAGTAAGAGAATGGTTTGTATTTTTGTGCCTTCTCCATTGCAAACGGTGCTTAGGGCAATGGTGTGCATGCTGGGTTCCTGCCAGCAGTGCTTGGTGCTGGTTGCTTTACAGAGCTCTCCTGCAACTGGTGCTGGGTTTCGTGGGCAGAACATGGTCAGACTATCTTGGTCAGATCATCTGGAATTGGCCATGTCTTGTAGTTGCTGAAGAGCTTCTTGTTTTCCAGATGCTTGAAAAGTCTGAGCAGAGCAGGCAGATATTTTTCCATTAACACATCATGCAGCTAGAGCTTTTCCCATTGCAGGGGCAGAGATGGCAGCTGGGACCAGAGGAGCTGTATGTTTGTTTTCCTATGGTTTCTGTGTCATATCTCTGGCTTTTGAAACCAAAGCTTTTCCTGGTGCTTTGTGTGCGCCTCTTGTGCTAAAATTGAAGGCAGCCCCAGGTGCTAGGAGCTTTGGTTCCTCTCCAGGTGCTCCTCAGATGGCATGAAAGCTGGGCTTTGGAGCTGAATTTTGGGGGTACATGTTGCAGTGTGGGAAGGAGCACGTCCAAAAGCTGGGCTTGGCCTGCGTAACTGCAGCTGTGGCTCTGGTCTTGTCTGTATCCTCCTTGCATTGCTGTGATGTGAGATATTAATTCCCTTTTGATGTTGTGAAGTCATGATTTGGTTTAATTTACTTCAGGGTATTTCACTTTGAACTCATTAAGAGCTCTCTCATGAATATCGTTGACCAGAAAGGAGACACCTCTGTGATGTGAGCGCCAAGGATGAGTTTGCAGATCTCAAGCAGTGCTTAACAAGGGATGATTGGAGGAGTAGGGAGGTCCTTGCCAGCTCCCAGTTTCCACAGAGTTCCCACCACAGGCCTCACTGCTTGCCTGGAGATGAAATGCGAGATCTGATATGTGAGTCCTTGGGTGGATGGCCCATCTTGGAGGTATCCCTAGTGATGGAGAGCAAGTGTTCAGTTGTAGTCATTGGTGCTGTAGGTTAAGGACGTTCTTCTTGAATCCTTTCTGACTGGGTCAGTAAATGTACTAAGTAAATTAGTAAATTGAGTAAATTATTAAGTCAGTAAATCTAATAGGGATTCAGGGTCTGCCCTCCCTTCAGTGAGTTTAAGTAATGATGATTATGTATGTGTTCAAACTGCCAAGTTAGGACTTGTATCCAGACTGCTGCTCCAGGCCTGCTGTCCTGGCTTTTAGCGTCTGGTCCAGATCCAATATATTAGAATTAATGTATGTATATTGGCAAAGCTAAATAGACCTTAAAATATGATAGATATTAGTGAGATATTGGTGTGTTCTGTTAGCAGCTCTGTTTCATATATATTTCTAGAGATCTCTGTTTTGAGATAAAATTTAATAAACTGGAGGACATAACAAGCTTTTATGTACAGCAAATGGCTTTTGTGACCTATTTTCAGACAGAGCTGAAAGTTTACGCTGGGGGCTGCTGAGCAGAGCTGAAAGTTTACGCTGGGGGCTGCTGAGCAGTGCTGCAGGCCCCAGTGCTGCTTTCCTGTCCAAAGAACTGGTTTTAGTCAAAAGGGTAAAGAAGGAGAATAAGAAGAATATATTAACGAAGTTTACTTGTGAAACTGCAATGACACAAAATAGATGAATAAATTTGGTGTAATAGCTGTTTTCTTTATAGGAGTTTGACTATTAGGTAAGTCAGCCAACTTGCTTTGCTGAAGGCAAGTTTCTCTAGGTGGTAAATTTCATCCTGAATCCCTTCAGGGTTCAAGTCTTGTTTATATTTATATTTATTTCTATTTTTTATTTTTCAGATTGTGAAAGTAATCTCTCTTGCAAACTGAAACTTGCCTGTGGTGACTCTTCTATGGCATTGACTCTGAGCATTGTCCAGACCTAATTAAATCAAAGCATATTGATCAAATAGTTGGCTTCCTGCTTTGGTTTTGTGTTCTCCTCACTGTTTTTTCCCTGGTGTCTGTGTATGTATTTAGGAGAAGAAGTGGAGGAAAGAAGGACTTCTGCCTCTCTTCCCTTGAAAATAATGACAAAATGTTGGTGAAAACTGGGGCCGTGTAGGGGAGGAAAGATTGGAGAGGAAGGGTAACCTCTAACGTGGGAAGATATGTCAGGATTTTCAAGGGGGAGGAACATCTTTCTCTGCTATTTGCCAACACATTTCTTTAGGGCCCCTGCCAAAAACTTCCCCTAAGTTAGGGGCTTTAGTCAGAGTAACTACAAAGAAGTCTTTGTGGCAACAGTGCTGCCTCTTGTCCCCTCTTCTTTCTGGTGGCACAGGCAGCTTAGGCCGGCTCTGTTTTTGGGAACATACAGTGTCTTCATGGAAAATGTCAAAACGACAATAACAGGGCAGTTCTGCTTGACCAAATGAGACATGAGGTTATGAACAACGTGATGAACAATATGAGCAACAGCAAACCTGTTATGGATTCAGTCCAACTGAGGTGATAAGATACTTTGTGTTTTACTGTGTGTTGTATAGATGGCTATGTATATAGGTGCAAAATCAAGTAGAATGCAACAGGTTTAAGCTTGATCAACCATTTGCAAGTTGGTAACTGTTCTGTAGGATTTTTGATGATCCTTTAACTTTTATTAATATCACAGGCCTATATTAAACACCATCACATCCTCTAGTATCTTAAATTTAATGTCTACTCTGTTAAACATCCCTGAGCCTTCAGCTTTAAGCCCGTAGTGATAGTAACCAAAACCAGGCCCCCAGTGCTTCTCAGAATTGGTTCCATTGATGTTATCTACCCTTTGCTTCTAACATATATTAAATTTGTGTGGGCGCTGTAGCATCTCAGTCATGTTTATGACCTCATCTTGTCTAATGCATAAAACATATGGTACTTGTATGGCATCCATATGAGTAGTATTTATGCATATGTATCTGTATGTGTTTCTATATTTGATCCATGTGAGAGCAAATATCCCAGCTTAAAAATAAAAAATTAAAAATTCACAGGAGAGTAAATGCTACCACATCTCAGAGTAAAGACTATACCATACTGATTATAAAGTTTTGCATGACACGTATGAAACTGTTAGTAGCACCCTGGCATTGAGGAAGTACCAAATAAAATAAGAGGATGAATAGGTGCATGATATGTGGTTATGATGATTTCTGATTTTCCTTTTTATACTTTGCATAATGGGGAAGGAGGGCTTGTCATCATCATGCAAACAGAAGAGGATGGTGATTAAGATGGTTGTGGGTCTTTTGTTCCCTGGATGTATGTGGTTGCTGGAGTGTTTGTTATTGCTGTGCTCAGTGACAGTTTGTTCAGATTACCTGCGCAAGTTCAGAAAATGGAGACAATGTGTTGCAGTGCTTCTGGTTGCATCAAGAGAATCATGACCAGCAGATTGAGGGAGATGGTTTTGCTCCTCTAATCTGCTCCTGTGAGGTTCCACTTGGAGCATTGTGTCCAATTCTGGAGCCCCCAACACAAGAAGGACATGGAGCTGCTGGAGCATGTCCAGAGGAGGGCCATGAAGATGATGAGAGGCCTGGAGAACCTCTGCTACAAGGAGAGGCCGGGAGTGCTGGGGCTTGGAGAAGAGAAGGCTCCAGGGGCACCTTGTAGAGGCCTTCCAGAACCAGAAGGGGCCTGCAGGAAGGTTGGGGAAGGACTTTTTATAAGGACGTGTAGTGACAGAACAAGGGGAAATGGCTTCAAACTGGATTTAGACTAGATATTAGGAAGATACTCTTTATGGTGAGGGTGGTGAGACACTGGAACAGGTTGCCCAGTGAGGTTGTGGATGCTCCCTCCCTGGAGGCATTCAGGGCCAGGCTGGATGGTGCTGTGGGCAACCTGGTCTCATGGGAGGTGTCCCTGCCTATGGCATGGGGCTGGAACTAGGTGATCTTAAAGATCCCTTCCAACCCAAACCATTTTGTGATTCTCGCTGGACAAAGTGCCAGACAGCAGGATCTATAAGTTGACTCTGTTCTAGAACACAAAGGCATCTAGCTAGGATTTTTTGAGGAGAGGGAAATATTTCTGTCTGCAGCAGCGTTACCACTGTGGTCAGTAGCTTTAATTTTGGATTAAAAAAAAAAAAAAAAAAAAAAAGTCTTTGCTGCAGAAAGCCGATGAGGAGGCATTGGAAATTGAAAACTGGATGTCCCTGTGGAGACTTAAGTTATGTCTTCTTAATGTTAGAAGGAAATTCTTTACTCAGAGGGTGGTGAGGTGCTGACACAGACTTTCCAGGGCAGCTGTGGTGCTCATCCCTGGAGATGCTCAAGGCCGGGTTGGATGGGGTCCTCGGCACCTGATCTGGTGGAGGACATCCAGCCCACAGCAGGGGGCTGGAATTGGATGGGCTTTACAGCTCTTTCCAACCCCAAACCATTCTGTGATTCACTTGTCACTGGGTGCATGGTCAAGGGACCCCACCCTGAACAGACTTCTGTCTCCAGTGAATTGTAGCCATGTGTCTGAAAAAGGCCAAGCTCTCTTCCTGTAGAGCTTCCCAAGGGACTGTGAAGGAGTCTCTGTGGCATGGATTCATCACTGCCTTCCAGAAGGGCTTCTTGGGCAGGTGGCAAAGTGCCCCTTGCTTCTGCAAGGAGAGAGAGGAGTGTTGGGATCCCGCTGATGGAATTTTTGGGTTCCAGTGGACTGGGTCATCCTTAGGGCTACCTTACGATATGGTGGGTGGAAGAGTCTGATTTGGAAAGATAAAAAATAGTTTTCGAAAGATTTAAAATTGTACCGTGTTAAAGTGCCTGTGGCAGAGTTGCTTGGCACACACATTTACAGCTGATAGTTCCTTGGCATTGCAAGTGTGCTAACGCCTGTCTGCATTACTTGAGGAGCAGAAATGTCCTGCAATATTTAGAGCTGGATAAGTCATCCAGCTTGTCCAACAAAGAAATTTTTGTCACTAAACAAAGGGCTCTCTTAAGGAATATATGGATGCTCAGAATTTGAGTTTTCTCTGAATTTATGCATCTCTACGTGGATTGAATCACTGCACTGGTTTTTAATAGATCCCCTCTGGATTTATGTGGCTGCTTCTCAGATTAACTCTGATCCAGCGCATGAAATAAGATGCAGTGGTTGCTGTGCTCTGCTTCTGTCCTGCTACTTGCAGGCAGTTGGTTGAAGTCTGCTTCTGGCTTTTTTTGTGCATATAGTAGTTAGAAAATAAGTTGCACAGCATCCTTGTTTCTGATTACACTGACAGCGTGTGCATGTTGCTACTTGTTATTTTTAAGCAGACACCCAATACCTGCTATCTTGTTGGTTTAATTGAATTCCGCCTTGTGTGAGAACATGCTGACAAGTCCAATCAGTGCCTTCAGTGAAAGTTTAGCAAGGGGAGAGAAAGGAAATTAGGTATATGGCATGTTATAAGCTGGTAATGGACTAGTCATGATGATGTGTAGTGGGAGTTTTTAGTTTCCCCCCACTCCTCCTTTGCTGGGACATGTGTGCTGTTTTCCCTGTGGCTGCTGTCAGATCCTGTCCTGAAATTCAGAACCGTGGTTTGCAACACCTTTGGAGCAGGATGTGGTGATTCTCTGCAGGAAGGAGCTCCTGGGGTGGGGCTGGCTCCGTGGGAGCTGCAGAGGAGAGGAATCCGGGCTGGAGGGTGCAAGCACAGCACGGAGCTCTCGAATGCAGACCTGCTCTTTGCTGTAAGTAAACCTGTAAAGCTACAATGGGACCAGATGAATGCAACTTGAAAGGGGAACGGAAATTTCTTTTCCTGTGATGCTGTTTCCTTTGATTTTTTTTTTTAAGTAGCAAAGGCTTATCTGCCAAATAAACCTGCGCTGTAAGAAGCAGGGGTGGGCAGAAACTCTTGGAATTAAAATCTGTGAGTCTTCAGGTCTCAGTGTCTGGGCTTTGCATATTTTTGGAGTTCGTAAACTTCGATTTGCTGGAGGACTTGTCTGCATCTAGAAGGGAGGGTTTGCCTCTGGCTAGTGTGCCCTTTGCATTCATTTAAACAATCCCCTTTTCCTGTAAAAGTTGATCTGGAACAGCTGCATGGATCTTTTGTATCACAGCTATTTTCTACCTTCATTTTCTTAACTTCAGCTTCTGTTTTTGTTTTCAGCATCTTCCATCCTTTCCTGCTCGCTCTCACTCTGTTGAATATTCAAACTCTCAATCTGTGCATAGACAAAAATTATTATTGCTTTGAACTTACAAATAAGATAAGTGAATTCCCACATCCACTCTGGGAAAGGAAAATATTCAGTCTGAAATATATTTTGGAGCTGATAGGAAAATGTGTCTGGCGAACAGTTTGTGCTAATTCTATACCTCTAGTACCAAGGCACCATCTCTCTTATCATCAGGAGTATTGCATGAAAGCTCTGTGTTTTAATAGTAACTCGGTGTGGCTAATTAGTTTGCAGACTCTTTGAAGAAGCTGATGTACTGACTAAATAAGCTCTTATTTTTCAAAGCAACTAAAGGCACTCTTAATTTGCAGAGCAGATACTCGTAACACTGCCTTTGGTTTGCATGCTAGGAGCCAGTGTGAAGCCAACGCGATAGAGGCTCCGTGCTCGCAGACAGGCTTACTCCAGTGCTGTCTGTGAGGACTGTGAGGCTCGAGGGAGGTGTCTGGGTCTCTGGCACAGTGTAAATTTATGCCACTGTGCTCGATGTATCTGGTAGGAGAGTGTTGGGTAGTGAATGCTTTTGCATTGCTGAAGTCGATGACGGTTTTGTCCATCTCTTTGCTGTTCTCAGGCAAGTTCAACCCAGTAATGAAGAGCCGCCCTGAGTTTCTAACCAGATGACAAGGCTGTTCCTGAAGCCTGCATAAAGAGGCCATAGTTATTAGGAGATTTATGGCTTTGAAAATTCTGATTCCCTTCCTACAGTTTGTTGACAGCAAGGATTTGCAGTGAGTGAATAACAGATGACAGTCACCAAAAAGTTTACTATGGATATCTTGTGACATGGTGCTGGTCTGCCTCATTCTCGAGCTGAAGGAATAACTGAGAGATCCTAAAAAAAATTAAATAAAATTGTAGCCCCATCAGTACATTTGTGCTCATAGCTCTGGGGCAGACAGGAGGAAGAAACAGGGAAGCCTGAGCTTTGTTTCCTTACAGTGCCAAGGGCTGGTGCTGCAGCTCCTTGCCCCAGGGGACCTGGTTCATGGCCTGGGCTGCTGCTGGAGATGTTTCTGTGACCCAGAAGGTGCTCAGTGTTGGAGGGGTGCTTGCTTATTTGTGGCTGGCAGAGTGCTTCCAGCAGGCTGGGAGAACTGTGAGAGTGCAGCAACTTCGCTCTGCTGCCTGACAAGTTAAAATCATCTGCGAGCACTGATCTGTTGGCCCTCCAAGGAGGGCATGTCTCCATCTTGTGTTGCAAAACTGAGTGAAAGTTGGGAAATGTTTATGGCTGCTGCCATGCGCGCTTGTTAATTCTTCTGCCTTTTGGCCTCATCCAACTTATGGCGGTGAAAACAGAGAGTGAGGGTGTAACTAGAAGCTGATTTTTAATGTGAACATTCAAGACAAGAAGCAGACATACTACAGACAGGCACATGTATATCTGACATCGCCCAGCTCTCGCTTTTGCAAGCTCTTTTGCTGCAAGCTGCTGGCTGCGGTTCCTTTATTGGGCATGGTGTTTGGGAGTAATGGTCCAGGCTTTTGGTAAATTGCACAACTGGAATTGGTGACATCCTCAGCATCCTCTGAAACCAGGCTGTGTGCAGCAGGATTGGGGAGTTGCATTTACTTTGCAAAAATAACCCCAGCCAGGGAGCTCCAATGGGAAATGCTTGTGTTCATGGGAGATTGCAGAGTGAGTGGTGAGCATGGTTTGCTTGCTCAAAGAGGGCGAGGTCTCCTGGACAGATGTCAGGAATACCAAAGCCATGTTTGGCAGTGGGGCTTGGTGTCAATGGGTGAAACTGCTGGTGCACGAGGTGCCTGGTGGCCATGGTTGGGGACTTGGAGAAGTTTGGTTTGGCGGGGGCTAAAGCTTTGATCCATTGGATTTGCTGTGTACACAGCCTGTTGTCATAGCCAGCCAGTAATGAAGTAGTGATTTTGTTAAAGAGCTAAACCAGCCTTCCCAGAGCACAGTCCTTGAAAGACAGCGATGTCACTTGCAAGAGTGGCTTAAAAAGTTTTTGGTGTGCAGTCAGATTCTATTTCCAGACTTTTCCCCTGCATCGTTAGAGGGTTAGGGCTTCCTTCTTCTGGTTTTAACAGGGAGCTGAATTTCTTGCACTGGCTCTGTGTTTTTTGGCTTTGCGAGCTTTGTGGCCAAAGCAGAAGCTGTGAGCATGAATATGGAGGGCACTGTCCCCCTTGGTAATGAGGTAGCAGCTGATGAGGCAGCTACTTTCAGTGTTATGACAAATACAGGAAAATACCAAGAACTGAGTGGTCTTTTGGAGGTGGGTAGCGCTTGTTGCCAAATTCTACCCCTTAAAGCCAGTAAGGGCTGTGAATTTCTCTGTCTTTAGATGCGCTCAAGGTCAGGCTGGATCAGATTGAGCACCTGCTGGAGCTGCAGTCGTCCCTGTTTGTTGCAGGCGAGTTGGCCCAGATGACCTTTAAGAGCCCCTTCCGACTCTTAAGATTCTGTGATTTGTTCCTTCCATATCTGCCCCAGCCTTTGTGGGGATGCTGGGAGCCTGCCCACTCCCTCTGTTTGTAGGTTTCTTCTCAGCAGTTCAGCTGAACGTGTTGGGATAAGGCTGTGCCCAGAATCTCACTTCTTCTGTAAAATAGGCTTGATTAAATTTTCTGGCTCTCCTGTTCATTGCTTCTAGACATGCAAAGCCTTTACTTCTCAGTGGAGAGAAGTATTTTGAGAATTACGGATGATGTGGGAATGTAAAGAATGTGATTTGTTAAAACAGTATTGCAGAATTTTTATTATCTTTTTTTAAATTGTAAATATCATTGCAGAACCTTTCTGCTGGCGTAGAAGTCATTCATGAGTGTGTGTTTTCCTCTCATTTGGGGCATTTGTAGTGATTTCTGCATAGAGAAAGATAGGAAGCTTAACTCTGGAGAGCTGGAATAGCCTGGTACTATGTGGGGAGTGGGGTGAAGAGCTCTCCCTGTTTTTACATCTCCAGGCAGATATATTATATACAGCAGATTCTGAGTACAGACCATTTCTGTTGGTCTGATCTCAGAGATCAATGCTACATAATGACAATGGAAAACAG
Organism: Centrocercus urophasianus; assembly: GCF_019232065.1. Taxonomy (NCBI): domain Eukaryota; kingdom Metazoa; phylum Chordata; class Aves; order Galliformes; family Phasianidae; genus Centrocercus; species Centrocercus urophasianus. The sequence goes on from NW_024884811.1 coordinate 17,484,529, forward strand.
GAGCTACTAGGGGACTTGTGGGGAGAAAGGGAAGGTGTGAGCTGGGTGAGTATACAGAAGACGCTTGCTTCGGAGGCACTGTGGTCCTAAAATATTGTGGAGGGAAAGTGGAGAGCCCTGGATGTGCAGTGGCACAGTGTGAAATAGGCAGCGAGACTTGGGCACTCAGGGTACAGTGGGTGGAATGCTGCCCTGAGTGCATACTGTATATGTGGGTGGTGTGTGGGTCATGCATGGGTGGGTTTTGACCTCTTCCTTTTTCCTTGACTTGAGGCATGTGTGCTTTTCAGTCTGGTGATTTCATGTTTTGCAAATGTGAACTTGTTTGGACTTCCCAGTTCAGAGTAAGTCTTCCACCTTGGCAGGAACATGGCAGAAAAGGAAAGTTGCTGCTATGTATGAATGAAGATTTTTCAAACCATCAAGAGCACTGCATGAAAACTGATCTGAAATAAAGTAAATCTTTACTTCGATGCATTCTCTCAGTTTGGAAGTCAAAATATCAGTGTCTCTTCATTAACATTTCTGAGATTTGTTTTCTAATTCCGAAGTACTGTTTAAAAAAAAAAAAAAAGCTGGACACCTGAACTAATGATAGAAAGCTGTGTCTCAGAAATTAACAGTAACACTGGCATTGAAAACTCTTTGAGTATTGCTTCATGACTTACTGCAGCTGCTGCAAAAAGTAAACAATAGTTTATTTGTATTCCAGTCCAAAATGTGATCTTTGCATATGAGCCTTTTCTGTTTGGGTCCTTGTGTTCTCCTGAAGCAGAAAATTGTGCATGGGCCTGATTAAATGGTAGCCCTGGTCCGTGCAGACTTCCCTCAGATGAATGCATTGGAGGATACTTTCGTAATGGAGCAGTTACCAAGTGTCTGTGCTAGACAACAGCATAGCCCAAAAGGTACCACAGGAAACTGTTGTGCTATAGCTGACCTGTGTTCTGGGGTTACTTTGGCATTATATAGGGCTGGCTGTAGTGTGATCCATGAACACAACACTGATGTACATCAGCACATAGCACAGCAACTGGAGTGCATGGAGTGGGTGTCTGGCTCGTGCCTGCTTCTGGAATTTCATGAGATGAATTTGGTTGAAGCTTGGGTGACTACCAACTGTGTGAACCAGTGTACAGGGAGCATGAGATTTGTTTCAGAAGTGTATTCTTGGTATGTACACAAGTGCTGTAATAGGGAAAAGCTGTTGATGGCAGCCCTTGGTTGTGAGGGTGTTGGGAGAGACAGGGGCTAGAAAGCAGACTGAATCTCACTCTCCCTTTGCAGTTTTTGGCCATGTTTCCTCTTGCTCCATCCCATAGTGACAAGGCATAATAATCACTGTCCTGCAGTTTGGTAAAGTGTTGCATGAGGCGGAGGAGCAGGCAAAATGAAATCAAGACATTTTAGAAAGCATATTTGGTGAAAATAGAAAAGGCTTCTCCTTAATCCGTTGTTAGAGGCAGTTGTGTTTGGATATGGCTTTTAGGGGGTGGCAGCACTCAATCACCCTTGCACTGCAGCAGCATTACCAAATGGTATGAAACAGCTAAGAGTGTCTGGGTGTCTGGCCTTGCCCTGCCCTCCCAGGGAGAGAACGTCCAGCTCTGGACTACAACAGGAGAACGTAATGTGTGTGAGAAAGGCCACATATCCAGGTAAACATATCTTTTCAGCAGAACTAACAAATGGGAGCTGGACTGAATTGAGCCACCATTGTTTGTAGGCTGTGCTGTCAAAAAAGGAGCAAATTGATTTTGTCAGCTTAATCCTTATTCCCTCAGAGTCCCAGACCCGAAGAGCATTGTGTGCTTCTGATGTTCAGGTGCAGTTGTGGGAGTTAACCTGTTTAGTGGGATCAGCTTTTTTGTAAAGCTTGAGTCCAAAAATTGCTACAATCTGAAGGCAGCATCACTCTTGTCTTTTCCTAGCAGAACCATTTGATCTGTGTGCTGCGTTCTGGAGGTCCCTGTTCTCATCACTCTCTGACTATAAACTCTGACCATGTTTCTGTAGCACATGTAGCAAAAACACATTTTTGCACTGTGTCAGCATGATAGCGGCGATCTAATCTCTCTCCTTTCCTCACCTGCAGTGAGGATGCGATTAAGCTGGTCTGCAGGAAGAACGTGTGGCCTTTTGATTTTAGAAAACAAAGTTGTGGGGCTGCTCAGCTGAGCAAGCCAGAGCCTCTCCCTGCAGCCTGCGAGCTCCTATCCTGGAGCTGCAGCTGTGCCAGCAGTGCCGGTGGGAGCGGAAGCCTGGCCTCGCTGCTGCTTGCTTTCCTGTCCCTGCATGCTGATGGGAACCTGATCAGAGCACCGAGCTTGCATTAAGGTTTGAGTTTTTTGGGTGTTTGCTTTTGGCCGTGTTAATTTAAAGCTGGATCAGTTCCCGGGTTGGTTCATTTGTATGGCTGCCCAAGGGTTGTGCCAGCAGCCGAGCAGGATGTTGGGTGGGAGGAGAGCTGTGATGTTTCGTGTTGGCTGATTGTGGATTTGAGGTGTTTGTGAAACTCTGATGCCACAGCTTTGCCACCCTGCCCCTTGCAGCAATTCTGTGGGTTGGCCCTGCTGTTTTTTCGTTGTTTTTTTTTTTTTTTTTTTTTTATAAGGGGTTTCTGGGTGGTGCAAGCAATATGCAAGAGCAGCAGAAGGGGAAGAGGAGTTTAATTCTCCCTAATTCAAGGCCACATCATTGCACTGATATCAGTCAGTAAAGTGTCTCGACAGCCTTTAGTCATGGCCCTGTGCCACAAGGCTGATCTTAATCTCATCCTTCTGTGAAAGCCACAGGTAGGGAGTGAGTCTGTGAGAACACAACAGCAATCCTCTGCTCTCTTGTCACCTCTTCCCAGAGCTGGAGACTTCATGGTGAGCCTGGCAGAGAGGTCTTCTGGATCCAGAGGTGTGTGTGCACAGTCTTGCAGACTTCAGCTCTGGAGCTTTTGTTCTTATTAATCTTAAATTCTCTCTGCTTTGCTTTCTCTGCTGAGCACTGAAGAGCAGACCTTGCCCCATTTGTTCACTGATATGCTGCCTCTCTGACTTTTTGGTGTTGTGCTGATAGCAGCCAGTCTGTGAGCAGTTTGAATTGCTCCAAGGTGAGCACGAGAACGAGGACAGCATGATTGCTCGAGGCTGCTGGCAGCCTTAATCCGAAGGAGGGATTGCGTCTAATCAGTACCCAGCATGCTTGTACTGGCTTAGGAAAGGCCACAGAAAAATACCTTGAAGTTTAACTTCGAGATTCATTTTTCCTTGAAGGTTTCAGTAGGTCTAGTTGCACTCCTGGCTGTACAGTTAATGGTGAAAAATTTGCAATATGGATTCAGAGTCCTGTTCTCTACAGCAATACTTGAGCTATATAATAAGAGAGGAAACAGCATAGCTCAGGGAGCTGCAGCCACAGGAGGCTCTGGGTGGTGCTGCTCATGCCTGGCTGTGAGCCAAGGGCTGAGAGCCACTCACCCTCTTCTTGGAGGTGAAAGTTCTGTCCGCACCTCTGGCTGCTTGAATGCCCTCTCTGGATGCTTTACGTCTCTCAGCTCTGTGAGCGACTTCCCGTGCTGTTTCTGCCTCTCCCCCTGCTTATTAAGGCAAGCAGAGAACACCATGTCCCCTGTGTGTGCCGTCACCTGCACAGCCTGAGACAGGATGGGGCTTGTCACAGCAAGGCTCTGGGCTGAGAGCTACCTGGCTCTTTCCTGGTGCAAAAACATGATAAAACAGCTGTCTTTACCAGCACTGCTCATTTCAGCTGAGGTGAGTTGCGGCCAGAGATCAGTGTCCTCCAGGAAGGCCCCACACCCCCATGGGGTGTGCCCCAGCCTCTTGGTGAGACCCATGAGCTGTGGTTCAGCCTGGGCTTTGGGAGTGATCTTCATTGGCTGTGTTAATGCACACCTGAGTCTCATCTGAAGAGGTGGAAATCTTAAAAAAGTGCCCTCTGGTGTCTGCCAAAATCTGCCCACGGTTTTGTGGGTTTTCTTCCACAGTGACTGCAATGGGGTGAGGGATTCACGTGGAGCTTTTGATGACTCACTATCTGTTAGTCATCAATTTGCCCTGACTTACCTGAAAAGCAAGTTAGCGTGGTTTCCTGTGTCATAGAGAGATGGTTTGTTAGTTTTAGCTCCTAAATCCCCCTTGGATGTGGAGGCTTCGGTACTGTGAGGATCCACTCTGCCTTTCATCCTTCCAGCCCAGAGAAGATTGAGTTTCAAGACATTTCACCATGCCAGAGTCCTCCAAAGCAGTGTGTAACCACTGGCGGTCTGTCTGTCCTGCTGAGGACACCGCAGGTCTGTGGCTCCAGCAGCTATCGGCGTGATATAAATTCCTCCTTCGTGCCCCGGTGAGCTGCACTGAGGGCGAGGGAATGTCCGTGCGTGTCATTTCCACTCTGTTTTCTGATCAATCAGGATGAAAGGTTGTGTAGAAATGCGAAATGGTATTATTAGTGTAAAATAAACATACTTCTTCAGTATTTCTGATCTTAAAGTGGATCCAGATGTTCTCTTACAGCTGCCAGGCCTGCTTTGGTTTTCATGTAGTTCAGCGCAACCGTCTGTAGTTGTTCAACAGAGATGGGATGTGACAGAGTTTGTCACAGCACACTCTCGTCAAATCTGTAGGTCTTCATGTTTGCACACTCCTATATGTAAAATGTGAAGATGTCTGAGTTTACCCTACACATTTTCTAAGTATGATGCTGGACGTGGATGCCAAGCAAGTTAGAGTATACTGAGCTAACGTACTGATCTGTGCAATTGCAGCGTAGGGCAGAAGTGGGACATGACTACATAACTCAAAAGATCCTCCAAAGGATGTGTCTGTCTCTCAGTAGCTCAGATGGAAGAGAAGAGGGGAATGTCCCCTGATAGCAGCCACTAGCTGCATTTTTTAACCTGTGGTTGAGCTTTGCTAGAGGGAATTTTACTGCGCTGTTTAAAGTGCAAAGTGATTTTTCCCTGGTTTTAAAGATTATTAAGATTTCCATGGTTTCTCTCCTGCAGAGAAGAACAAATCTGCCTGCTGCTTAAGGGCAGTCTTTTATTCAGGCTGAGGTTTTAGCAGAGCTGGAGCCAGAGCAGGATGAAAGCAGCAAAAGCGGCCATTCCTTCTGAGCATGCCAGTGGGAAATGTTTCCAAACTGACTCTTTGGTGATATCTTAGCCCTTGCTTGGGGAGATGACACTACAGTGGAAATATCGAGGTTCAATGCTTGTTGTCCCTCCAGGGTCTACCACCCACATGGCTGGGTTGGTTTTGTGGTCTTTGGTGTTTTCCTGTTCCACTGGGACTAGGATGTCCCGAGGTTTACCTTTATATATGCATATGTAATAATAATAATAATAATTACTATTATTATTATTATTTAAAATAATAAAAAAAATAAAAATGATGTATATATGTGTGTATGTATGTGTGTGTATGTGTGTGTGTATATATATATATATATATATATTCTTTTCTTCCAGAAATATACTCGGCCTGTTCCATGATTCTCCAGAACAGAGTTTTTTTGCCACTTGTTACTGCAGTGCGTGTACAGCCTCTCCTTGCCTCCCATTGCAGAGCTATGGCGTTGCCTCCCTGGGCTCTGAGTTATTGCATGGGACTTGAGATTTCTTTCAGGTGTAAGGCAGGGATTTGGGTTGAGTTCCATAGGATGGGAGCAGCCCCTTGTATGCAGGGAGACGAGATTCTTGGCACTACCTTACAAAGCCGGGCAAAACAAGGAAGCATGGGTGAGTGTTTTGTTGGTAAACTGTTCTGCAAATTATGCATTACCAGTTAGTGAAATGTCTTGCTTTCAGCCGCAGACTCTAAGAGTGGCTGCCCAAGGTTTTTAGCTGGTGCATGCCATGCAGGGCTTCTTGCCAACCAGCGCAGGATAGAGGAAGTTAAAAACCTATTGTGATTTACAGTCTCGGTTTTCATTAAATTAGGTCAATCAAAGCTGCATTTGGGAGATTTTTGCTTCTTGTGCCTTTTTCATCTGAGCTCATGTTTGAAGTAGCTGAAAACTTGCAGGCAGCAGCTGATGCTGTGTGCTGAGAGCTGCGGATGCACACAGACTCTGATCCTGCCCAGCCAAAAAATCCGTTCGTTGCAATGATGGCTAAAATCTCTGTGGATGCTCTGCTGGGACTGAACCTAAAAAAAGACATGTCTGCTTAGCACACATTAAATCCCTGAGAAGCGAATTCTGGGGTCCTGTACAGCTCTGGTGGTTTTTTGCAGTATAGAGGCTGTATAGATATGTTTTATTGAATTCATTTCTTTATTTCCCTCTGGCACCTGGATGCTCCTGGACTGAGTGAAAGTAATTAAAAATTCGCAGGTTCTCAGTCTTTTAATACATTCTTTCCTGTCTTTTGTCCTGTGCTGAAGGCCTGCTGTGCTTTCATGGGGTTTTCTAGCTTCTTTGTTAAATAGGGAAAGAAATGACAATGGAAAAGGAAGCCAGCTAAGTAGGCAGCACATACTTAGCAGAGCTTAAAAGTGGCTCAGGCTCCCTGGTTAGCAGCCCTGCCTACAGATCTAGGGTGATACTGACAATGACCGCAAATACTCCATATATTAGATGCCTGTCTTGTAATGTGAGCATGGTGTTACACCATGCTGCTTTTCCAACGCAGGATGCCTGATTTTCGATTTGAAACAAGCTCTGGGGTAATGATGCCACTTATTGCATCACTGGTACCTGTCCTTGTGGAAGCTGGACATACCCTGTCCGGAAATACAGGAGATCGTCTGGTGTGCATGGTCCCTCACTGCCACTCAAAGGTGATTGATTCTTGCCCCAGAGAAAGCGTTCCTTTTTCTTCATGGGAATGTGTGCTTTGAACTGCTGAGGAGCACTCAAGAAGACATAAAACAGTGAGTTACTACAGGTAGCATGCCTGGATCATCCTGCCATATGGAGTAAATCAGGGTGGCCCCTCTGACTTCAGCACAGCTGCTGCATCGTTACTGCTCTGAGTTCAGGCGTGAGTTTCTGGGGACAGTAGATAGAGAAGAACAAACTTTGTTTGTTCTGTAATTTCTTTCTGTAACTTTGCATGTTACGAGCAGAGTGAACATGTTACAAGAGGAGGTGAAGCAGTAAACTATTTTCTTCTTTATCAAATGACTTTATTTGAGATATGCACTAAGTTCCCCCTCTGCTTGGTTTCGAAATCAAGCAGTTGCTTACTGCTTGCACTTGGTTACTGGCACTCAAAACTACAGCCGCAATTAGTTTAGGAGATAGTGATCAGTGTTTTAAATCTCCCACGTTGGTGCACCTGCAGGAGAACAGGTCTGGCAGAACGGGCTCTGCTCCAAGCAGGCAGGGCAGCACCCATGTAAGGCACGGGGCTACTGGGAGACGAGCAGCTCTTCTGTGTGCCAGCAACAGCGCTATCAGGCTTATGTGTGATGGATCAGAGTGCAGTGGTATTGCTGCAAGCAAAAGTCATGAATTTTAATCAACTTTACTGGCTGCCTTGAAATTTGAGTTGAAAGATAAATGTGAAAAACAGGCAGCCCGTATTGTTTCTGGAACAAAACGGCCCCTCTTCTGTTGATTAAAAGCATTTTTCTTTTAACTTGATAATCCAAACTACTTCCATCTTAGTTGTGGAATCTTTTAGGCAAAGCCTGCAGATCCTGCCTGCCCTAGCTGCCTCACTGGGCCCGTGTCACTTCACAGCCATCCAGACAGCTGGGCTGCTGCAGCCGCGGTGCTGTTTGGGGATGGTTTGAAAAAAGATGGGTTTAAGATTTTATTTGGATATGTATAGATGTTCCCTTCCCTTTCCTTTCTTTCAAGAGGCTTGCCTTTGTGGAGAGTTCAGTCTGTATACATTTGGGAAACTTGTTTGTCCCTCAGCTCAATTGCTCCAGGGCTGTACTTATGTGGCTGTATTCATTTGGGCATCAGACTTCCTAGTGAAACACAGGCAGTCTGACTGGTGCTGTTGTCTGGGGGACATCTCAGCTTTAGGAAGGGGTGGACTGAAACTACCAGCTAATGTCTGTGGGCAAAAACATACCCGTTGTGTGTTGCTTTCAGCCACTGCCAGGCTGGTCCAGATTGCTTTGAGTAATGGAGAGAGCTTTCTTCACCCATCTGCAAAGAAGTTTGCTTCAGGGGTTATCAGAGCTGCTTTTCCTGTTTTGCCGTAAGTCACCTCTATGCAGGAATAGCTTTGAAGGGTTGTATTTAAGGCCAAACAACTTTTAAGAAAGGGAAGGGTAAAATTCCCCCACAAGCATCAGGCAGGGAAAAAAGGGTGGAATACTCCCGAGTTCCTCCTGCTCTCTCAGACACAAGTGCTGTGTTATTTTCTCTTAGGACCTCTCATGGTTTAACTCCACACCTATTTTCTCATCTCCTCTGATAGCTGTAGGCTCACCAACTGCTCTGTGTTAGTGGAAAGTTTATTGCAGCTGCACCAGAGGGTTATTTGGTGCTCTGGGAAATTCTTGTCACTTTTGCTAGTGAGAAAGACAGTGGAGTTTTTTGGTCTAAATTAATGTGAAAGGGCACATACAAACCTGTTAAATACACATTCCAGCTTGTTTGTATTCCTCGTTGGTCACACCCTTGGCTGAAAACCCAAATATTTCAAGAATTTGGATTGAGGTACATGCTTTCCCAAAAGAGGCATGAAGTTGGATTCCCCTCTTGCATTGATGGGTGCAGTTTATTTAAGGTCACTGAGTATTTGAAGCAGAAATGTCGTTTTCTGCAAGGCACGTTCAAAGCCTTTGGAAGGAAGGTGATGGTGTGGTATGGGGACCTGGTGGCTGCTCCATGCACAACTGCAGTGACTTAGCTCCTGCTTTGTTTGGAGTGTGCCTGCTATAAAGGAAACTTATTCCCATTCATGGGAGCCAGGGTGCATTGTAGTGCCATGCTGTGCTGTACTGAGGTGGTTGGTTCAGCATATGCTTAGTCCTGTGGCTGATTTGTTCCCCTGGGGCCCTGAAAGAACGTTTGTATGCCTGGGCAGAAGATGAGTTTCTCTGAGGAGACTCATTTCAGATGCAAATCACAGAATTGTAGGGGTTGGAAGGGAGCTCCAGAGATCATCGAGTCCAACCCCCCTGCCAAAGCAGGTTCCCTACAGCAGGTCGCACAGGTCGGCATCCAGGCAGGTCTGGAACATCTCCAGAGAAGGAGACTCCACCACCTCCCTGGGCAGCCTGTTCCAGTGCTCCGTCACCTCACTGTAAAGAAGTTCTTGCGCACATTTGTGCAGAACTTCCTATGCTGCATTTCTGGCCATTCCCCCTTGTTCTGTCTCCACACACTGCTGAAAAGAATCTGGCCTTGCCACTCTGCTCCCAACACCGTGGATATTTATAGACCTGGATCAGGTCCTCTCTCAGTCTTCTTTTCTCAAGGCTAAACAGACTATTTTTAACTTTTCAGAATTTACTTATTTATATTAATTCCCCCCACTGGAACTACTTTTTTGCTTTGCTTTGCTTGCTCTTGCCATTTTGTGTTGCTGTGCCATTGGTCTGCAGGTCAGGGTGCTGGGTAGCATTACCATTTGGTAGCATTACCAGTTGTTCTGTTACTGCTGCCTGAGCGTCTGATAGGGCTGCTGGGAGGCAGCACTGAGATCTCTGCTTGTCAGTGCAAATTTCTAATACCAAAGGAAAAAGGAGCTTCTGCAGATGCTTGGAGGTATCCCAGTGTGTCCTCATTCTGAATGCAGCTGTGCTGCCCAGAAAGTCGTGCAGGCAGGATGTGGGGTGAGCCATTGCTAACACATGCACCTCTTCCTTGCAGTTACCTGGCCGAGCAGTGCTGGAATGGAGGCTTTGTCTACCTGATCATGTTGCGCCGCATCAAGCGCAAAGCCCCTCTTCCTCCCTCCAACGGCAACAACAGCAACAGCTGTGACCCCAAAGCCAAGCCCAGCCCTGAACCTGCTGGCAGAACAGCTCAGAATGGGAAGAGGACCAGGAAGTTTGGGGTCATCACAAGGACGCCAGGCAGCAAGGAGAGCAAAGAAAAGCCAGAGCACGGGAATGGGCACTGTACCCCGATGGAGGTGGAGGTGGCTCAACCAGAGGCCCCTGAAGCAGAAGTTAATGCGGAGGAGCAGCTGCGCAGCGCTAGGGCACAGCACCGGTCCCGGCTATCAGAGGGCAGCATGATGGACATCACTGATCAATCAGCCCAGGTAGGTCTGCTTTGAGGTTTTGTGGAGAAGCAAGCAAATTTTCTGATGCGCAAGAGGATTAAGGGAACTTCTAGAATGATTTCACAGGTTTCATTGTGTTGTCCTCTGTGTGACAGACTAAGCTGCTGGGATGTTGAGTTGCAGGCATTGTGTACAAAACCAGGAGACAGGAGGATTTGAGAATTAGGTAGTAACTGTGAGGAATTTTTGCCACGCTCCTTCTGTGGTGAAAGAGAAGCTTGTTATTTCTCAGACTTGTCAGTGTTGGCTTCAGGAACTCTTTTGTTGGAACAAATGTTGACCTTGAGACACTGAGGCGAGAGGGGTCAGTGAAAGATGTTCATTTTGACCTCTTAGGCTTCATGTCTGAGTTCGATGGGACCTTAAAGCTTCTGTTGAAAGTGGAATTGAAGTTTCCATTCTCAAAGAGAAGCAGAATCAGCACCAGACCTTGGCGCAATTATTAGCGTTACAAAGCTTGTTTGAAAAGTGCTTGGGAGCCACATGGAAGCTGCTGTGAGTTTTGCTCCAAGTTGGTGGGATGGATGATTTATTAATGTCTGGGATGGCAGTGGGTGCAGGACTTTCATTGCTTCTCTCTTCATCCTAACGGAGATCTTGGGGTTTGCCTGGCTAGAACTGCAGCATTGCTGAGTGGAGAAAAATAACCCAAGCCTTGATTAGGTTTCAGTATGCATCTGTCACCAGAAGAGCTGTCTGCCAATTTTTTCATAGACACTGATAACATAAACAGATGAATGCTGCTGTGCTGGGCTCAGGGCTTGCTGCTGCAGCTGCATTTGGTTTTAAGACTTCAAAGGTGGCAATGCAGCAGTGTGAGTGGACATCTCATCCCTAATGTCGGCTGGGGAAAGCATTGGTTTAAACCAATTTTTCTGAATTGGTACTCCCCTGTACTAGTGCAGAGTGATGTTGGTTGTTAGATTAAACTAACTTAACATAAAAAGCATTGGAGGGGGCTAATCCAATTTTTTTAATTGCTGGTCTTAAAGAAATGTAATTGAGAAAACCTATTCTTCCCATCAATGAGACACATTTGATTTCATGGTGCAACAGGGAGGGGAAGTATGTACCATTTTTGAAAGCCTCATAATTGCAGTCTGTAAAACCCTTCCAAAGAAAAACATTAGAACTCCATAAATAAATAAATCCAGCCCATTGGTATTTTGGAGACTCCAGTTCATATAAAAACTTAAGGAAGTTTTTATATTTTCAGCAATCTGTTCTGGAGATGTCTAATTAAAAATGTTGTAAATGAAGATGGCCAGAGTATGTTTTGAGGAAGTCGATGCCAAGTATGAAGAAACTCATAAAGCCTTTTCTTGCTGGTATTACATTGATGTTTTGAGTCACTATGGTCCAACAAGTGTATTATTAAATTCAGAATATACATGTGTCAATGTGACCAATAAATGCGTTTTTAATGCAAAGTACATATAAGGTGGTTTTCTAAAATGTAAACGCTTAGTTGAGTCACTGGAAATGTAAGAGCTGTAATCTGTGCTGTTGTGGTGTATCTGTCACAGAGCCTGCTGGGGAGGCAGTCATTTAGCAAAATTGCTTCTCTCTCTCTCTCTCTCTCTCTCTGTCTCTTAATTTTTTCCCCCTTAATGTTTTGCTCAGAGATATGACCTCTGTACGTGTCAGTATTAATTACATTTTCCTAACATCTGAACGTGGAGAATTGTAAGTAGTTGAGCCTGAATGGCATGCCCTGCACAGCCTTTGCTTTTTGAAAACAAGGAGACTCTACAGATGCCCATCACTTTAACAGTTGTGTGGTAGCTGCTATCGGTAATCAGCAGCTTAATTCAGCTTCTTAATGAATGGTAAATAGAGACAGTAAATAAAATTTTTGAAAGTATTTGAGTTCTGTTAAAACAAAACAATTTAAAAAATAACGACAGTCAAAGGATGAGGATATTTGGAAGCTTCAAAAGTCACTTAAAGCTGCATTTCCAAAGCATGACCTGGCGGTCAGGCATGTGAGATCCAGTCCTGTCAGGAGTCTTTTGAACACAGCATCCAGAATGGAGTGTCAGAAATTGCAGCCTTCCTCCTTCCAGGCTTCAAAGCACAAGCCAAACCTTTCACAGCTTTGGGATGAATTATCTCTTCCTGGACAGGGACAGGGTGCATTGGCAGGGCACCTTCTCTATGGGGAAAACCGGCCCATCCCCGCTGCCTGCGCGGTGCTTGACATCTCCTCCATGCGTTGGCTAATGGAATATCCAGAGCTGTCAGCCCCAGCACCTTTGGGGAGCAGTATATTCACTGTGTGTCATTGAGAGATGCCTTGCAGCAGGCTGGAGGTCAGCTGCGGATGGGAGGAAAGGCTTTGGGAAGGAGTTGCAGCACCTGCGTGGCTGCAGGAGGACTTCTCTGGTTCTCCCTCTTCTCATTCCCCTCCCCGGCCCCAGGATGCAGATGGAAGAATTACAGAGCTGGAATCTTGGCCCCAGGAAATTCCCTTTTTCTCCCTTTAGGAAGTTCATTTGAAGTTAAAGCAACCAGAGTGCAGGGGAGAAGAGGTTGGAGTAAGTCTGCTTGTCTTTGGCTGTTGCTCTGCTGAACCCAGAGGTCAGCTCGTGGCCTTGGAGTTGTTGTGCCAGGAGTGCTTTTGAGGCAGCCACGTGCCTTGGGTGTTGTTAGCTTTCCTCTCCCACAAGCTCGGTGTTTTTCTCTTGTTTTTTCACAACGTGCTGCTAATAACAGCAGTGCTGAACTGTAAAATGAGAGCTGAGACGAAAACTATTTGTCAGATGAACCTGCCCAGAGATTCCAGTGCTACTGGCTCCTATGCATGTGTCAGTCCCCTTCAGGCTTGCTTTCATCTCCCGGATCTTGGTCTGTCTCTCCTGTGCATTTGGCATTGCTATTGCTATGTATAAACAAATCTGCTAGACTGTTTGTTGGTATGTAACCTCAATAAATATTGTACCTGTCAATTAGCAGTCAGCATCTGATGTTTACAGGTGGCTAAGTTATGCTGCGATATTTTTAGAATGAACCAGAGTGCCCCTTAAAAATGTGCAGATTCGAAGCTGCAGGGCTCTGTCTGCCTGGCAGGAAGATCTCAGAGGCCTGGAAACCAGATCTGACCTTGGAAAGGGCCCAGGGAGTCGTGCATAGTGATTTAAAAACAGGCAATCTCTGAGCCAGAGTAATGACCCATCACATCCTGGGGAGATCTAGGAGCTTAAACGCAGAAATCAAAGTTTGCTGCTTTTATTCAGTGGCTTGAAACCAGGTGGTATTTTCTAGGCTGGTAATTACAAAGGCAAGGATGTAAGATGAGTATGGGAGGAGCTAGGGAATGATAAAGAAAGGGAAACGGGAGGTTTCCTCACAAGATACCAATTTCGTGGTTTCACTGTTTTTACTGGGAAGACAAAATCACTTGATTTTGTTCTCTGTTTCTCTGTCACAGTTGTTTTGGAAGAGATGTGGACTGTTTTCTCAGCTGCTCAGAACTGAGGATTGCTGAGAAGTTGTCAGATGGGGACCAGAGGTGTGAACTTGGGATTGTGAGGAGCCAGAGTACCTTGGCAATGAGGGTGGTTTTTCAAAGGGCATTCCATTGAATCAGGTCTGCTAGTATGGCAGTTGAGGCTTTCATCAGTGACCCAGAAGTTTGGCTGGTGATGGAATGTGCCAGAGCACGAACTGCTGCCTTTCCTTCCTCCTACCCCAACACGACACTTTGAGAAGTCTTCACTGGCTTAGAAGAAAACCAAAGATGCTTCCAGAAGTCTCTTAAATTTACACTTCTGCATTAGGAAAGGACTGGCATCCAGATCCAGAAGTAGCAGTTTTGATTAGATGATATGTAGAGGTGACTGGGTGTCAAGGAGATGCTCTCGGTAAAGGCAGGCAGGTGAAAGGGGTTGGGGTGTATGTCTGAGCACTTGTCTGCTGCAGCAGGCACATGGTATGGGAGCAGAGCTGCCATGTGTGTCCTGTATGGAGAGCAGTCAGCATTTGCTGGCCCCATAAAGTGTATTTTTTGTCTTTGTGAGGTCAACTTACTACCTATTAAAAAGAGGAGAAGAGGGGAGGTCATATTAAAGCTGAGTCTCAGAGAGGTTTTTGGGGAAGTGAGATTCAGCAGCACTTTGACATTGTGGATGACAAGGGCTCTGTGTTGCTAACCCACGTTATTCAGCAGTGAGTTCCAGCTATGAAGCAGCACGTGCAGCCAATTTTGCTGCCTTACGATCCAGTTGGGCCTGTCTTACGTAGACCATAATTCTCCCTGTACTCCTGATTGTATGCACAGGTGCACATGGGTGTGTGTGTGCACCTACAAGACCAGTCAGATGTTTGCCAAGGAGTACTTGCATTTATACTACCTCAGGTGAGCAGTGCTTGTCTGCACTTAATGAGAAAGTCGTCTTTGTTCCATCCCATTACTGCTTGCTTATTAAGATGGCATGTCTCAGGAAAGGTGGAATGCTTTTGAATTGCATGTTGTTTTGCAGTTGTGGAAGGTTGACAGCTTTCTGTAGCAATATTTACCAATCAGTGCTGGTAAATGTCAGTTGTACCTTTCATTTTGGCTAATGCAAAAATGTTTCTTATCTTGCCGAGCAGAAGAATAAGGCTAATGGTATCTTACAGGAATCAAAACACGGGACTTGACATACTGTACCTACTATAAGGATTTTCCTGTTTTTTAAATGGGGTGGAAAGAAAAGTTGTCAACCATTTTCTGTACCAAAATGCAAACCTTGCTGTGAGTAGGATACTTCCAAGGGTAAGCAGTGACAGTTTCACTGAACTTGGGAAACTGAGTTGCTTTGCATCAACTTATTTTTGTCAGTGTAAGCACTGATTATTATTTCATCAAGGTTTTTTGTTTCACTGTTGTATGATACACATTTTAGAGATACATAACTCCAGTTTTTGTTCCTGTTGCAGACAGCTTAAGATGTGCACAGGCCTTTTTAAGAATCTGTTTCTGTTCTTAACGTCTTTTTATCCTCTGTGTTTGCTTCTATCTTTCATTAACGTGAATCCTGGGGCTATCTACTGTCTTGAAGTTTTAATTTGCACAGTGATAAGCATGTCTTTCCTCTCTCTTGCCTATTTTGGGTTGTAAACTCTCTCAGGGACAAGCTCTGTCTTTTAATTGTAGCTGCACAGCACTGACAAAGCTTGGCCTTGATTATGCTTGGAGTTTTAGGAAGCGCTTTTATGTAACTAGTACTGATGCTACAGTTCATTTATTTTTGCTGCCAGTTATACTCCACCTTGCCATAAAACAGCCGTCACCACAACTTTCTGGGGTAAGTTGCCCTTGCTGTCACGTTTCTCAAGTGATGGCAGGTTTTGCCTTTCTTTGCTGTGATTTAAGCGATAGCTGTGGCTGGGCTAGCTGTAGATTTAAATTTTAAGTAGCAGTGTGTTCATTTATTCTCTGTTTGAATCGAATTTTCGAAAGGCTTAGGGCAGGTTTGTGCACAGAAATAGTACAGCAATGGATAAGTTGTAATGAATTAGTTTAAACGTGTCATCGTGAGAAGGGATCCTCTCTGTTAGCAATGAGCTGCCCGTAGAGATGTCAGGGATGCACAGGGCTGTGCCACAAGAGCTCTCAGCTGACATTTGTGCTCTGCTATGACAAACTGTAAGAGAGAGCAACAGTAAAAAAAACATCTACTATCTATCCAGGAAGTGTTGTTTTCATTTTGCATATGGTGTGGTTGATACAGCAAACCCATAAGTGGAACGCGAAGGATGGCTGTAGCTGAGTGTTTAAGTTTGATGTTTTGATCATTGCATGTGAATGTTTGAAACCAGTGGACATGCCTAAAAATGGAGCGTGCTGTTTGCTTAGTGCTGCAGTGTTTCAGGTGCAAGCTGTGATTATGGATATGCATATGCTTAATTTTTGAGTCAGGGAACTGAAACTGCTTAGCGAACCCAGATTCCTGACAGCAGGAGATGAAAACCAGTTCCCAAGACAGACTAGGCTTTAGCTGACATGGGGACCATGGTGACTTACTCCAGGACGGGCTTTAATCTACTGAAGACAGCAAGGATTTTTTTCTGGGAAGCTTCAAACCAATCCACTGTTCCCAATGGCCCAACAACAACAGATTGAGACCCAGTGAGATACTTGAAGGAGTGCAAGCGCACTGTAAAACTTAAAAGCTTGAGCTCCCCGGGGGCATTTGCTGTGCTGAACAATCCTCCAACCCCCTGAGTCAGGAATAGCTGCGCAGTCCTTTGGCTGATCTTGCAAGGAAGCTCCAGAGCCTCAAGAGGGGAGCAGCACAGGAAGGTGCGACCCAGATGGTGATGGCTTAGGATGAGAAACATCTCCAACAGATTTTTTGCAAGGGGTGATTATGTAGTTCAGGTGCATGCAATGGCTGATAAAATGTTTAAAGCCCTTGCCAAGGAAATGATGTCAACAACTAGTCTGTCTCTGGAGATGCATCCCTGTGGGTCATTCTGCTTAAGACTGCAGAGTTTTCATCCCCTCATCTGTGATGCCTATTTTGTGTATTTTAATTGTGTATTTGTATTTGGAGAGAATTTTGCTTTCTGCTGTTCTCCAGACTTTATCCTTAGTATGCTTCTCTCTTCAGGGCAAGGTACTCTTTCAGTTGAAGGATGCTAAGCCATTTGCCCAATCGAAAAGAACCTGTTGAATCAGAAATGGGCACCTGTTTTGAGGGCATAGAAAGTTTGCGGTCAACATTGTATAATTCAGAATGAGGACTATGAGTCTGACTTTTTCTACTTTCAAGAGGTTTAGGAAACACCCAGAGGCACTGAGTGGCTTGTGTCACCTGGAAGCAGAAGTGAAAGGCTTTGCTGGTTCCAGTTCTAAGAAATATCTCCAGCGCTAGGAACTTTTCATAGACAGTAAAGATGGGCAAAGAACTTGTGCCTTGGAATAACACAGTGGTAAAGGAATGTAGATGACTTTCTTTTCCTCCCCTTTTGATTTGTTTTGGAGTTGTTCAGCTTGCTTGTTCAACAGTGAAAATTCAAGATAGCAGATGAAAGCAGGAATCCTGCTGTCAGACCAGCTTTAACAACATCTTGGTAAGACCAGATGAAAATTATACTCATTATCCCCGATGAAATAATTGCTTTGTTAAGAATCTGCAAATATCAGATTTTGGCATGATTTTGTGATTGAGTCATTTGCACTAGTGTATCTGTGATGTAAGAGTGATGGCTTTTGACTGCATCTTGAGAGCAATACGTTTGAGCTAATCAGCTGGCATGTGGTCGCTAAGGTTAATTCAGCAGCTACCCAGCTACTCCTGTCCCCTGTCTGCATGGGGAATGGGATGATGCGAGCAGGTAGCATCTGACACAAGGCAGGCATCTGGGAGAGGAGCTTTTCATGTGCCCCAAATCACTGGGGGGTTCTGAGGAGGGAAGTGCTGCTATTTACACCCGGCATAGCTCCCTGTCCCTGTAGGCTAGGCCATTTGGTAGTGCTGGTGCTGATCTGAACATGTGCCCTGGCTGTGTGTTTTTATGTGGGAAATACTGCTGGTTTTCAGGTGCGTGCCATCAGCACTCTGGTTGCCATCAAACCTATTGTGATCAATTTTTCAAGGTGTAAATCTTAAAACTTTCTCTTAAACCGTAAGTTTCCAAAAACAGCTTCATGGCCAGCAAGGAGGAGTTTACTGTTAGCTTCTGCTGCTGGGGTGGTCCCGTGAGGTCACCAGGTGGGAGCTGGTCCTGCACAGGCAGCAAACCCTATCACGGTACCAGCAGGGCAGGTAGGAGTCCCATGGGCATGTTGGTAGATACCTACATGGGATGCAAGGTCTGGCAAGGTTGACATGTGCATGTCCAGTGTGCTGACACACTGTTACTGCTGTTCTCAGCTTAGCTTATCCTGGGTTTTGCTTGAAAACTATTACTTATTTATGCAAAAATCATTGCTGCTGTGACAGAAAGTGTTTTTTGTAGACAGCTATTTTACATTTTCCATTTTGCTGTCTGCCTTTTTAACTACTTGCTGCATTTCTGTTTTCCATTTGTTTACACCTTGCTCCTGCCAAGCTTTTCTTTAATATAACATTTCAAAGCGATCTTTCCTTTGTATATTCGGATTTGCAACTTGTTGAACACCACACAGTAGAAATCAGTCAAGCCCCTTTTAAACTCCCCTGCAATTAGCTGGTGAAAGACGGGTGGGAAGAGCGGCTCTGACACATCTTATTTATTTATTTATTTATTTTACACTCAGAGGGGAAAAATGTTCCTTTTTGTTTTATTAATGATGTGCTTATGAAATTGAGCGTTTGATGGTATGCACTTGGAGCAAGCGTAACGCGAGCTTCCCCACATCTGTAGCAGGCTAGTTTGTTCCAGATGTAGGCTTCTTGCTCTGAACAGAGGCTGCCTCGCATACAATGGTGGAGAAAGGCAGCCTGCAGGGAGCAACTTGAGATGCTGGCTTGATTCTCTATTCTCATTTGTGGTCTGTTACATAAGATGACCCATTTTTTCTTGCTCATCATTAATCCGAGTGGAATATTCATACCATCTTAAAAAACATTTTAATTATTTGTAGCTTGTGCACTTTGATCATCTGCAAGAGGAAAGATCTGATCCAAGGCACTGCCTGCTTGCCAGAGCCGAGTTAGGAGGAAAGTTGAGTCACCTAAGAATGATGTAACTGCAGAGAATAAAAAACAGCCATTAGCCAAGCTGCAGCCTCTCTCACTTGACCATTTGTGCTTCTTCTTGCTATAAGAATGTTCACAGGAGCAGTATAAATCTTGAAGGGACTTCAAAAGAAGGTCTACTCTCTTCTCCTTCTCTCTGACAAATAGAGTCACACACAGAGATCACAGAGAATGGTAGGGATTGGAAAGGATCTCTGGAGATCATCTATTCCACCCCTCTGCTAAAGTAGGTTTCCTAGTCTGTCTTGCACAGGAAGGCATCCAGATGGCTATTGAATATCTCCAGAGAAGGAGACTCAGTAGCTCCTCTGAACAGCCTGTTCCAGTGCTCTGTCACTCTCAAAGTGAAGAAGTTCTTTCTCATGTTTTATGGAACTTCCTGTGTTCCAGTTCACGCCCATTGCCCCTTGTTCCATCGCTTGGTGTGGTACCACCAAAGATAGCCTGGCTCTTTTCAACCATCCTCTTGGCCACTGCCCTTTAGATATTTCTAAGTGTTGGTAAGATCACAGAATCGTGGAGATTGGATAAGATCATTTGGATCATCTAGTCCAACCATCAATCCATCCCCACTATGCTCACTAATCACGTCCCTCCATACCTCCACGATTCTTAAATGAGCCATACCTCCACGATTCTTAAATGATAAAATCACCAAGGTTGGGAAAGACTTCTAAGATCATCCTGTCCAACGTACACCGATCACCAATATTTTCTACTAAACCATGTCCCTCAGAACAACATCTAAACATTTCATGAACACCTCCAGCATTGGTGAGTCCAACACCTCCCTGAGCAGTCTGTTCGAATGCCTCACCACTGTTCTTGAGAAGAAAATGTTCATCCATGGCATCCACACAGCTCTCCTAGCATGGGGAGTAGTTCTACTGCTGCTCGGGTGCTGTGGGATAGATCTCAGCAGGACTAATATTGCCTTCCAGAAGATGGGGAAAAATCTCTAAAAGAAATTTTGACTTCTCCTTCCTTTGGTGATTTCTGGAGAGAGTGTGGAAGTCTGTAAGTGTGCCTCTTGGCCATATCTCAGGTGGACTGCATGGTTCTCTGTGGCTTGTGACATCAGCCCATGAGGTCTAGCTCACCTTTCCATCTCACTTCACAAGTACTGAGCTTCCTTGTGTTGACCTGACTTTGTTTAAGGGTATTTAAGGAGTATGGATTAGTCTCCTTATTCTTGAGAGCAGTGAAAAGAGGCTGTTCTTGGTTCTTGCTGAGGATATCTGCAGTCTGAAATACCTCCCTGAACCCACAGCATCTCTCTGTACTGTGGGCATGAAATACTCTCTCACAGACTGCTGTGGATGTATGTGTGAAGATTTATTGTGTCACTCGTGAACAAAACTATGGGGATTATTCTGAATCATTTATAAATGAAGCTACGAGGATTTTTCTGAGCAAATAGAAAAGTTCCAATGTTAGTAGGGATACGAAACTGGCAGCAACCAGTGTTGTGCAGCCCATCAGAGGATGCCATTCTGCAGCTAAAGTCATCGTCCTCCTCTGGGCAGGATTCAGCAGGCTCCAAGGGCAGGGACATCAGACCTGCGGACAGCCAAATCTAACCATGAGTGGAGCTTCCCTTGGGTGTTGTAAGTCTCTGGAACTGAGTGAATATGGCACAGTCTTAGCCCTCATCTGAAGTCTGAGTGAATGTGTATTCTTGTTTAGGAAGAAATACTTGAAAATAGGATCCTTTAAAAAATTTAAAAGTGAAAGACATAGAATGCATTGCTCTGCTTTTTAAATTTTATTTAAAGCATTTAAGGCTTGTGCTGTTGAATGTGGGTTTCTCCAAGAACTCAAGAAAACTGTTTTTTTAGTCAAATTTAAATACATTTGAGAATCCTTGGCCTGGAGCTTTACTGGCAAAGCTCTTGTGTGATGCAGCCACAAAAGGTGCCTGATGGAAGCAGCAGCATTTCCCAGCTGGCAGTGGAGTGTCCCATGCTGCTCTGTGCAGAAGTAGAGTGCCTATGTGGGGAGGAAATGGGGCTCTGTGGAACACCTCCTTTCTCCAAGAAATCTCACCAAAACGCTAGGAAATCTGCGTTTTGGTGCTCAGCTTTAAAAAGTCAAAGATATGTGGGTACTTCCGGGGTTGACTGAACAGCTGTGGCTGTTCTACAAAGGGAGAACGGTCAGCAGATGTAGTTCTTAGTGCCACTGACTTGTGACTTCAGAAAGGATGAAATAAATGTATATTTGGTTACATGCTAGGCTGAGGTGCTGTGTGCAGCATGACTGTGCTCTGCCATCCCCGCTTAGGCTGAGTAATGCGCTGCTTTGCAGGTAGTTTTGACTTCAGTGGGACTTGAAAGGGAATGAGAGCAGCAGAGCCTCACCACTTGCTGCTACGAAGTGTTGTGCCGTATGAATGAGTACTGGAGTGTGGGTCAGTGGAGAGTGAATTTGGGTTTTTTTAGTATGTGACAGTGAGAAGTGCTGAGGAGTGTAGGCGGGGTGCTGTGTGTGGGCCTTTGCATAACCAGCATTCCAAAACACTTTTGCAAGTCATTAGAAACAGTGTTATAAGTGCATTGTTAGGCTTTATCAAAGGGTTTGCTTCTGAACTAGGTGTAACAAGTGGACAGCCAGAGCAGCATCCTGAATGAGCATCGTTTTGGTTGGGGGAGGGAGGGATGTGACACATCTGATGTTCATTATGGGTGCAGGGCATATTATAGCAATGAAATCTCTTTGGAGCATTGTCAGACTTTGGCCTAGTTCTGTGTTTGTGTGTTTGTTTGTTTTTGAGCACATAAATACAATTGTCTCTAGCCCCTGCATTTAACATGATGTTTTGTCTGTCTTGGTAATCTGTCTCAAGGTATTTGCTGTCCTTACATGCCCTGTTACTCAACTGGGAATGGGCTTTTATCAGTTTCTTCAGCATCCTAGTTAAACCTGTGGGATATTGCTCATATGCACAGCTGTCAAGTTAACAAATTACCCACAGGTGTCTGCTTTTCCAGGATCAAACTTTTGGCTTACCTCTCAAAACACCAGGTTGGTTTTTCCTGTTTTTCGAACCGTGGTCTTGGGGCTGTGTAACCTTTATCTCCTGTTCTTCTCTTTGTTCTGAGGTACTAGTTTACATACTCGAGATCATATTTTTTCTCTGTCTGAAAAACTCATGTTGCATTGCATTTAAAAGTTTCAACATCGGCCCCAGTGGTCAGGTTAAAAGAAAAAAAACACATTTTCTTCACTTAATATAGGCTGAGATAAGCAGCGTTGGACTGAAATCTGCAAGCCACTGCCACAAAGCTTACGTCCACTGATATATTTCGCAGTTCCACTCCTCGGAAACAAGCAGCAATTTCTACGAGCTCTTCACAGTTTGGCATGAAAGTTGAATCATCTCCACTGCTTGGGTGTTTGTGTGCTGCAGGAACGTTGTCTCTGTGCAGTACAGACCCAGTCAGAAATATGACCTCCCCCGTGCTGAGTGACTGTGGCAAGCAGCCTGAAATCACCTCCAAACTCTGTATTTTTCTGCCTTGCAAGCTTGGAAGCTTCCTGGGATTCTCATAATTCTGTTACTCTGATTCTTCCCTTCCCTCTGAGAGTGTCCTGGCAATTGCCTCTGCATATTGCTTGCTTGATTATTTTTCTCTTTCCTTTCCTGTTCCGCTGATAGCAGCCTCTCCTGTGTTTCCTTGTGCCCAGTCCTTCCAGTAGGATACATGGGAACTAGTCTCTTGTATTGCATTTGTATTGCACCAGAAATTGTAGAGCTCTGTTTTGGATTTATAGTCATTAAAAAAAAAAATAAATAAAGCTGTGCTAAACATTACTCGTTACTTTGCTTATATTGAAAATTTATTCTTTGTGGTGGGAAAATCCTTGCTTGCAGTCCGTATAACATCTGTCAAATAAGGAATATTTGATCAGCAGCTGACAGTGTGAGGCTGGCATTTTCCTCCTCATGTCTCAAATGCTGCGAGCCGTTTGGAGAGGGAAGCGCTGCTGCATGCTGCAAATCTGCTCCGCTCTGGTGTTCAGGGTGCCATTTCAGTGGTATCTCGCTTCTCAGCCCCTCGCTTTCTGCAAATCCTAGAGTTTTGGTGAAGGTGCTGGAGGCTGCTGTTGGCTATGGCAAGGATTGGGACATAGAACTGCAGCGCAGAACAGCATAGCTCAGAAAAGCTGCAAGCGGGCCTGCAAGGAAACTCACACATGCTGCACCTGCTCTATGCTGCCTCTTCCTTTCTACCTCCTTTGCTTGGACCACAAATAACAAGGAAAAGCTCAGCAAAAAAAAACCAAAAACAAAAAAGCCATGTGGCTTGAGCTCTACAGATGTGTGGTGATGGGCAGCAAGGCTGTACGTCGCTCCCTCCTCTACCCTCCCAGCCTTCTCTCAGTGTCCAAATCCAAACTCAAGGACTCTCTGCCCATTTTCTCTCAGCGAGAAGGTTCCCGAATATGGAAGATGCACATCCTGAAGGGGACGGACGGGCTGGGGATTCAGATAACAGGAGGCAGAGGCTCGAAGCGATCCCCACACAGCATCATCATCACCCACGTGGAGGAGGGCGGCTCAGCACACAGGTGAGCCAGCAAGCTGAGCCTTCAGGGTGTGACTCAGCATCTGTGGCCATTGCTGTTAGCCAGGGTCAGGATAGGTGCGGGTGATTTGTCCTAATGATGTGGAGACCTGCATCAGTCTGTAAAGGTTAAGAAGGTGAAATTTTAGCTTGAAAGCTCATTTTTGTTATTGAAGACCTCTCTCAGCATGTTTAGTCCAAGGTAAAGACAAACAAAAGACTTGAGTTTAGTGCAGGTCCATACCAGAGTCAGTATGTATAGGGACTTGCTGTGATACCCTTCCGGTACTTGATGGGAGCTTATAAGCAGATGGGTGACTGACTTTTTATATGGTCTGATAATGGTGGGACATCAAGAAATGACTGTAAACTAAAGGAGAGAAATTTAGGTTAGATGTTAGGAGGAAGTTCTTCACTCAGAGGACAGTGATGCGCTGCCACTGCTGTGCAGAGGCCTGTGGTGCCCCATCCCTGGAGGTGCTCACAGCTGGGTTGGAATGGGGCCCTGGGCAGCCTGAGCTAGCTGGGGCAGCCAACCCATGGCGGGAGTTGTATGGGTTGATCTTTAAGATTACTTCCAGCCCAAGCCATTCTGTGATTCTTGGCACCAGGCTCTTGATGATGGAACGTAACCCAGTGAGCCTGATGGCTTGTAGGGCTCTTTTCCCAGGTCAGTTTCTGGGATATGGGCCTTTCCTATGGGGTCATCAATGGGCGAGGACAAGCTGTGCATCCCAGGGGATTGCTCACTCCCAGCCCTGCCTCTGATGGTGAGATCTGGGGCTCACTGCTGTTTCCCATCCATCTCCAGTGGGGCACAGAGAGGGTCTAAGAGTGCTTTCACTCTGCAGGCAGAGTGAAATGGCTCTGAGTATAGCAACAATTTCCAGAGGACTCCTTCCTGTGCTCCCTTTCTGGTCAAACAACGCTTCACTGATCAGTGCAAATTTAGCATCACCCAGGTCACATTTTACCTCACCAAAATCCACCTAAAGCATGGTGGGAGCCCAACGTTCCCTCTCTGTTTTCACAGGGACGGCAGGCTGACGGCAGGCGACGAGCTCCTGATGATCAACGGGCAGTCACTGGTGGGGCTGTCCCACCAGGACGCTGTGGCTCTTCTGCGCTCAGCCGCCGGCATGGTGCAGCTGGTGGTCGCCAGCAAGGTACAAGCAGCACACGTTATGTCCTCTCCCTGGTGTCTCCCTTAGATCTGTCCTCAAGGATGTGTGCATAGAGAGGGCACATTTTTGAGATGGAGGCACATGTTTGCATTTGCTCCCCTAAGTTTAATGCAGTGCTACTGGGATTGTTATCAGTAGCTGCTGTAAATCTGTGGCAAATCAGCAGGGTATAGACTACAGTAGTGATTTGCTTGTATTGTTACTGTTGTTCAGTGTGCAAATGAGGCTGGATTTAGTCATGCAGACATTACTTAAGTTTTGGGCAAAAAGCATTTTCTTAAAATACACGTAGACTGCTAAATAAAGCAGGCTGTACTCAGCCTCATCAGATGCTTGCCTGTGGAGTCTGTTATCTCTCTCCATATCTGTGTGCTAGAGGTCTCCTGATGATGATCCCTTGGCTTGAATTCCTTATTTTGTCCTTGTTAATAGCTTGCAGCAAAGCTCTCACAGATAAAGTAGCATGAAATTTCAGGGGAATGAGAGTGGAATTCATTTACTAGGAGGGCTCTCAGTTTTGCTTTCAGAGATCAAGGGAATATTACACAATATTTTTGCTTTGTTTATGGAAATCCTCCCCACCCCAGTTAGCGCATTCTCCCTGGTAGAGTTGAGAATACTTCCAAAAGCACTTAGGATCTCAGAAAGGACAACACGACCACTGAGGTTGGGGAGGGACCTCTGAAGAAGGGGGGCCATGGGGACCACTCTTGTTAACCCAGCCAATCTGGTGCAGATTTACATAAGCTTCATTTCTGGATGCTCTTTTGGCTTCGTAAAGAAGCTTTCTATTTCTTGACTTGGTCAAGAAGAGGCTCTCTTCCTCCATGTTAAAAGTGAAGAGCCTGTAACTTTCTAATGTTGAATTTAGACAGGGAGTTTCATTCAAGACCTTCCGTAGGCTCCCAGCATGATATTAGCCCCACCAGTGTTTATTCTGGAAACAACATGCTTTGAACTGGAGTAGGTACATTTTGTACTTCATTTGGACAGTTGGAGTCCCTGCCAAAACACAAGGCGTTAGCCTGCCTACGACTGTCCTGAAAATTATTTGCTTGCTCATGGAGTGACTGCATCGAAATAATCTCTGTGAATAACCTTACAGATTAAAATTTCATATAGAAGGGCATATATAGGTGAAGTGTCCCCCATCAGATTCCTCTGGCTGCTGTTTGTTGGTATGGGAAAGCAGCCCTACAGTTTGGCATGCTGAGCACTGCAAACACAGGATTTCCTTTGGAAGCAATAAAACGAGAGCCTGTCTTACTGTCTTACTTCAGCTGATGCACATGTTTACCTCTCAGAAAACATGCCAAAGCCAGGGGAATGTCTCCTGAAGCATCTGGACTGGGTAGGTAGAGGCTTACGGAGTTAGTTCTCCCAAACAGCGCTGTTGGTTTGTTGCCTTGGAACATTTAGATAGGCATATATGTGAAGGGAGCACGGTGTGAGATTTGGGACACGGTGACATGAGTAATGAGCCTGCAAGCTCTGCGTCTGCTTGCCGTGACTTTTAGTGAATTCAGGTGGGGAGGAGCAGACTGCTGGGGGAGCATTTATTTTAAATTCTCTTTTATGAAATCTGATTGTTTTAGATGTGTATTGGCCTATGTTTACTTGGTGCACATGTTAACACCAGAGCTGCTGTCAGTAACTGGGCCATTACAGTTCAAGCTGATGGAAATACATAAGGAGGGAGGATTGCTGGGGAGCTCCCTTTGGGCAGGTGAAATGGGGCAGAGTCAGCATGGCTTTGGTGGATTCTGTGATGTAACACATTTTATTGTCTCTCGGGTAGGAATCCGCTGAAGGGGATTTTCTGAAGTACCCATCTGCCAGTTTGCCAGATTTGCTTAGCACTTGCTCAGTCCAAGACTCTGTCTCTTGCACTGACAATAAAGAAAATGAAGAGCCCGAAGAAGAAGATGTGAAGGGAGAGAATGTGTCCCCTGAAACACTGGTTGCTGTAAGTGTGGCTTTGGTGACATTTTCACCCTCTCGCTCGACGCCTGCTTGCATCTGTCTCATTCTCCTCCAGCCTGGCACAGATGGGAAGGGGCCATCAAACCCAGCCCTTTTTGCACAGAAGGTGGTTGGAAGCAGGGGTGTCACCTACTGTGGTATCTGCCCTCTGTTCTGCACTGTAGCAAAGCAGCGGCGTGGGCAGCAGGAGCTCTTGTATGCTCCAAGCTGTGGGAGAGTCATGGTTATTCCTTTCTCCAATCTGTTGGGTGTTTTTTTGCCCCTTCCAGTGCTTTTGTTGGAACCAGTGGGATATCTCTTACAGCACTTACATGGCAACACGCTCCTCTTTGCTCCTTTTGTAACTAAACTTCTGTAACAGCCTGCTGTCCAATTCTTCAAGGTTTCATTTGCTCTGCTGATGCCAATGGATGCTTTTTGAAGGGAGGAATCTGAATTTATGGCTGTGGACTGTAACTGGAGGTCTACTGAGTAAATGCTGTCGGTCGATAATCTCACCCGCATTCCCTTCAGGGCTGCATTAAGCAGAGATTAAGTGGATTATTGTTATTTATTTGTGATGTAGCAGCTCTCTGAAGCTTCATCAGTATCCTGGGCCTCTGTTGTATTGTACAAATGCAAAATAAAATGATGTTCTCAACTCTGAAGAGCTTACAGGCTTGTTTTCAGGCATGAGAAAGCATGTGGATTCAATTGAAGTTATTCTCTTCGCGATTTTTTTCTTCTTGTCTTTCTTCCACCCCCCTTTCTGTGGCAACTGTAATAAATCTCTGAAACCTTTGGGTGGCTCAGATGTGATGTCTAGCATGGTGATTTGATTGTGTATTCTTACACTTCTCCAGCTTCATGCTACGATCTGCCTGATGCTGGTGTTCCCTTCATACCTGCATGTTATCTCTACTTTGAGTCTATGCTCTCTCAAGCATCTTTTTAGTATGACAAGTTTTGTTTTCTCATTCATGATGTCTGCACAGTCTTCTCTCCCATGTGCCAGGTTGCTGTTCTGTGGGGAGAAAGGGAAATGCGAATAAATCAGGGATGCTCAGTGCCAATGACATGGTAGTGTTTGTATGCAAACTTAAATGGGCATCTCAGCATTCTTTTAGCTTTAGAAATTCTCTTCTGTGTGTCATGTTTTAAGATCTGGTAGTTTTTCTTAAGCCTGTGGCTCAACAAAGCTTTAACCTAAAAATCAAAAGTTAATTATACATAGCTTCAGGATGCAGTTCCCTGGCATTCCAGCAAATCTTTCTGCACATGCTACCAGTGCCACTTCATATGTTCGTGAGGTTCCAGGCAAGACTCTGTGTTTTTTATTGAAGGCAGTTTTGAGATGTCGTTGGATATTTCCTTTCTCAATTAACGTAACTCTTGGAAAAGCTTGAGGTAGCTGAGGTACACGGTGCTGTGAAGACCCAGCTAGACAAGCCCGGTGTAGCCCTTCAGCCTGTACTTGAGTTTGCATCCTGCCCTACATTCTGTGCTGAAGCTACTGCAGTGGAGGTGGTTTTGGAGCTTTGGTTTGCCTGCCTGGCATTGCCTTTGATGGCAGTAGCTGAAAGCTTTTGTAATGCATCACTGAAGGGTGGAGGGAAAATCATAGGAATCTGAGTAGTAAATGTGTTGGAAGAATGGCAGGAATATGTATTTTTTTCCCTTTATTTCTGGTGGTTTTTTTTGTTTGTTTGTTTTGTTTTGTTTTTTTTATTGGAGAGGATGTCATTCAGAGGGATATAAGCATGCTGAGTTACTCATGGTTCTCAGGACCTCCTGTGTTTCCAGTTTTGCTGCACATGAAATTTTTCCTCTTCTAATCCAGCATGTGGATGCCTTTGCATTCTCTGTGTAAGTGCTGTGTCAGCCTCAGGAGCGCAGGCACAGCTCTGCAGCTTGGCGTGGGCAGTCCACACAGCGCAGACCCCTGGCTCTCCCTGCAGTCTGATCCATCATCTTCACGCAACCTGGGCTATGCGAATCCTGTGTGCTGCCAGGCAGGACGTGGGAAAGCAAAGGCATGGGAAAGATGAGCTCACACGTGGTTTTTCTCTGTCTGGCAAGGTGGGGAGAATTTTTCACAGCAAGGCTTTGAGGCTGGTTTGAAGGTCAGCATGAGCATGAAGTGTCATATGATTTAAAATAAAAAGCAAGCAAACACAAAAGCATACCTGTGTGGCTACACAGTGTATGTGTATGTACAAGTATGTATCTGTGCGTGTATATATATTCATGTATATATATATATATATATATATATACACACTTAATTGCTAAACTGCTTTAGAAATTACTGTTCTTTGCTGCTCCCACTCCCTTGATGATAATCATGTGCTCTCTTTCTCTCATACATTCCATATATTGGTACTGTATATCACTGTTGCTGATAGTTAAAAGAAAACTAAAGTGGAACTAAGGAACTAAGCATTTTTTATCAGTACGGATGTAATGATTTTAGTTGATTTTAGTGTTCCAGAGGGCTTGGCACTGTGGTCTGGACTGAGATCTTGGTTTTAGCATCAGACCTCTTAGGTTTGAGGCCAGTTCTCAGTCCAGCTCTGTATAGGAGTTGTCTTTCTCACCACTGGCTGCTCACCTATGACAAGAGGTCAGTGAATTTTCTTGTTTGCTGGGCAGGGTTTTGCAGGCACTTAAAGGGGTGCTGTCAGGTGCTAGGTGACCAACTAACAAAATTAATTCAGAGGTGTTTATGGTTGGATGACATTTCACTGTTGCTAGGAGGCATTACTTTTGGAGTGACCTACTTATATTCCTGATGGACTCACTGCTAGTGCAACAGCACCTGGCTGCTTATAAGCTGACCCAGGCTCAGCACTTGGGCTCGGATGGATGAATTTTACCTCTGGGGTTCTGCAGAGCCTGCCTGTGAACAGGAGACCACTGTACAGCTTGCCCACTCCTGGTGAGGTTACCAGTGAAGTTGTGTTTGAATTCAAAGGCACACTGCCCAGCAGAAATTGAAATTGCTCGGAACTCGGGTACAAATTCTCACCTTCCTTGTAAATATTCAGAACTCAACTGGACCAGGCTCTCAGAACGTGATCTAAGTTGTCTCTGCTTTGAGAGGGTGGCTGGACCGAGGTCTCCCAGAAGTCCCTTGCAACCAGACTTGTTCTATGATTCCGTGAAAATTAAGAAGGGAAAAAACTTTCTAAGTGCTGGATCTTCAACATTCTCCCTCTCAGCATGTTCTCCAGAACCTTAAGTTCTCTTCCGGTGTGTTCAATGGGGAAATACAATCAACCCTAATCTGAGCTACTCAACTGCTTTAGGACACAGCGGAAGAGTTTTGTGATATTTGGAAACTGTAATCTAAAAGAAATATTGCTTGTAAGGCTTAATGAAGAGTCCGTTTGTTGTATTTTATTAATTAAAAGTGTCATAGCAGAGTTTAATTTGAGCTCTGTTTTTACAGAGTCTGTTTAATTTGAAACATCCCTTAAAGTTGTAACTTCAATAAAAGTTGCGCTGCCAGACAGAAAAATGATTGCATTAATATCCTTAACGTGCATTTATTTTAGAAGTGGTTTGGCCAAAATGTTTCAAACTTTAGGTATGAAATACTGGGCCATAGAATCAAGTTGTGTTACATTGTCCTGAGTCACTTTGGGGATTTTAGACTCCTCCCCTAAATCCCTATTTTGCCTTGTGCAATTGATGCTGCTGTTTTAAGATGTCATTATTTATGTCCAAATGAAATAGGATGATAGGGTAATATTTGCCTCTGACAATTTTTTTTTTTTAAATTTTAATTCATTTTTCCTAGCATTTCTGTTGCTTGAAATTGCATCTATTTGTCACTGTAATGCTGGATGGCAGAGCAGCATGGGAAATGAGCTCAAAACAGAAGGCAGGTCTGCCAAGAATTTGCAAAGTGTCTGATGAGTCTGGGACATTTTGGGTCCCCTGGCAGAGGCACGTACCATTCTTAGCTTCGAAAAGTCTTAGCCTTTGTTTGTGGTGGTGCTGTGTTGTTCAATATATGATGATCTGTGTATTTTCATTCTGAAGTGTTCTACTTCAGCAGATGGCTTTATTCCAAGAAATTATTAATTACAAGTAGAGTGGACTGCCTTGGGAGGGCTGGATCTGCAGTAGCTGGAGGCAGGGAGGAAGGCTGGGGACTGCTCCTCTGGGCTGCACTGAATCTTACTCTCCTTGTGATGCGTGCGGCCGGGACTCACTAAGCAAGTAACAGACTGAATGTCTCTGGTTAAAGGTTTATTGCAGGAGCTGCAGGAGCTTCTTTGCCTCTGTCAGAGCATGCTTACCTGTTGGGTTTTTTGTGTGTGGTATTTTTTTGGGTTTTTTGGGGTTTTTTTTTTTGTTTTTTTGGTGTTTTTTTTTTTGTTTTTTTTGCAAGGTATGCTCCAAAATCTACTTTGTGAGCATGCCCAAGTGCATTTGTTTGCCCACTGTGCCTGCTTTGTTTTTCATCTGACACAAGACTGGTTGGTTATGCTCTGTTGCAAGACTTCTTGTCTTACTAGGGAATCCATGTGTAATTATCTCTAGCCATGCAAGCATAATAAGGAAGAGGATAACAATGCCATAAGTTTAAAAACACTCTTGGGGTCAAAAGTTCTTCTGGAAACACTGGGAGAGAATTTCAGAGAAAGCATTAGCGTTGAAAAGGAACAGGAAGCATAACTCAACAATTAAGTGTGTGCAGAGTATGGGGAGGGACCCTCATTACCGAGAGGACTCGAGTGTTAGTTCCCATTAGGGCACTGCATCCTCATAAGGGTTTGCTGAGACATGACTCATCCTCAAGCAGGGTTGCATGGCTGGAAAAGAGAGAAGCAGCTTTTGCTGTCAGAAATCCGCTCTGCATGGGAATGCGTTGCTCAGGGTGGATGAAGATGAAGGCTGGCCCTTGTTCTGCGGATGGACTAAATAACTCCTTGGGCTTGGAGCTCCCATCCTGCTGCAGATGCTGCATTTGCTGAGGGCCTGGCAGCACTGTACCTGTCCAGGTCCTACGTTGTCTATCATGTCCCTGTAGTGCTGAGCCCATGCAGTGACTTACACTTGTGCTGTGGTGTAACATATGCTCTAGGTTCTGCAGTGACTGCAGAGAACTGCTGAGTGGCAAGTTGTAGGTGGAAATTTGGATGGGAGGAAATGAGAAAATATCTGGGGACTAGCTCTTGTTTGTTTCATGTGGTTGTTCCATGTGAGTGTTAATAGGATAGTACTACAAAGGGTGCACAGAATCATCGAGCGGTAGGAGTTGGAAGGGACCTGTAGAGATCACTTAATCCAACCCCTTGATGAAGCAGGTTGCACAGGTAGATATCCACATGGGTTCCTGTAGACTTGATGCACTCTACAAACTATGAGTTACCTCCTGATGTTTGAGCTGGCTGAGAGATAACCTTTCGAGTTGACCATAAATATCAGTGATCAGTGCAGACAATGCACAGACTGGTAGTTTTTCCCCTTCCGCGTGATGAGTTTGAATGCCAAGTCAGCAAAGTGATCGAAATGCAAGTTTATCTACAGTACATGTTCCACATTCTCGTTGTTTTTGTGAATGAGGGCTTTTCCCATAAAGCAACAGATAGAGTACAGCCTGTCTCTCCTTGGGCTGTTTGGATAGCTGCCCGATTTTGAAGGAGATGAACTGCCTTTAGCAAGCTAAAAATATCCCCCTCGTGGCACTGGGACAAGGAGATGCTGTCACAGCCGTGCAGTTCACATACATTAACAGAAAGATGATAAAGGTTCCAGGATTTGAGAGTTAGTGTGAATGTCGTATCATCGCATCTGCAGCTTGTTTATCTGCGAATTACTGAGCATGTACACAGCCCGGTCTCGTTGGGTTCTGTTAAAACATGTTCTAGATGCACTGTGTCCAAATAAATGTGGCCTGTATAATATATGAGGCTTCAGTCCTTGATTCAGGTATGAAAGATGCTTTGTGCTTATGTATTCTGTATCCTCTCGTGTACTTAGGGTGATATAAACAGAGCTGAAATCCAGAGCTCCCCATCAGCCGTGCTGCGGGAATGCTCTCTGCAGCTGTGGGTTGACTTTCACATCATTCTCAGGAGAGTTACTTATTTTCAGGATTGCATATGGCTTGCTTTGTCACTCACTGCAGTGAAAAGGTAGTCATTAAAAACACAAAGAAAATGCAGCAGAGTGCTTTTTGCTATGATTTATAGGCTCCGAATTTGTGCTAAGCCACAATCTGAGCATTTATTAAAGAAAATAACTGAGAAGCAGGAGCAGCTTTCGCACAGCTTGAGATCCATGTTTGTCTCCTTCGTTTACCAGGACCAATAATCTTCAGGGACTTCACTGCAGCTCATGGGGACATCTCGTGGGCATGGAACACACTGCACGCAATCCTGTCATCCTCACTGATGTGTGGTGGGGAAAAAGGATAAAGCATAAAGAAGAGAGCAGCAGTGATCCATTTCTGCACCATTTCAGAAATGTATGAATTTGATTTCCTTCAGCTTAGATGATGTTTGTAGTGAAAATTGTAATATTCTGCAGAAGAACGCTAATCTGGTCCAAAAAGGATTTAGCTGGGAGCATCTTAATGTTTCCAAGGCATGTGCTGACTGTGGTACTTGTTTCTTGGAAAATTCAGTCATGTTAGATGTTTCCTGCATTTCTTTTAAAAGTTTGTCTTTTCAAAATATTATTATTAATTTTAGCAACCATTTGGGTATCTGAAACTGAAATCTCCTTTGCTTAACTGCAGCCCTAGCCATAGTATAATGTAGCACCAGGGTGCCTGTGGAGCCAGCATGCTTGGGATCCGTACACATCAAGAACCTGCCCGCATCCTTTGGGCGTGGTTGTTCTCCTGGTATCAAACTCATTGGACTGGGAGTTGGGATGTCTCATACAAAACAAGCAGTCTGGGAGATAAAAGCAGCTGAGCTCTGCCATGGTCTGCTTCCATTCTGTGTGTGGAGGAAGCGCGGGCAGGCATTGCTGCTGGCTTTGTGCTGGTGAGTGCCAGCTTGGTGTGTGACAGCTTTATACACTGTGTGAAGTATAATACAAATAACTGTCGGAGTTCTGCACTGACTGAGGCTGACAGTAATGTCCTTTCTAGCATCTGCTGCATTATAGCATAGGTTTAGGCTGGTTTTTGAATGCAGGGATTTGTTAGAGTGATTGGCCAGGCATTCTTAGGGAGCACTTTAAAGGCTTTTGTTCTGTTTATTTATCATTTCCACCTATTCAGAAAATAGGGCAGCTCCAGTTCTTGAATGATTATCATGCTTCCTGATCTCTTTGCAGCACATGAAGTGGTGGCAGTTGCTTTGCCATTGGGTAATGATTGCTGCAATTCATGTCCCCTTCTCTGGGCAGGAGGAGGCCCAAGCTGTGCCTGCAGGTACCAACATTGTCCTTACCAATAATGCTGCAAGCAACCCAAATCTAAGTCTGTGCCATCTCTGACGAAACCTACTGTAGCATTGAGTGAGAAACTGGGGCTCCAGGTTCTTCTGAGGTTAAAAGCTGTAAATAGTTCTGACACAGAGGTGATGCCCCCCCCTTCTTCTCCTCCATTGCAGCTCTGTTGGATATCTGCATTCATACTGTGCCAGCACAGGTTGGCAGTGCCCTTTGGAAGACTTTGCTACAGAAGCTATGAAATCTGGATTTAATTATTCCTGGTGAGCCTCATGGTCCAGCCGAGTGTAATTCCTCTCTGACTGGGTCTGGGGCAAAGGAGGGTGCTCACACACTGCAGACCAGACTGTGGTGGTTCCCAACTCATCCTGGTCCTTCCAGGCTGTGTGCATACCACAAAACCAGAGTGGTGCTGACCAGATTTAGAAAATCTGCATCCTCTGCATTGTTCGCAGTGTTAATTCCAGTAAATTACAGTGCTACGCTTTGTCACTTATCTGGGAGATGGATTCAGTTAAATGGAAAAAGAGCTAATTTAGAAAGGAAGGCACTTCTTTGCTTTTTGTGCAAGCTGAGGGGGCTTGCGGAGCACTCTGCCTACCAGACAGCACGTTTAAGGCTTAAAGCACGCTGTGCATCACAGAGCAATAAATAAAGGCACAGAGAGCTGCAGCAATTAGAGTTATAACAGGTCTTCAAGGATAAAGCTCCACAGTTTTTGGAAAGTCTTTAGAGCACCCACTGGTCTCGTGGGACCACCAGGACTTTCTGCGGGGGCCGGATGAAGCCAGGAGTGCAGTGAATGCTTTGCAGCCTTCTCAGGTGAGGCTGTTGGTGATGGGAAAGGCAGCAGTTGAAGAACTCAGCAACAGGAGCAGTGAAACAGTTTGCTTCTTAAATTGTGTCATCCCATGTGTGCTGCCTTGTTTCTGTGAATCAGTGACGACTGCCAAGCTGTTTGTGGTTAAACAATGCAGATTCTCATAATCCTGCTCCTCATCTTGCCTCGTTAAGGGCCTGGTCACAATGGCGTTCTGCCCAAGTGAGGGCTCTGGGGGTAGTTGTTGGTCCTGGTTCAGTGCCAGTACCGTGTGTTCGTGATGGCACTGTTTTCTTTGAAATCAATTGAGATGTCACCATCACTTGATCCTGGAGTTACTTAATGAACTGGTGAGACGGGCTCTATTTTTAGATCTCCCTCAAACTATGAATGCTAAAGCTCCCCTTGTCCTCAGTGCTGAGACAGCATCAGGCAGGATTTATGGGTTTCGTTTAATAAGAGGCGTGCAGACTGAAATAGAAAGCTCCATTTCCTTGAAAGGGAGGCAAATTAAAATGGTATGGCAGTGCCTTGAGACAGTAGAGGAATACATTCACGTGCGGCCAGGAGGATAAGATGGAGCTGGGCTTTTCTTGTCTCACTTACAGCACAGCTGAAGATTACAGACACACGGCTGCTGGGAGCTCTCGCAAGTGTTGCAGATTGGATTTCTGAGTGTTTTCTGAGAAGGATAAAACTCTTGGTGGTTTATTAGAGAATGTCAATGACTTGAAAAGTGTCCACTTCATTGTGTATGTCTTCCCTTAAAAATTTATGGTCCATGCCAGGTAAATTTTTTTTGCTAAAATAAGAAATAGACAGAGACATAGGTAATTTAGATATTTCAGTCTTACTGTAATCTGAAGCCAAGTTGGATAAAATGCAACCTCAGGAAGCCAAGGAGAGTGTCTTAAGGCTCTCCCCAGTGTTTGCACCTGCCCCAGGTTGAATGTGCAGGGCAGGTACTTGCAGGCTCCAGGACAGCGTGGAGACGAGAACAGATGGGATGTAATGGTTTGATGCAACTGGCAGCTGACTGCTGTTCTTCCTCTCCCCCGCCAATGAAAATGGATGGAGTTGCACAATGCATCTGTACTTGCTTCTCTTGCACAGTCAAAAACAAGAAAGATGCAAACCAACCCAAACCCCATCTAGTAGAAACAAGGAATATGCCAACCAGTCACTCCAGAGATCTGACTCAGGACAGGAATTGGTTATAGCACTGATGATTTCAAAGTGTGTATGTAGGTCGCTGCAGGCTAACATTTTTCCCCACACTCCGAGTTGAAGGAAACTCTCTGGGAGCTGTGTGGTCACACTAGGTGTAAGTGCCTGTGTCCATGCATGCTGCAGGAACAAACAAGCTCCACAGTTCCAACACCAATTTTGATTGTATCCACCTCCAGGAAAGTGAGATTGAGTCCATCTGTATCTGTTAAGGTGGATAAACTCCACATGTTCTGGCCTGCTGACTGCAGGGCTGCAGCTTTGCAGTGTGGGGACAGTTCTGAAGGAGAAGCAGGAGGACACCATGGTGGGTTTCATGACTGCAGAGACACAGGAAGAGCATCAGAAAACTCAGCCAGAATGAAGCTCACTTCATAAGGATAAGCAAAGATTGAGTGGTGGGTTTGCTCGTGAAAATAAATTTTGCTTTTCTATTGGAGTGCAGACTGCAGTTGTCTGCACACACAGTCGTCTCCCACTCACAGTCAGGTTAGCAGAGCTGCACATTCAGGCAGCGTTGTGTCTGCAGGGTGAAGGCAAAATGCCACCTTGCTTAAGTGTTCTGCCTTGTTTTTGTCTGTGGTTTGGATTTCTTGGATTTCATTTACTTATTTTTACATTTTTTTCTGGATTGATGCCTTACCAGGATGACCAATTGTGAGTTCTGCTTGTATCAGTGTCATTATTTTCTTCTTTAGAGGAATTAGAGCTACAAATTGTTTGTAGCTCACAAGCTACAGAAGTGGATTCTGAGGCTATTGCTGCAATGCCTTGAGAAATCAACGAGAAATAGATGGTGTAAACAAACTGTGTGTAGCTGCTAATATTGAAGGGAGAGGAACAAGAGCCAAAGGCAAACAGCAGTTGCCATTTCAGCATTATCTGCCAATTTTATCTCTTCTCCTGAAACTTCTACCCTTTGCACAGTAATAACAAGATATAGACTGTTCAAGAGGTAAACTTTGGTTTTCTTTGTTTTGGGAGAAGAGGGATGGGGCAATGGGAAGTAAGATCTGAGGAAAATCATGCCATTTGTAAGCTGTAATGATGGAATTAAAAAATATTTCAACAATATGAGTATTTGGTGATTTGGTGGCATTCTTTATAGACTGACTTGCAGCAGTTAATGTAATGTAATTGAACATAGAATGTGACTGGTAAGTGTATGGAAGGTTTTGCTGTTCTTGTATGAACCATCTAAAATCGTGGGTAATGGGGTGAAAATGTAGAGGAACTGATGTGTGTACAATTAAAGTGATCATCTCTATAAGGATCTGATGGTTTTGGAAGTTTACTGAGCTGAAAAAATTCCAATAAAAGCTACACTAAAAGGTTGTTAAAGTGCGTGTGGAAGTCCCTGAATGAGCTGGTGCTGGAGATGCTGGGGAGGCACTGGAGTGGTACCCTGTGGAGGCTGCCTGCCCACACCAAGCTGTAGGCAAACATTGGTAAAAATATTCCATAACTTCCAAAGATATTGCTGACAATTACTTACAGGTACTGGCTTAATCCTGTGACGGCTCTGTGAAAACTGAGCCAATGTGCAGTGGAATCTTTTTGTCACTTAATAAAAATGAGTGGAATTCTGTCAGCTTCACTGGTTCACGAGTAAATCAGATTTTCTTTTTTAGGTGATGGAAACTGAGAAGTCTCAAGATGCAGCTTCTGCAGAAGCCTCCAGAGGAAACAACCAGAGTCCAGCTCTGGGAAGTGGCATATTGAAATACAGAAGTCGATCCCAAGGTAATGCTGAGTTGATAAAAGATAGTGGTAGGAGAGGTTTTATGTTGTGTATTTCTTTTAGCTCCCTAAAATGAGATAGGTTTTCTTTCCTTTGGACACTGCAGTAGTTTAATTTGGAAGGAAAATTTGAACTGCTAGATGTTGGCGTTCTGCCTCCTGAGTTGAGCTGTTGCACCGACAGAAACATGAAACAAAATTTTGTAAGCTTCTTATTTTGGGCTTTCTCTTTAATGGGCTGGGGTGAAGGAGGTCTCTCAAAGTGTCATCGCCAACACATCATTGTTATGGTACTCCATGTTTTTGTACTATACCCAAGTCTTAACATTAATCTGTGTGCAGAGCTCAACCAAATTCTCATTCCCTACTCTATGAGGAGCCATCCCTCCAACGTTCACTCTCATTTCCATTTACCCTGATGTTTTTACCATCCTCTGGGCAGCTGCCCTGCCTGTGCTCCCTGTGGCTGTGTTGGTGGCTCACTGGGATCCAGCCCAGAGCATCCCTCAGCGTTGAATGTGGCATAGCAATGGAAACTGTACAGAAATGGAGAATAAAACACAAAAATGAAAGTGGGGTAGGTGACAAGGAAGGGTAAGTGGTGAATGCCCAGAGGGCTTGGGAGTGAAAGAAATACCAAAACACTGGGTCTTACTGAGGCAGGTGTCCTGAATATGTGTAGCAGAGTCATGCCTAGCAAGAAAAATAGCAGTAATTTCATATCCCAGAGCAGAGATTGGATTTAAATGGCACTCTTGGTGGTGAGTACAAATTCTGCCTATGGCTGCAGTGGTAAAACTCCCAATGCTGAGTGAAGACAAGCTCTGTGCTTGCTCCCTTCCTAGTGTTTACACAGCACGCTCGCCAACAGGAGATGGCAGAAAACTGGTTTGGGGCTCTTCTGGGTAACTTTGCTGCGGATCTCCCTGAGCACATGGCTTTTGAGCTCAGTTTAAAACCAGGGCAGTGAAGATGAAAGGGAAGCAGAGCTGCTCCCTTCTGTGGCAGCTTCAAGTTAGATTGGTTTGTAAAATCCAGCTCATGTGAGTTTTGCAAGTCTTCAGCTTTTATCTGTCGGACAGAAGTTAATGGTGCTTCCCTATGTGGTGGGGAAATTGCAGAGGTAAATATGCAGGAAATGCTGGGACTGGGTCCCAGGAAAAATGAGGATGGGAGGAGGACTGGTTGAGGAGCAGAGAGCCTGGAGGCTGACCACAGGATGTCTTGCAGGACGAGTCATTTTGCTTCCAACATAAAATTTGTATTCTTCTCCTATTGAAGACAGCTAAAACCACAGCCAGAAGGAAAGAAAATAGCATTTATTTGGCATGTTTATCCTTTTTCCCTTCCAGAAAAACTTCCCTCAAGGTGACATGACATCACCAGAAATGAATACAGCTGCAGTGTCAGATCTTTTAATTTTAAATAAATGAATTAGGCTCGAGAGCTTAGTGTGCATGCGAGTGACATTGGGTGAGAACAGCTGAATTTATTCTCTAT
The DNA here is from genome assembly GCF_019232065.1 of Centrocercus urophasianus. Classification (NCBI taxonomy): domain Eukaryota; kingdom Metazoa; phylum Chordata; class Aves; order Galliformes; family Phasianidae; genus Centrocercus; species Centrocercus urophasianus. The sequence continues at coordinate 17,523,831 of NW_024884811.1, forward strand.
CTCTGAGCTACCTGCTCAATTATCTGCTCTTCCCTACTACCACAAGTGACAGCACTGAAGAGTTCAACATCACAGAAAAGCTGTGACAGCAGAAGGATTTTCAGTTGAGGATGATCAAACCTAGCTTATAAGTGCCTGGATGGGTGCAGTAAGCATTGTTTTAAGGCACTGCTAAGTTGAGGTTTGCTGGAGGTGATTAATGCATGCTGGATGGAAGATGAAGCAGCTCTGAGATGTTTGTGAGATGTTTCTCTTTTTTCCCTAGGTGCTGGATCCCGCTTAGAGTCTGTGGGAGAGGATGATGAGCTGATGGTGGAAAATGGTGAATCCAGCTATGAGATAGCAGTGAAATACTCCCGGGGTGGAAGGAAGCACTCCCTGCCACAGCAGCTGGAATCAGCAGGAGCTCGACAGGTAGGTGCAAAACCTGAGCGTAGGCATGGTCAGGATGGGAAGCATTCATGCTGTGAATTGGATGCCATGAGATTCACCTCCAGAGATCTGAGCTCTTAAAAAAATCCTACTTCTCTTAATTTTAATGACTTAATGATGTAGGGCACTTTTTAATTTTATTTTTAGCAGATAAAGAATTCAGTATATTGTGAAGCTGCCCTTAATCTTTATAATTTAAATAGTGACTGGTACATTACAGAACAATCCTTCTGTGTGAAATGGGGGGAAAATTTGGCAAAATTCAATTTGACAGTAACAGGCTTGCATTTCATGCTTTGAATGCTCATCTGAACGTATCCATTAAGATCCCCCCCTCTTTCCAAGTGCACACAATTTTCCTGATGCAACATCCCCAGTGAGACACATTTTTCTGGTGCCTATGCTACACACTCAGCCGTGTCCCTTGTTTGCTCATTTACCAGGAGTACCATATTGTGAAGAAGTCCACTCGTTCCTTCAGTGCTGCCCAGGTGGAATCTCCATGGAGACTAACCCAGCCGTCCATCATCTCTAACATTGTCCTGATGAAAGGGCAAGGCAAGGTGAGGATGTCTGCAGGTGTTTGGTTTCTCCCAAACAAGATACAGGAGGCACTGGCGAGGCAACTCCTACCCCTAGCAGCTGCGTGGAACTGGTTTTTGCTTTCAGAGGTAGCACAGCAACAATAACAAACTCAATTTTGAAATGTAAATGATGAAGTTGCACCTGCAAAATGCAGACCAAACAATATTTGTGTCATAAAGTCAGTGTGGTATGGCTTTCATTCTGATTTGGTGCATCTGGTCATTACTGAGATATCAGATGCTGAAAGTGGATGTGTAAATATGCAGATGTACGTGCATTTGGAGCAACTACATAAGAGTACCTGTTTGCATGCCTGTTTATGGACAAGTGTGTTACATCTCCGTGGAATTTGGATACATTATAATAAAAAAAAAATTACTGTAAACTAGGTGTTAAACCTCCAAACAGGTTCCTGGTTAGTTGTTTATCTGAGAGCACTGAATTCTAAGGATTACAGGGTCCTTTTTTCTTTTTCCAGTAATGTATTTGCATATTTCCAAGGTACCAGCTGACTGAATGCTCAGGGAATAAAAAGGCATTATATTCAGTTTGTATTGTTTTCCCTAATCCAGTCCATGCGCTCACTTACGTATGTGAAAAATATGCATTTTCCATTCTGAAATACTATTTAAATTCATCAGATGGATGCGTTTTGGACTAAAAAGCCTTGTTTTGGCTTTCAATTCAAGTACAAAACAAATTCTCTTTAGTGCTTTAAGTTTGGGAAAGACTTAGAAGCAGTGACTTCTCTGGCTAGGTTGATGCAGTTGCTATAACTCCCTGTTCTGAGACATTTTCAGTGAGGCTTCCTAGTGAGTATTTCTCCTTATCCTAGTGATTTTTCTCCTTATTTTTTAACCTTATTTTTTGCGTAAGAGTTGTCTTATCTCTCCTTGTGTGATAAGCCATCCTTATCTGTTGTGCTGCAGCTAGCTCCAAGCTGGGAGTATGCAGGCTGTAGTCTTCACGAGCTACCTCAAAGAACCACTATTTCACGTATCTTCCACATTTGGAACCATTATTTGTGTTAGAATAACTGCTGCATATGATTTGTACAATAACATCTGTGTTTTTATCTATGTGGACCTGGGACTTGGAAAGTATTTCCCTGCAGCACATGGCCTCATTTTCTCACTGCTGTGTGGAATCTCTGTGGAGTGTTTTTCTCCTGGGAAGCTGCAGCACTTTGGGAGGGTGGGCTGACTTGTGTACTGCTGCCTTCTGCAGCCCTATTTCTCCTTAGCAGCCCCACACAGACATGGGGAGTGCTGCAGTCTTGTGCTATCTGTAGGATGTTTTGTGTTTGGTAATTGCACTGTAAGCATTCACTCGAGTTACTGTGTGTTGCACAATAGGGTTGTAGGGTGTTTCCTTTCTGGAAAACAGGAGTGTGTTATCAAAATACCAGAAGCTTGTAACAAGAGTGGTCCGTATTCATAGAGTGAAACAGGAGAGCTGTGTGTGTTACAGTGTTGTAATGACACTGTGTCAGTGCCTGCTCCAGCAGCATCTCTCAGCTGGGCAGTGCTGCCCGTGGCGCTGCTAATAGCCTTGGCCTCAGATCACTGACCCACAGCAGCATCCCACCTCCCCGTCCACCTGGTCAGTGACTTTTCTCTTTAACGTGTAAGAGGCACATACAGTGGTGACAAGATGAGAAATATGGGGATAGATGAAGGAAGTGCTTTGGCTGCAAAATAACTCAGCAAGTGGAGGAGATGTTTGTTCTGCTGTGCTCATCTGTTCCCTGATCAGCTTTGCAAGGCAGTCCTGACGCCAGCCACAGCAGCATGGGGGGGCAGGAGCTAACAGATGGAGCCCTGGGGAATGCATTGATCTAGATTTATTTAAATACAATGTGGTGCGTGTCTCCAGAATAATTAAAAATGTACATGTGCATGACAGCCCCTCTGTGCCAACCCCTTTCCAGCTACAATTCCTGACATTATAGCACTGACCTCATGTCATGTTTTTCCACAAGGATATGTAGGGTCTGTGACAGCAGGAAAACCTGTAGTTAATTTTGAGTTTAGATCTCAGAGAGGGGGAATGTACTGCCTGTCAATTTAAGAGCAATTTAAAATTGGAATAGGAGATAACATAAATATATTGATCCAGGGTTAAGAAAATAATCTCAAAATCACATTTTTAACTTCTAGCTCAAGGTGCCTGCTCCTACATTTTGGGTTGGTAAAGCTGTTGCCGTTAGAATGACAGTAAATTAGGAGATGCAAGCAGAGAGCGAGATTGCGGTGCAGTTCATCAGAAGCTTTTAGGTTTTCCTTCATTCTTCTTTGTACGTTACCAGCAGTCTTTCTTAGGTGACAGTAGAGTAAAGGTGCCAGCTGTGTGTCCTCTCCTCCCTTTGCTGCAGGGTCTCGGATTCAGCATTGTGGGAGGTCAGGATTCTGCTCGTGGACGCATGGGGATTTTTGTGAAGACTATATTCCCCAATGGCGCAGCAGCTGCTGATGGAAGGCTTAAGGAAGGTATGGTAGAAAGACACCACCTGTACGTAAAGGACCACACTGGGATACTACTTCAGTCCAGCTGAAAAATTCAAGTACAGCTTTATTTGGGTGCCCAGCCATCAGCAAGAGGCCGTGGAGGATGTAACACACCCTGTTTATCCATCCTGGGGGGGATGTATCACAGCAATTGACTTGATAATGTTGCATTTTGTGAATGGTGATCTACAGCATGAAGTTGTTTTTCTGCCACAGTGACCCTTGCTATCCCATACCTTAAGCTCCAGTTCTTCAGATACAAAGGATTGTTGGTAACAGGGAAATGTGTGGCTTAAAGATGCAGGTGTGAGAAGGGGAGGTACACAGTGATGTGCCTGGGAGAGGCTTTTCTGAGCCCCTGTGTTTTTTAAGCCTTTTGGTATGATTTTGATTTAAATCAACAAATAAGGGTCATGGCCAGAAAAAAAAGAAATGATGGAAGATGGGATTGGCAATAGGATCACCCAAGTGGCCAGAGAAGCAGAAAAGTCCTGGCTTTGTTACTGCTTCCCAAGTCCTGATCTCAGATGGGTATAATATGTAGAGCCAGTTCTGTGTGTTCCTGAGTGCTCCCATGTTAGAGGGACTCTTAGAGAGTTAAAAGTACAGAGTGACCACAAACTTAGGGTGGTGGTCTGTAACTCTTCTGTAAGGGGTGGGGATCCCCCTTCCCACAGGAATCTGCTCCTGTCTTACCTCTCCTTGTATTACCTACCATTCCTGTCCTTACATGACATGTTTGAGGCTGCATTGGGTGCCAGCTGTTCAGCACGCTGCCAAAGGGATGCTCTTGCCCTGCAGCATAGGTTATGGACTCATCAAGGGAAGCTGCTAAGTAGCAGCTGTCCTAAAGACTCAGCAAGCCTTCACTGGATATTCAGAGCTCATAAGCTCCAGAGAAAGTAGAGGAGGGGCAAATGTGGGTGGTTGACATCACCCCATCTAATTTTGAACAGATGAAAGTGAAATAGCAGAAATTGGGTCTGGTTCCTGCTCACTTTGCCATTCTTTTTAATAAAATGAAAGAGGTTCAGCACAGTGGGGTGTAAATAGTACAAGCCAGAACCCAGGAAGCTTGTAATAAGCAGGTAGATACACGATGGGAAGTGCTTGTTGAGGGGAGCAGGGCATTTGCTATCACAGTGTGTGGGCTACTCGCTTTTCCCTCCATAGGTAAGAGGAGCACATTTGCTTTCTGTGCATGGATGCAAGACCATTTTTCCCTGTGCAGGTTTTGGAGTGGTATGTGGTAGTGTTTCACTTAGATTCTCATTTCTCTTATTGATGCTCATAAAAGAAGTGGGATTTTGTGGTCCCCTTGGACTTCATGTTATGAACATCTTATTTTCAGACTTAAGTGAATATCTGTGATGATTTCAGTTGGTTTGTTAGTATGAGAATACTATATTAAGGATCCCTTCTTGAAGAGCAATCTTTATTTTGTGAATTCATCATTAACTTGCAAAAGCATTAGGATAAGTGAAAATAAGCTGATGACAGTAGGGGGGTTTTTACTGAGCAGTTGGTTGAAGTCTTTATAGTAGCAGATTGCCTTATGTAGAACGCAGTTTTCTTATGTCTATATGGTCTGTGCAATTCTGACTTAGCGTTTTTTTTTTTGTATCTGATTACCAGGAGATGAAATCCTGGAAGTTAATGGAGAGTCTCTGCAAGGGCTGACCCATCAGGAAGCCATCCAGAGGTTCAAGGTAACAAGGATGTAGCACAAGAGCAATTCATGCTTCTCTTTACTGGGTGCTTTTTAGCACCTTTACATTCTATTGCTTTCACAAATTTAATGTACACGGTTTTACTGGCAAACGTTGGCTTATCATGCTATCTTACTGGGCTCTTCTCTCCAGCAACTCAAGAAAGGGGTGGTGACCCTGACGGTGCGCACGCGGCTGCGCAGCCCCAGCCTCACACCCTGTGCAACTCCCACCCTGCTGAGCCGCTCCAGCTCGCCCAGCTCCAGTGCCAGCGGTGGCACACCAGTGCCCGGCCCCGATGAGGCGGATGGTTCCTTCTCCAGCCGCAAAGGCCCTGGTCCAAAGGACAGAATTGTCATGGATGTGACGCTCAATAAAGGTAAGGGTGTGTTGGAATGGGCTGGGAGAGTGAACATATATTTCTTAGGGAAGGTTTTTGGGAAAACACTAATTAATGCGTGTAATATCCAGGGCACCTTCCCTTGTTGTTCTGCTCTTGAATCACACAGTGAAGGAGAAGAACATTCTCTGATGCCAAAACTGCTGAATAGTTCCCCCTTGTGCATCCTGCTGTTCCAGTCAGGATGCTGCCACTGGTAGCAGTGACTGTGCTGCTGGAAGGGGTGAAGCTGTGAGATACATGGCAAAACGTGAATTGCTCTCTTGTCAGACCAGATTGTCCGTACCCTTCCTGTAAAGCACAGGTCTGGGCAGGACATTTCCCTGCAGACTGCTCAGAATGGCCCAGGTGAGCTGCTTGAGCTCCTGCGTGAGGATCGATCTCACGAACAATAGCTGCATGAGGAAAGCTTAGTGCATATGCCCTCTGTGGTGGGACAAGCATGCCTGCTTTAAAGACTTGGATGATGTCTTTAAAGGTTGGATTAAGCATTTGGAGAAAGCAGGTGTCCAGCAATTCCTACTTCAGTACACAGTTAATGAATACAGTTACAGGAGGACAGCAAAGGGAAAAGGGCTCACAGGAAATCTCTGATCCAGAGAAGACTCCTCATCTTTCTTCGTGCCTCTTTGCTGAGGGATGTCATGCAGGTATTTCACAAAAGAGAGCAGTGCAATTGGCAGCATCTCCTGTGCTCCTATTTTCTGAAACAATTTTAAGTGAGATTTTTATTGGACTGCCATTCCTTCTCCTTTGTGTCTCAGACCAGATCAGACTGTGTATAGCACTTCCAGTCCCAGGCAGTTCCCAGAGCATGTTGAACATTTGCCAGGAGCAGAGCCATTCCTGGATCTCAGAAACCAGTCAGGATTGGGTATTTCCAGCTCTGATTTCCAGTGTTGGTCTTGGCTTCCTGGCTGGCTGCAGCTAAGGCCAGTCCTGAAACAATACGAGTCTTGGTCTCGGATGGGATGTGGGAACAGAAAAGCTTGCGTGTCCTGTGTGAGTACAATGAGCAGGGAATAACAGTGCTTTCCTTTCTGCTTTTTGTTTTTCACAGAGCCAGGGGTTGGACTCGGCATTGGTGCCTGTTGTCTCACGCTTGAAAACAGTTCTCCAGGGATATATATCCACAGCCTGGCCCCAGGATCAGTGGCTAAAATGGATGGCAGATTAAGGTTAGTTAAAACAAAAACATACTGGAGTGGTTTTGCAATAAAATCAATGGAAAGTTTCTTCTTACCTATTGGTTGATGCAGCTGGAAAGCATTTATACTTCAGTGCTCACCAACAAGAAAACATGAAAATAAAGGCATTCCAAAGTGGCATGGAATACTCAAGAAATGTTGTTCTGTGGGCTGTAGGCAGCATAATCGTTAAGACTTGTTTTTGGCTTCTTTTAATTCTCTGTGAAGAAAACTAAGCCTGCTAGCTCAGTTGAGAAAGGGAGCAGCAGGATGTGCTGCCTTGTGTCTTTTTCTCAGAGCTGCAGTCAGAGACCCCATAATGGGAGGAGGTGTGCAGAGCCCCATGTAAATCTCAGTCACCTGAAACTCTCATGAGAGGAGCTGTGGGATGTTCTTGCAGCTGTCTGTGCCCCAGGCTGCAGTAGTGCTCTTCTGCCATTACTGTCTGGAGAATCTCTGTTCCATGCTTGTCTCATGTACTCCGTTGTGCCATTTGCATGACTATAATGAGCTCTTGGAGAGAGAGGAAATCACTCCTAGGGCTTCCTTGTGCATCACATTATGTGACAAATTTATTTTCTGTTCCTATCCTGGGAGCCTTGTTTTTACAAGACATTCAGGGAATTCTGCATTGCTGCATAAGTGCTGCTAGGTGCCAGGAGCATGTCTGGGAGGTCAGGCTGTGCTGAAGATGCACTGTGACTGTGTGGTCAACACCACGCTTGTGGCAGAGGTGCTGTGTAACAGCCTTGCTTTTGTGTTGGGCAGAGAGTTCTTCCTTGTTCTCCAGCAAAACTATGATAGAGCATTTCGACTTAATAATAATAATAGTAAAAGAAGATAATTTCATGGTTGCATCTCTGCCAAAAACCCTTGAAATTTCCTACCAAATAGAAATGCCTACAGGAGACAATACCTCAGTGCCAGCTTGCTTTCTTGTAAACCTCTTTGGAACAAGATTGCCGTGCTGATTGTGTCTACATGCAACAGCTGCATCATTATTAGGTTTAAATGATTGATTATATCCAGGCAAGCTTCCCAGTTTTCTAGCTTACTTCTTTGAGACATTGCTCCTGTTGTCCCATCAGTGGTTTATGGCTCCATAAGCCAAAACTTACAGGATGGTTTTAATTTCGGAAAATCTCATTAATCAGATGCTGGTTTTACAATATTGGAAATGGTTTGAGCCCAGCCCTTCTGTATCTGAAATCCCCCTCTCAGTTATGAGCCCATGTAAGTGATTCCATTTTTCGTAGTTTCTAAGAGGTGTTTAAAAGGTAGGCAGAGCAGCAGCATGATTACACAACTGCCTTTGCTTTCATAGTGGAGTGCAGATTACAGAAGGCTGCCACATGCATTTGCCATTTTGTGTTTGGCACGTGGACTCAGTGTAAGCCCATTTTCACTGTCACAAGTAACCCAGCATAAATCAGTGGTAGTGGATTGTTTGAGTATCTACATAAGGCAAATGTTTTAGTAATTATGGAGGATGCTTTAATGATATCCCTACTTGATGATCTTCTCTTTTGAATAGTTCCAGATGTCTGGATGCCGTAAGCAAGAGTTAAAAAAAAATAGAAAAGAAAAGAAAACAATTTATGCTTTCCTCCCAGGTTATTTTTTTGAAGAGGGGGGACTTTTGTTGGCTTACTATGTTCTGTACATTAATTTGAAGCAAATACTTTCTTATCTCTCTCAATTTTTTCCTGGAGTCATTTCATAAATTCAAATCTACATCATGAATTTCTTATCAGTGTTTTTGTGAAGTAATTCAGTATGATGAGAAGGAACAGCCCATCTGAATCTAATTTTTCCTCTGTGCCCAACACGTATCTGAATGCAGAACTGAGTTTTGCTTTCACCCTAGTCCAAATGCAGCCAATTTTCTCTGTTGATTTAATAGGGTTTGTAGCACTAGCAGTAAGTGCAGAGGGATCACTGGACCTGCCTTGCAAAGTCAACAGGACTTAAAGCATTCACATCACTGAGAGCAAGCGCGAGGCCAGCATTTTGCAAATCTTTTCCAGATACTTGTATCTCTGAAAAAGTTTGGCCACCAGTCAGAAGCACAAATGTATTTGTAAAAGGCGGATGTGATGAACTGGCTTTATGTTTCTCCGCAGTCGGGGTGATCAGATCCTGGAGGCAGATTCAGTGAGCCTGCGTCATGCAGCATTGAGCGAAGCCTACGCCATTCTGAGCGAGTGCGGTCCAGGGCCGGTCAGCCTTATCATTAGTCGGCATCCCAACCCAAAGGTAGGGAGAAAACGTCCCAGCACCTCTCTGTTCTTTTCATCTGTTGCTGCAATTTGACTCTTGCTGCCAGGAAAGTGGCAAGTGAAGAGTGCTGGATTGTTCTTCCTATGACAAGTATTGTGCAAAAAGTCAGGCTAAAGGATTGTGATGATGCCTTCCAGTTTTGTAAGCTGTAGCAAAATTAAATTGCCCCTGCTGCTTTTCTCCTTTTCACACAATGGCTGGATGCAGTTTTCCTGGAGCCATTGAGCTGAAGTGCTTCCATCTTTCTTCATATTTGTACCAAGTGTCAATGTAAATGTGGCACAAATCCTCTTCCTCCTTAAAGTTAATTTGCATTTAGTCCGTCTGTGTGTCTGCGAGTGGAATATAATTTAGGGACAGGAGTATAATTATCAACAGATTGAATTGATTAACTGTAGTAAAGTAATAGGAATATTTCTTTTGAAAGAGCAAAGTCTGCCCAAACATCACAGTTTTCCTTCAGGAATTAAAAAATGAGAATCTGGAATGTTCTGCTACTGTGAAATGTGTGCAGGGCAATTTGAAAATAAGCATGGGTTTACAGAGTGAGTGATTATTTTCAATCAATTTTTAAAAATTGATGATAGAAGATAAAGCCCTTTTAGCCGAACTATAAGAAATAACAACTTCTTTTATTTCAGTATTTCAAAGAATTTCATGAATGTACAAAACCTTCCTGTTTAAACAGGACTGAAGCTGTAAAAATATTTGCATTTGTGTGTCCAGAGAGCTCTGACTTTTGAACTTGTAACTGCAAATAGAGGCCCTAATAAATCCATAGCTAGGAGAAGTGAGGTTTCTGACTTTATGATTAACTGTATATTTTCTGCTAAATTGAATATGCAAACAATAGACAAATAGAGTCACACTGCCCAGAGTTTATGGCCACTGCCACAAGGCTTTGTGATGCTTAAAAGAAAAAGACCTTGGTTCTGCTAGTTAAAGTAAGCAGCAAGGGGTAAGGTTTGGGCTTGTAGCCTAAGGTAACAGTATTTCTGGGGAGTCTGTATGCTGTGCTGAGCCAGCATGATGATTCTGTTTGGTTGCATTATTAGGGCATATAGACTTTTCAGAGTCTGTAAGTATAATAAGAACTCGTGGGGTAGAGCCTGCCCTTCGCTCCCTCTTTTCATCTCACTCTGGTGGGGGCTCAAAAGCCGATGAGTGACCCAACCAGGTATCTGCTGAGATGAACTCAGTTAGGCTAATTGCTCACCATTACTCAGTAACAGAGGGAAACTATTAAGTGTATCCTCTTACAGTTTTTCATAAGTGATATTTGAAATAACAACAAATCCTTTGCCAGAAATCAGTAAGTAAAGTTAGAAGTTGAGCTGGAGGGTCCCTGAAGTGTTTCCACTGCAGGCAATCTGCAATCCTTTATAGTTGGATCTTTGAAGGAGTGTCTGTATGGGGACCTACGTTTATCCCATTTCACTGTCATCATTTCTCTTGACAGCATTGGGGGACCTACAGAAATGTTTGTCTGTTGTTAATGGTTTGGTTTTTTTTTCGTTGTTGTTGTTTTATTATTTTTAATGTATTCATTAATTATAGTACACCAACATGCAAAAGTAGTTAAGAATTTGCTTGTCCCGCTTCATAGAAGGAGTTTGATTTTCCTGAGGTGTGGAGGATGCTAAAGAATCAAACTTGCCAGAGCTTGCGGAAGTGTGGATTTTTGTCTAGCTTTAAACAAATGCTGCAATCTACTCAACACCTGGCTTTGTTCTGCATCTTGTACCCAATGATTTGTGTAAAGGTCCTGGACCACATTCTCAGGGTTTGATCAATGTCCTGTATGGACTCCATGTGTCCCGGGAGCCCAGAGACTTTTGCTGCAAAGGTCATGCCACAATCTGAAAACAGATGTATTTCTACAAAGGCTCTTGTTGTTTTAGACATTTTTATACTTAATCTCTCATTTTATGGTACAAGAGGTCCACAGTAAATTTAGTTGCTGAATACGTTCACTTTTGTGTTTTCATGTACATCCAAGAGAAACACCACAACATTTTCTTTGTTCTTATTATTCTGAGTAAGTGTGGTGTTTAAACTATGTTTAAACTGCTGAGTTTGCTTAGGAGTCTCTCAAATCTTCCTGGTTCAGAAAGATTCAAGTTTCTCATCTCTCTTTATGCTGAATTTTAACTCATGTAAAGCAGTGTGTACAGAAATTGCTTCTGACAGAACTAAATTGCCTTCTGCTTTTAAATATATTATCCTGCAGACTAGTCATTCCTGTACAAAATTATATGGAATTTGCTAGTAATAATTAAGCGCATGGCAGTGATTCAGGAGAAAATCAGCAAATATGGTAAACCGGTATTTATTCCTAACCCAGAAGAACGTTTGTTACTGATAACAGTTTAGGTTTTCTTCTTTTTAAAAGCAAATAGAAATTAAAATTAGAACAACAGCTAATATCTTGGGAAGTTTGATATTATTCCAGTAGATTAAGTGTACATTATCTTCTGTTGCTGATGTATGCTTGTACAGAGAAGTCTTTGTTTATATTAAAGTAGTATTTTCTCAATAAATCAACATACAGGGTTTAATTGAGTTAAAATTGTACTGTAATGGCTTCATTTGACTTCTTTAAGTCCAGCAAAGTTTTGTTTATTGGCACAATACGGTGCTTGGACATTATCTTCATAAAACTGGCTGCCTTCTGCCTCCTAATTTCTGAAGGTGTTTGGATGGATCAAGTCTGGATCAGGGGACTGAGATTTAGGAGCTCTCAACTAGGTCTTCTTAATTCTGGCTTTGAAAGCAGTATGTCATATGTGAATCCTGTTTCTAGTCAGGCTTTCATATTCATTTATTTTACCCAGTTTGATCTCTGTCTTCCACTGGACATTAGGTTTCTGAGCAGGAGATGGATGAAGCAATCGCACGAACTACTCACCGAGAGAGTAAGGACACGGGTTCCTCTCATGTCTCAGGTAGCAGCCTGTTTCCTCCTACATATTTATCCCTTTCCAGATGTGGGAATGCTTAAGGACATGCTCTTTGGTTCGTCAACATCCTTAATGTTCTGAGAGACCTCAAAACAGCTGACCAGTTCTGAGGACAAAATACCCTGTCCACTGCCAAAATCTTAGCAAAGACATCCAATTCAAGTGGATCAGATCTATGGATCATGTTACCTACTTTAGGTTTCACAAGATTGCCATAGTCTGAAAGTAGAGATGGTTGGTCTGTCCTCTCTTCATGATCAGCTTGGAGAACGTCCTAGCAGTGGACTCCTCCTGTGTACACTTACCCATGTGGAGGGCAAAGCAGTGACAAAAAAGTGTCTGTGTGTCTAGTTGAAAAGGTCCGTGTGTTGTGTACTGTTTCAGTTGTTAGGTTCATGTCAAAATATATTCTCAGATGTTTGTTTGACTGTTTTTTATTGTTGTTTTTTAATTATTTTTCAAAAGCTTGTACTTCCTAAAATGTTACAGATGAAAGCAAGCTCTTGGCAATGGCAGAATGACCACCCAGGTGATTTTCAGACAGAAATGCTAAATTTATGATTATCCTTATATTCTCTGTCAGCTAAGGCCCTTTTTGCAATAAATCTGCCAAGTCACTGCTGGATTGTCTTCTGTGGTTGCAGGGGAGGGAGACCATCTCCTGCTCATCCTGTGCTCATAGCTCTGCAGGCCTGGTGGGTGTAGTGTGTTTCTTGGTAATATTTCACCTGATCTGAGGGAGAGCCCATGAAACGTTAAATAAATCTTGTTTTATGAAGGCAGTTCAGATAATAAGCGGGATTAAGAACAGCTGCAGGCTCAGATGGTGAATGAAGGGGGTTGTTTGGATATATGGACCACATATTTCTGACATCTAACTAAGCTGCGTTCAACAGGCACTGTGCAAAAAACCCCATCTCCTGGTGTGAAGACCAAACAAGGAGAGACCTCATCTCCCCTCAGCTGGACGATGAAACGCTTCCTGGAACCAGCAAGCCGGGTAAAGGATCAGATACAATAAAGGCAGGCTGCTTAAAGTGCTGAAGCTGCGACTTGATCAGGGTGCTCAAAAATAAACCTCTACTCTCCTTCCATGTTACAGGGGCTCCATAGAAGTATTAGTTTCTTAAGCCACATGTTTAAATTCTAATGCTAGCTCTGCAAACTCCCGATGGTGTGATCACTGCCTTCAGGAACAGTGTGCAGAATGTGGCACAGAAAGCTGTGGATTCCCACCTCCTGTCACCTCAAAGGAATCCTTGCTTTGCAGGAAGCTCCTGCTGACACAGGGACGAGTTAGCAGGAGGGACCCAAGCCTGTGTGCAGAAGGTTAAGTGCTTGGTTTCCCTCCGTAGCCATGGGGAACAACATGTACCATGGGGAAGTCTCTGTTGCTTTTTTGGGGGAAGATAAAGAAGTCATACATCAGTGACCAGAAGTACAAACTTAGCCCTTCTGTAAGTGAAGAAGGTGTATAAAGGAGTTATAGAGGAGAACAGTTTAATCCCTGGTTTGTATGTTGAATATCTGCTGATCAGTAAGATTTGGAATCTCTTTTATTACGCAGGCCAAAAAGGTGTTGTTGTGATGCATTTCAGCCACCAAAGTTTGATCCTCAATATCCTGGCAATTCCCTTATTTTTTAAATGGGGCTTAAACTTCCTTTGCTGACAAAGGTGATGTGAGTTGAAATTGTGGTGCTTGTTCAGGGGAATGTTTAAGGACATGCTCTTTGGTTCATCAACATCCTTAATATTCTGAGAGACCTCAAAACAGCTGAACCAGTTCTGAGGACAAAATGCCTTGTCCACTGCCAAAATCTTAGCAGAGACATCCAGTTCAAGTGGATCAGATCTATGGATCACGTTGCTTACTTTGGGTTGCCATAGTCTGAAAGTAGAGATGGTTGGTCTGTCCTCTCTTCATGATCAGCTTGGAGAATGGCAGGGGCTTTAAGCATTGATGGAGTTAGATGACCAGCCTGTTTTTTTCAGCAGGGATCCGTCAGCTCCGAGGCAGAGCTTTCCCAGTACTTCTCGCATGATAGCACGAGCCACATCCCGTTCTGTGATGCTGTAACTGGCTCCTGTGATGAAGAACAGCTCCGTCAGAAGAACAGAAGCAGCTTGCTGGATGACAGCTCCCTTCTTCCTGGTAACCTGAATAAGCCATGGAAATGCCTCATCATTTGGTTAATGGGGGGAGAGTCACTGAGCACTAATTTGCTTTTCAGAAGAGCTGTGGTGACTCCTGTGCTGATAGGAGATGCCTGGCAGCATAGTGCAAACCGCTGCTCATCATGTGAAATTCTGGAAGATGGAAGAGGTTTACAACAGTGCTCATAAATGCCGGTTTCCATGGTAGTTTGTCCAAATTGCTGCTCTGAGAATGTCTTCATTTGATTGGTCTGGCCAAATCTAGATTGACAACGCTGCAGGGATTTTCTTTCAGATGGCTTATGATCATCTGATTGATTACATTTAAATGAAAGTGTTCTTTGCGACCTTAAATACACAAATTCAAAATGTCATCTATAGCAGTGTAAAAACAATTAAATGTTCAAGTTGACGCTAGATTTTTTGCATATTATCTTTCTTCTCATAGTAATTGACTGGAAGAATCATTTCCTTACTGTTCTGATTTCTGATTCAAAGATAATATATTTATTCTTCCTTTCCTGTCCCTGTCTACTTATATCTTTGTGTTCAACTCATTTTTCTTCAGAAATTTATTATTTCATGCTAAAAAATTGTTTTTATGTTGGGGGGAGCTTTCTGCAAAGTAAGATGCAGTTCTTTCTAAAAATGATATGAAAAGGATTCTCAGGGTTATTAGTCTTTAATTTAGTACTGATGGCTGTGTACTTCTGTTTTTGTTCAAGAAAACATTTCTCACTCACTGTAAACTGATAAAAGCAGCATTCTAGATTTAAGCAAGATGTGAAAGAAATGTTCAATGTAAAGAATGCATGAGTATGTACATCTCTTTCTTCTTTGGGTGATAGCCATAATTTAGAAATAAACTGAAAATAAAACCAGATGTGGCATGAACTGATTTCAGAAATTACTCATAAATTCTGAAGTTTTCTGCCATTGCTCTTACTGTGTATTGGAGTTGGAAGGAGAACTTAAAAAACTGCTTTTGTTGTCTGAGGCTGAACTTCTCTGGAAACGTTTACATGTCCTCTGCTGCAGCCTCATGCTTGGTATTAAAAATCACTGATAAATACAATTAAAATATAACTTTTTTTTTTTCTTTCTTTTTTTTTTTCCCCTTAGCTGCTAGAGAAGCAGGATTGGCAAAAGCAAATGGTCTGGTTTCTTCAACTAGTGGGAGATCATCCTATCTTCACAACAAGCATGTGGAGTCTGTCCGCCCTGGCATCCTCAGTGACAGTCCCAAATCTGCTCGCAGCCCCTTTCATCGGCAGAGAAGGGTTGTCTTCTATGATGGCGATGCCAGTGATGATGATGAAAGTTCCCACTTGCAAAGAAGCCAGAAGGCCAAGAGCCAGGAGGATGCTGGCATTGTCATTACAACCTCATCAGTAGAAACTGATGATGAGATCCAGGACAGCAACTCATCTAGATATATTGGCACAGAAACATCTTCCCCTCTCTTCAGCAGCTCTGTGGAGTCTGCAGACAGCACGCCAGAGCAAATAGACTCTCCTTTCTTCCCCATCATAGCTTTTGACTACTCTAGTGTGCCTGAAGTTCGTCTCAGCAGCCTAAGTTTGAGGGAACTCCGAGAGGCACAGCTCGAATCTAAGAGATCCCCGAGACTGGAGCACAGGGCTGTTACAAGAGTGAAAAGCATGATGAGCACCGAGTGCAGAAGTCTTCAGAGGCAGAGGACAGAGGAGCATGGCGCTTACAGCAAGCCTGTTGCAAGGATGCTCCCTCACAGCAAGAAGTGTGAAGCACCTGATGGGGCTGGGCAGTGCCAGGGTGAAATTGTCACTCTGGTTCGCAATGAGCATGAGTCTTTCGGCCTGGATTTGGAAATCCAGGCTATGCCCTTGAAGGTTGTTGTCACAGGGCTACGTCCAGGTGGAGCAGCGGAAAGGGTAGTTATTTATTTTGGATTGCCTTGTTATGATTTGCTTTCGCTTTGCAGGGATTGTTGTTGTTAAGCTAGTGGACTGTGGAGAAAAAGTGCACGGGAGGCACTGCTGGTGCTGGGCAGAAGTCCTCGTGCCATATGGTTCTCAAATGCCTGTTGAATGAAATTTTTGATTCAGAAGTGCACTCTGGCTGGCTCAAAACTGAGAAAGTCAAAAGGAGAGAGATGGACTCATCCACATTCCAGAGTTACAGTTTGAGGAAGCACTACTTTGTTTTCTTACATTTTATCAGAGGCAGAAACGAGATAAGTAAATCCTGACGATAAAGGTGCTTTTTAAGACAGGAGCCGTGTTGCAACCTGGAATGCATGTGTTAATATTCTCCCTGTTATTTTATGAGCATATATCCCTTTATTATACAAACCTGGTGCCAGGAGGTGTTACTTGCTGGCCAGATTTGCCATGTACCATAGTAGTACCAGTAACGTGTTGTTTTTCTGCATCTCTTACTTGCGTATGTCTTCTGATTACTGGCTTCATGCTGGACATGCAACTGCTGACTTTAGATACAATAGCATAAACAAGGGAAAAATTATGTTATGGTGTACAGTGTTCAATGTTGCATTTTTAATTTATTTAAAGACCACTAGTGTTAACAGGGGATACATCTCAGCAGTTCACATTGGGCTGTAAGAGTTCAGGGTTTGGGTTCTGTTCCTGCCTCTCTTTCTGTCATATTACACCATGATGAGAAACATACTTGCTTTTTTCACTTTAAAAGCTTATTCTTTGTCCAGCGTAGTAATCTAGGAGAGTCTAATTAATCTTAAGAGATTTTGACCAGGGATGTAATTCCTACATGAAAACCAAAAAATTGTAGACTGTATTCCAGTCTTGAAGGTTTAATCCAGACCAGTCCATTTAAATGAAAGTGGCTGTGTCCTCCATCCTGGTACTCATCTCTCAGAGAAACCAGCAGCTCTTTTGATCTTCCTGGTTGAGGTTGGTCATCAGTTCCTCTCCTGGCACAGACACAGTCTGCTCTTTATTTGCTGACAAACTGTCAGCAGTGGTACCTGTTCGCTGTGGTGACGTGAAATAGGGAATGTTGCTTATTGGCCATAAATTGTTCCCTGCAATCTTCGCTCCTATGGAAATGTTGTATTTAAAATTTCCTTTGTTCTGTCAATGCATCAGGGATCAATGGGCAAGATGACCGTAGGAGATGAGATTACCACCATCAACAGTATCCCAGTCAGCAAGATGACATATGAGGAAATTTGCTTGCTTATGCAATGTCTTCCTACATCTGTAACCCTGGAGATCCAGAAAGCAGCATCAGGTGAGAAGAGAGTAGTTTTGCTTTTGTACCATTTATTATGAGTACCAGTCTGATCTTCTGCTTTCCTCCTTTCCACATTAATTCAAATTAAAAGCACCTCATCACCTAACCAGGCTTCAAGGTACTCCCTGGTGCTGTGATGAGTGGAGGAAACCTACATCCCTGTTAAGTGTTCAGAGCTCCCATTTACAGTATGTCCCTCCTGTCGGCATTTGCTGAGGTCTGAGTCATTTTGTGCATACCTGAGGTTAACTTGGCAGCAGCCCTGTTCTGATAGCCCATTTTTCTACTGTGTCTTTTCAGGAAGTACATTGAGCCTTTATAATTACATCTATCTCTTTTAAGAGCAGTGTTTTTGGGAATGGACAGCTAGAAGATAAGATGCTTTTTTGTTCAGGGTTATCACAATCTTATCAAAATGCTTATTTGCATGCATCTCATAAAAGATTTTCTGGTTTGAATTGAAACACTTGATACCTCTTTAGTTTCTGCTCAGGGTTGATTTATGCTCCTGCAGCAATATATGCTTCCCCACAGACTGTACAGATTTGATGGTGTGGAAGTGAATGTTTGAAAAAGAAAAGCATACTTTTCAAATTCAGGAAGAACATAATATTTTGCTTTATTCTAGCTTATGATCTTCTTCATGTTCCTTTTAATACCCATGAGCCTAAATTCCTTCCAAATGCTTCAATTCCAGTTGTTCTTTAAGGAATTTCTGGTTTGGCAGAGAGTCCTTTTCTTGTTTCCTTATTGCTCTGGCTTTTGCAGTCTACCAGCACTGGGCTAGGGGCATACTGACACTTCTTTACCAGGGAACTCTTCTACTTTCCTTTTGCTCTGCCTTTCTGGCAGAGAAGAGGATGTCTTCCCCTCTGACTCCAGGATGAGCTCGGAGCTTTATTAACACAGGTATATAAGATAAGCAGTGTGGACAGTCCTGCAGGCTCATTCAAAGATTAGGTAGACATGCAGGTGTGTTTGAATGAGCAGGCAGGGATGCTGACTGTGTGAATGCATTCCTGCTTCTCCATGCACTTTCTGAGTCTCATCTGGTAGTAACCAGTCTTGGGAAGACAACTTAGACATGGATTCGTGTCCCAGAAGCAATGAAGGAAGGTACAAGCAAATATTGAGGGTGAACTGGTGAAAATTAAGGAACTGGGGCTATGGGTGAACTGGTACATATTAAAGTGCAGCAGTGGCATGGCGCTCAGTGTGTTGCCCAGGAGTAGGTAAAGATATATTGTAAGAGAAGAAAGGTCTGTGCCAGAAGTCTCACAAAGCCAATGTGCTTCATGCATGTGTAACATCACCCATGCATGTCACATTAAGCACCTGCAGGAGAGTCAGGAGGATCAGAGTGAAGGTGTTCACGCACTGCTTGTTGCTGTTACCTGCTCACCTTTGGTTGCTGTGGCAGGGCTTTGTATACTCTGTGCAAGCAATTGGAGATGTTTTCAATCAAACAAGCAGTGAGAAACAGCACTGCTCAGCCTGACTTCCTGCACAGTGACACTTTGGTAGCTGGCTGCTTGACTGTTTAAATCTCAAAGATGAGAGTTAAACAGATTATGACTGCTCGGCCTGGATGGGAGGGTTCTTCCTTCCTGCATGCTACTCAAATACGCGGGGTTATGATAAATTGAAGTTGTTGTAAACATGATTATAAAAGAGGAGGAGTGCAAGGAAGAAGGAAGAATCTAGTCTGAGTACATGGGTGTCTATTTTTATAATAAATTGTGGTGTTTTTGATATCACTTCCTACATCTGATAGAATTTGTATTTCTTTTTTTTTTATTCTTATTTCTTTTAAATCATGATGCAGCTGTCAGCAGATTTACAAACCTCATCCTGTCTCCAGCAGTAGACACTCAAAGTCAAGCTGATGTCAGCAGCACCCTCTCAGCTGAAGAAGAGCTGAGTGCTGGGAAACAAGAAGGAGCAGGTTTGCAAAATGCTGGTGGTGGCTGTGCAGTACAGAGAATGACACTGCCACCTGATGCCGTGACGGAAGATGTGGAGAGAAGTACCACAAAGAGCAGCCATGCTGGGGATTGCATGCCTGTCACCGATATTGATGACTTGCTCAACCAAATGGGTGCTCCTGAGAGCAGGGCTTCGTGCACCCCGTCGCGAGCAGAGAGCCCCTTCCAAGATGAGTCCACCACCATGTGCTGCTGTGGGACTGATGAAGGCTGCCCTGGTTCTGAGCCGCGTCGGGGCAAGGAGGAGCTGCTGGAGAAGACTATGAATTGCACAGCGAATGCACAAGGGGTTTTGGGGCTGTCTGTGTTGGACTCTGTTAACACAGGAAAACTTTTTACAGTGAATAAAAACTCTTTAAATAACTATTCTAGGAATTTTAGCAGTTTAAATGAGGATGAGTTGCCTGCAGCAAGCTGTCCAGACGGTAAGGGAAGTGACGTGTTTCCAAAGTCCATGTATGGGGCTGCAGAAGATTCTCACTCAGATGCAGAGTCTGTCACAGAAACATTTGATAGTGCTAGTGACGTGTTGCTTGGGCCGTGCGCTGCTGCTAATCTCCCAGCAGTCTGTACTGTATTGGAGTCAGATGATGAGCAAATTGAGATTTGTTGCATGAACGATGAGCTGCAAAAGCATTCTCAGGAGCAGCATCTCACATCTGTGACAAGCTCATCCTCTCTGGCACCACCACATCACTGTGGTGGCAAAGTTTTGCAAACTGAGGATTGTGCAATGTGTGGGTCGCTGGAGTCAAGAGTCAGCAAACTGGACTTGGAAGACTGCAGTGGTCCCAATTTGTGTCCCTCACCATGTTCAAAAGTCTTCTCTGCTTCCCTGTGTTCTCCTTCCTCAATCTTTCTGCCAGAAAATAACATCCTAAGGAATTCGGTTGATGTCCCTGAAGTTTACACATTCCGTAACAATGGTGCCTTAAGTGCAGAAGGGCAAGTGGGTCTGGGGATCAGTAATGGACACATAAAATGCTGTGAGTCTGTTGAAGAGAAAGGGTCTCTGCATTGCAAAAAAGGTGGATTTTGCTCTGCTGGAAATGTCAGTGGCTTGGAGAACAGCTTGCTTGAGAAAGAAGGATGTCATGACCAACAGAGATCCAAATCTGAAAGTGAAACAGTGGTTGATGACTGTAATCACACTGTTACCTATTGCTTAGCAAAGAAAGAAACCAACAGTATGTCCAGCTTGTCTAAAGCAGACAGCAATCATATGAATGCAACATCAGCAAGAGCAGTATCACTCAGGTCTCCCTTTCCCTCCCGATCTAAAGATCCAAAGGCTAATACAACTCATGACTTGCCAGGGAAAAATGAGAAAACTAACTGTGTGACTTCAGGAAGGACTTCAAATGGAAAAATCCAAAGCTCAAGCACAAATCACAGCAAAGAAGCTGTAGTACCACACAGCCCATCTTCACAGAAAAAATCTTGCCAGGAGTCTAAGGGAATAGCACAAAAAAGTATAATGGAAACCCTTTTAAATAACCAGAAGGCCAAAGGAGGTCCAAAGCTAAAAGGTTTCACTATCAAAAGCAAAGCAAAGACAAATTCAGATTCTTCCAGTGTTAATCTTACCAAAGTCAGTGGGGCTGATCAGAAAAGGACTTCTATTTCTCCACAGCTGTCTCCTAAACTTTTGGGGAAGAAAGCACTGTTACCCCGTAACTCATCTACAAATCCAGATCTGAGCAAGAGCATTTCAGCAGCCTCAAAGACTCTGAAATCTGAGCTGGAAAATAAACCATCTCTGGTCATTTCTGAAGATTCACTTCTGCCTGCCCTGAATGGCACCAGCAGCCCTGCAGCATGCAGTAAAATGAACTGTGGTGAGTGTGGGCAGCTAACGGATCTGCAGCAGGCATGGGGAAAGCCAAAAGAAAAGCAAGCTTCCATGCAGCCTGCAGTGTCTCAGGGTAAGAGTGTTAAGGTGGATGATTTCAGAGCAAGAGACGGTCAATCCAAAGTTGCTTCATCCGCTCAAGGGGAAACAAGAGTTGAATATATGAAAGGGAGAACTGAGAGCTCTGGAATGAACCTGAACACAATGAAGAGCATCTATAGTGCAGATGACATTAGGCAGTTAGATTTGCAAAATGTTGGAGCGTCAGCTGTAGGCTCTTCTTCACTGAGGTCTCCTGCAGTTCAGCTGGAGCAGCAAGAAGGGCAGGAGATTCAGCGTAGTTTCATTGAGGTGAAGCTTTCCTCCTCCTCCTTCTCTTCCTCCTCCTCATCTTCCTCATCTTCTGCCTCTTCCTCACCAGCACCATTTTTGCAGCTGCCATTGCTGGAGAAGAATGAAGAGGTGAACATAGAGATGCATCAACTGACTGAAGAGATGGGGACCACAGCGTATTTTTCAAAAGTAGATATTGCCAGAGACAGAAATCTCTGTGGCTTGTCAAAACCTGTGACAAGGACATACTCGATGCCAGCCCAGTTATCTGGTCACTTAAGGGAGAACTGCCATGCTGTGGAGCTTCAGCCTGCACAAGGTCCCCAGGGCCATGCTGCAGACAAAAAATGTCCCCAGGCGGTGATGGGTCCGTTACAGATGGTGCATCTCAGCCTGCCAGATGGCCAGAGTGGGAAGGAGCAGGTATACAGCTCCAAAAGCTCCCAGAGGATGCATGACACGTCCCCCTCTGCCAGTGATGTTACTTACCCTGCCACTGACAAACTGAGGAGTTTCAGGAGGAATTACTACTACTACGAGCTGAACTGGCCACACGAACCTACCTCATCCTTTTCTGTCAAACAAAGGATCAAATCCTTTGAAAACCTGGCAAATTTCGACCGGCCCGTTGTGAAGGCCATCGATATCCACTCGGCCACGCGGTCCCAACTCGGCAGGAGGTCATGCAGTGGGATGGCCACTGCATCCAGCCCTGCTGACACGCCTCGTGCTTTGCGGCGCAGCTTGAGCTCCTACGGCAGCACGCCGATGCCAGCTGACACTGTGGCCAAGTCACCCATAAGCACAGAGCCGACACGTGCAGTGGAGGGTGTCACGAAGGAAGAAAAGCCCCAGAGGGGTGAGGAGTGCAGCACTGGGGCGGACCAGTCTCCTTTTCCCCCTGTGGCCTCGCAGGTGCGGCGCAGCCGAGTTCTGGGCCGGCTTCCGCTGTCCCGCTCCAGGCTGCGGGAGCTGAGGGCACTCAGCATGCCTGACCTGGACAAGCTATGTGGTGAGGGCTTCTCAGGGCCGCCCCAGCCTGCCTGCTTCAAAACAGAGCTGGAAATCACTCCCCGGAGATCCTTTGTCTTGTCAAGCCAGGACAGCCCTACCAAGGCAGGGGGGATGGGCAGTGGCAGCCCTCAGGACAGCAGCTCGGGGACACCGGGGTCGGCCTCAGATGACGACTCACCCCGTGGTGGCTCTCCAGATGCAGAGCACCTGGGAAACAGCTGGTCCCTCAGGTCGGTGTTTGCTGTTTCCGTCAGCCATCTTTTCTGCAGTATTTTATTTCATCCCTGCAAGCCTCTCCTGATGAAAGCACATTTCAGCTTTGGCCCTTACATCAATTCCTTTACTCCTTCTTGCTCTGCTGCATTTCAGAGCTGCTGCAGTGCTGTTTGGCTGCAGCTGCTCTTCAGTATGGGATGGGATGCTTTATCCTGGCAGGGTTGAGCTCATTTCATGTGACCCTTCTAGCTGTTCTTTTGGTTGTTATTTGGCATGTTATGATGCAGCAGTCACTGCCTCCTGCCCACCCTGGAGGGATGACAGACAAGCTTGTTGTCTGCCCTCAAAAATGTGTAGACTTCAGAAATAGCTGTCTGACTGGTTTTGTTAATGTCTGTTGCAAAAATCATTGGGAAGCAGGGGGGGAGTCGAGTGGGGGCTGATTTTCAGAGCTGTTGTAAATTGTCTTCTTTCTGCCTTCTCATTCTCCCAGCTAATGCCATTTCTTATCCATGCTCAAGATTTCTGTTTGCTGTTGAGCTGCCCTTTTGTTGTTTACCCTAATGCAAATTTTACTGTGTGCTTGAAATATATCTACACAGTCTAGAAATACACTTTTTTTTTCCTGTTTTGTTTTGTTTTGTTTTAGCCTGGATCAGCTGCTCATCTCAAACCTGGACCAGCAAAAATTGCAGTCTGTTTTGTCAGCTCTGATACCAAAATGTGACATTGCTTCTATGCTCCAGGAAGTCAAAGCACAAGTGAAGGTAATAACCAGAAGATGAAGCTAAACTATTGGCAGTTTTTCTAGGGGTTTTCTTAATGGCCTATAAAATCCCTTCCAGAGTTCCTCCAGTCATCCTGCAGTAGGTTATGGTTGATGATGGTTTTACTACTGCTGGTTTTTGAATGCTTACTATAAACCCTGAATATATTTTGGTGGGTTCTGGATAAAAAAGGATCTTGTTTGTCCAGTGTGAAAGCAGTTAAAAACCACAATAAGACGTTTTAAGTGAGGAAGAATGGCTCCAGTCATTGTTTAAGCTGAGAACCTTCTTGGTTTGCCAATAATTGCACATCAGAATTTAACTTTCCACCAGCCATCGTAGTCAAATCCATTTTACCCACCACACGGGGGAAACTCTGTTCCTTTCTGGAAGCAAACACTTCTTTTAAGAAGCCAAGATCACAGACACTGGTGGCTTAGAGTGCCAAAAAGCATCTGATGGAGGACTTGCAAGAGACCACTGTGCACATTTTGCTCTTTTCTGTGGAAACGTGTTGCGCCGAGGTAACCTTCATTATTTAGATGTATGAAGAAGGCCTCTGAAATGAAATGATTGCCAGGGTGTCCTTTTCCCTCTTTGCACTGTGTGTGTTTTTGGGATATGTCCACATCCTTTTTGAATCAGAGCTGAAGTTGATAAAATAATGACAGCACTAAAGGGAAAACTGCCATCTGGTCTGTATAACTGCTGGCTGAGCTGCATTTAGAGTATTTCTCAGACTTAACTCACAGAGTATAGAATGGACTGAAGGGAACAAGACCTCCCCAAAATACCCAGCTTTACCTCCTTCCAAGGACAGCGTAACTAAAGCTTGCAAATCCAAAGAGGTTTGTGAGCCAAGACAGTTTGATAGGTTTACCGAAGAATTTAGGATTGGATTGTACTTCTGGACGAAAGTAATTAAGTGTTCTTTAAAGTATTTTATATGGAGTATTGGAGACGTTATTTATTTATGCCACTTCTCAAAATCTGAGAACTCAAATATTTATAAAAGTAAATGCTTTTTGGAATGCACTCCTTGTCTGCATAGTTTCTTATCCATATTTAAGCCCAGTATGGCACACATGCTGGAAAATGTTATGCTAGTCAACTGGTGGGTTTAATTGTACAATAGGATGATTCTTCATACTTACGCAATTGCTGAAAAATGAGGTAGACTGTCTGATTCAGAGGGAGCTTCTCCAGGAAGAGTTTATCATTATCTTATGCTTTGGGTGGTTCTGAATTTACTCCTGGTGTTCAGTAAATGCTAATAATACATATTTTAAAAATCAGATCTTTGGTCATCTGATGAACAGGCTAAATGGAGAGGCTAAAGATTTTAGTTCTTTTATGTGACATTGCTCGTTTCTTCTGTAAGTCTGGGCAAGTTCCTTAGAAATTCTGAGGCAATAGCTTGCCTGCAGACTGTAGGGAGCTACTTTGTGTTGACTTACTTCTCAGATGTCTGATTGTACTGACTCTTCTCAAAGCCTAACACATCACTCTAGGTTTGTGCTTCCACTATGTGGCCAGGTAAAGGAATAGACTGATCTGTTGCCCAGTTTTACACATGCTAATAAGGACTCACTTGACGGCTGGACAAGGAGGAAAGGCACGTGTTTGGGAATGGGAAACCAGAGTTCAGTTAGTCTTGCTGACCGTCCTGAGGCATGTGGTCATCACACAACCCTGTAACACTTCTGAAAGTGTAATCAGATGAAGTTACAGTATAGAATAGTTTTAGTTGGAAGGGACCTACAAAGACTGAGTTCCAACTGTCAGACCACTACTTAAAACATATAATTTAAGGGCATTATCCAAATGCTGTTTAAACACAGGCAAGTACGGGACATCAACCACCTCTCCAGTAAGCCTATTCCAGTATTTGGCCACCCTCGCAATAGAGCAGTTTTTCCTAATCCCCAGTTTGAACCTCCCCTGGAGCAGCTTTGTTGCCCTCCTGTGGATGCCTTCAAGCATCTTGACGTCCTTTTTAAATTGTGAGCCCAGAACTGCACCCAGTATTCCAGGCGAAGACACACCAGTGTGAGGGAGGGAAAGGGTAGAAAAGAACATGACCTCTTAAACAAAAATGCTTTAATACTTAATGGTCAAAGATACTATTGTTTGTTACCCTCGGAGCACTTTGTTGAAGGAAGCTAAGCTAGATATGTGACTCACTGTTGTATCCAGGCTCATGTAAAGCTGTTCTTGTTCGAGTATGAGTGAGGAAGGTCTTGACAGCTACAAAAGGCTGTAGGTTAATGTGTTCATCCCTGACTGCTCTTCTCTTTCTGTGCCCCCATGGATCAGTGGTGTGAAGCAGGGGGCATCAATTTCTCATGTGCTTTGCAGAGATGCCTCTAATGCAGAAAATCTTCCTTGACCATTACTTGGCAAAATGCACACACAGAGGCCAAGAATTCATATTGTTTCACCACTCAGCAGAAATAATCTGCGATTCCCTGTGCTTTCTGCACTGAAATTAAAGGCAAGCACTGAGTTAAAATGTTTGATTTAGTGAGTTGAATATGTCATTTAATGCTAAATAGATTAAGAAGTTTGCTTCTAATGATGTGCCATTAATTTTAGTGTTGGCAGCTTCTGGAAATGTTTAATGTTGGATAGGTTCCCAGGAAAAAGATGAGAGTCCTGCTTTCCACTCCCTGCTTCTGGTGCTGTGCCCCACAAGCAGTTTCCCTTCTATTGCAAAATAGAGCATCTGTAACAGTATCTGTTTTTGTCCTAATAACCATTCAGAAAATGGCACCAGACTTGTTGGACGGAACTGCTTCTCTCTCAATGCAAAATCTGCATTTTGGTAGCAGCTCATTACTTCAAAGAACTTGACTTCACACCTTCTTGCTGATCTGGAGCCCGGTTCAACCCTGGTGCAGACCAGTGCCAGTTCCTTTTCTGTGCTATGTTCTCCTTTCTGCTACAGCACAGCTTAGTCCTGTTTCGATCACTAATGGATTCATTACTTCCACCTCAGAAGTGAAATAGCTGTACCACTGAATTTTCCAAGCTGCAATTTGTAATCATTGCTCCTTGCAAGATTGCCCAGCACTGCTGAGAAGAGGTTGATGCAACTGCCATAACTGCCTTTCAAGAGAAAGGAGAAATAGGATAGAAGTGTTCGTAATAACATAGAAAATACAGTGTTTGGTCCTGAAAGATGTATGGAAGTGTCCAGTTATCCTGCAAAACATCCAGCAACGTGAAGTTGATTTTGAAAGCGAGGCTGCCCAAAGTGTAATACCTTTCTATACCCTAATTTTGACTGCGTTCTAACCTTTGACTGACTGAAGAAATCTCTGCTGTCACCTGAGTTTTCGCACAGAGCTGCTACTTATCTGTAGCAGAAATATAAATATATTTCATGTCTCAATGTTTGAATTTCTTGAGCTTTTTTTTTTTCTTTTTTTTTTTCTCTGCCGTAATCTGAGAGTACTGGAGTTTGTGATTTGTGCAGAAACTTGGTCTTGATCTTTGCTTTTATTTTTCTCTTTATTCTCTTACCACTTTGCCCCCATTTTCCTGCCAGAGCAAAGAAGATGCATACTTTGTAGTCCTGAGTAAAGAAGAAGGAGCTGGCCTGGGATTTAGTGTTGCTGGAGGAATAGATCTGGAACAGAAATCAGTCACAGTAAGTGATGACTGCAAGTCATCTTTTTGCAAAGCTCGTTTTAAAGCATGCTGGTGATTAGATCAAGTGCTCATTTATCAAGACTTGCTGCAAGTCTTGAAACAGTGTGTCTCAGAGGCAGCTGCATGCTGTCTGTGACTGAAATCGAAGGGAGTGTCTGCTGTAATTTTCATTATGGAGATGGATGCCAATTATGTTTTCAGTCTTTGAAAGTGTAACTGCTGTGCTACTGGGTAGTCAGAATGCTATGCATATGAGTAAAACTTTGCATGCATACAGCCTTTTAGAAGAAATCTGTATTTCCAGCCTTTGAAAGGAAATTCTGTGCAGCAAAAAAAAGTGAAGTTTTTGGCAAATCATGAGAGCGACTGTATCAGACTTGAGCAAACATTCTGGATTCCTCTTCACTGATCTGTTTTACTGTTAGTAAAAGCTGTTGGATGTCAGTAAGTGTCAGTATGTCAGTAAGTGAGGGGTTTTTTTTCCTTTTTTTTTTTTTTTTTTAAAAGAGCATTTTATGCAGCATTATGAACCAAGAATGTTGTGTGACATTGAGCAGTTTTTAAGCAAAAGATGTTAAAAAGTTGAAATACTGTTCAAAAAGAGTTCAGTGAGATAGAAAAATGCCAAATGACAATGTCCTGTGTAACAATTTATTTGCACAGGATGTGCTTTTAAATTCTGTCCTTGGAAGAGACAGAATCCTAAGAGAGTGGATCGTAAGAGAGCGAAACATTAAGTACAGAGACCAGAAGGGTATGTCCTCATCTTTGGAGGGTGCAGGAACTCAAGTAGGAGTGTTCTGGTATTTGCTCTATGACCAGTATAAATAAATGTATTGTACATTTAACGGTCTCTGAATCAGAACATGGTAACAGTTTAGGGACAAGGCTCCACTTCTCTGGCTACCAAGATTGCGTTCCCTGTCTCTCTGGGTGCTGAGCTGCTCAGATAGGCTGTTCTGCCCACACTTGGGTGCAGAAATGGAAAAGCCTAATGAGCTTTGAAGAACCTGAGGAGTCTGGGCATGTGTGGGAAGGCAGCAGATGCTTTGGGCATGACCTCCATATTCCACTTACTACCTGCATTTGAATATCTACATTTGTCATTGAAGCAGTGATTCCAGCTCTGGATGCTTGCTTGGGCTGGCTGGAAAACTATCTTTGTAAACCTGGTTGCAGCAGGTGCTTCACAGAATCACAGAATTGTAGGGGTTGGAAGGGACTTCCAGAGATCATCGAGTCCAGCCCCCGTGCCAAAGCAGGTTCCCTACACCAGGTCACACAAGTAGGTGTCCAGGCAGGTCTTGATTATCTCCAGACTCCACAACCTAAGGAGGGCCTGCAGCAGGAAGGAGAAGGAGTCAAAAGGTTTCTGACTCTTGCTGTTGTTTTGGATAAAGTGGAGAAATTCCTACAGAACATGCCATGCAGGACGGTGTCCACAAATGCCTTGAGCCTTTGTCCAGTGTGCCTAGAACCGTATTGCATGGGAAATGGTGCTTTGGCACCATTTAATCCACTCTGAATGAAGTATTTTATGTCCTCTAGAAAAGACGTGTTTTGAGCCATTAAATTGTCCTTTTGCATCCACTCACATGGTACTTGATCAGACAAATAAAGAGAAGCAATTAAATATTGTATAGCAGCAGTAAGTCAGAGCCTTTTTGTGCACAAATACTGTGCATCGCTTCAAAGGCTATTTGAAAACTGCTTTGGATTCTGGTCACTGGGAATTTGGGGAGTGGGTATGACACAGTGCGGTGCTGTTCTTGGTGAGTTTGCTGTAATATGGATGTCTAGATAACCTGTGGATCATTCAAAATTAGTGTTAGGTTGAAATTATTTGAAGTGTATTATTTGAAGTTACTGTTCATTGAAGGCGTCTGAGAAAGTCAATGAAAGCACATAAGTGCACAAGTGACACTACATTCCCTAGCTAGTTTTGGTTGTCTTTGGCATAGAGCTGACCGTGCAATAGCAGCATGCACTCCCCCCCATCCCAACCTGCAGTTCTTGTCCAGTGACATGGACTTTGTGTTTGAAGCTGATGACAAGAGCAAGTATTGTGTGCCTGACACCCGGGAAGTGGGCAGCAGCTGTGAGCTTTGATAGTGGGGATCTCTATGTTCACTACATGTGCTTATGAGCTGAATGTGTCTCTAAGGTAAAATTTTTCTTGTAGGTCCACAGAGTGTTTTCCAAGGGAGTGGCATCTCAAGAAGGGACTATCCAGCGAGGAGATCTTGTTCTGTCAATCAATGGCAAATCTCTTGCAAACTCGGTCCATGGTGATGTCCTGAATGCACTGCATCAGGCAAGACTGCACAAATATGCAGTCATTGTCATCCAGAAGGAAAAAGACAAAGCAAACAATTCCTCCAGATGTGAGATATCAGCTACTGGCAGAAAATGTGTGGGGTCTGGAAAGGATGTTTCCATGGAAATAGGAACAGGTATGATCTTTGTCCAAGAGCACTTGGAAGGATTCCTTTGCGGAGCAGACTGAAGGGGAAAATGCCCATGTGTTTTAGATTAAAAGAGTCCGTGCTTTATGTAATTGGAGGGAGCAAATGAAATTACTCCTAAATTTTATTTGTTCACTTTGGAGCCCAAATGCAGATTTTTTTTGGTTGATGTTGTTGTATTTTTGTTTGAAATGTCACAACTAGACAGAAGCCTAGAAGGATATGTAGGACCTAATCCAGTTTCAGTTACAGTTAGTGATTCTGTATATTCTTGTGATCCACGATACATTTCTTTAAAGTAGTAACACTAGCTAGAGCAAGAAAACAAACAACAACAAAAAGCAACCCAACAAATGAAATCACAGCTTGTTGTCCGTGGAACCCAACTTTTACTTTGCTCTGTAGTAGCAGATTTTATACTATTTCTCTAAAAAGAGCAAAAATGGTTTTGGTGTTGTAATAAATGGGTAGAAGGAGCTAAGTTGATTTCAAAGCAGCCATCCCATAGGAAACGAGGAGTAAATGTTTCAAGCAGCTCTCAGTGACAGTAGAAAGCCCTGCTCAGGAACAAAGCAACAATTCCATGCAGTTGAGAGGTCCATTCAAAATACCCCAAATTTTTGCAGAATTAAGGCACTAAACTTTTGTACTGTCTGAGTGTATGCAGCTGCCTCAGGAGCACAGCGCTGACCTGCTCCCATCCCACAGCAGTGCAGGGGATGGAGTGGGCAGTGGCTACTGCTGACAGCCCCAATGATCCAGCTTCCCCTGCTCCCTGGGCAGTACCAGGCATACACCTCAGAACAGAAGGCAGAAAAGGAGATGCTTCTCACCTGTTTCGAACCCATTGGACATAGCCTTTAGAGGATTTTTTTGTTGGCTCTTCTTTTTCTGTAGCAGTTTTAATTGTCTTAAAATTTCACTGGATTCTGTAGTACAGCTTTATAACGCAGATTAAAGAAATAGGGAACGCTCTGTAGATGAATCATCCTTTCAGTAACTATTCCCCTGGATGCACTGCACATAATGATTTCAGAATCCCTTTTACATCTTAGTGGCACATGCGGAGCGCGGTCTGCCGGCGCTAGGTGGCAACGTTCTCTCACAAACAGCGTTGGTTTATTAGGAGTGTCTCTCCATCCTTTGCGGCAGGGCTCATCTCCAGATGTTTCAGATAACATTTGGAGTTGTTTGAGGTAACCGTAACAGCCATTTGTGATGTTGCAGGCTGCAGAATTTTTACACGCACGCAGGGCAAAGAGGGTCCCGTTTTCCAAAACTATGGACTTATTTCCTTCTAAACAAAATCATAATTTATGTCAACTACAGTTTTACTGCATTCTAAACGTATCTAAGACTTAGGAAGCGGCATACACCTGCTGACTGATAGCTTTGATTATGTCCGTAGATGTGAGACCAGAAACAAATATTCACACTAGTGAGTGCATACAAACTCTCTCTTAGGAGAATGGAGCATATTTTTTTTAATGTAAGTCTTATTTATTGCTGTTATTTGAAAAGGTGCAACTCCTTGGATAATGAATGGGAAACGAAAGAAAGTGCTCTCCACAGTACTTGCACAATTTTTTTTCAATTCTTTTGTTGATGTTTAAAATCTTTGTTGAGTTCAGCTTCAATTTCAGTGCCTTGATGGACTTTTGTTGCCCATGCAAAATGAAAATGTCTGTGCACATATTGTGTTCTGTGCTGTCAGTCCTTCACAGCAGCAATGTTACACATATGCTTCTGAGAAGCAAGGTGACAACATGTTGTAGTTTCACTATGGACTGAACTCTGAGTGGCTTCGTCACTGCAGCAAAAAACAAACCCAGCCAAACCCAACCTGCAATTTACTGTTAAATGCATAACAAGATGCTGTGTGTATTCTGTTGCAGATCCAAACCTGGACATGAATGATGTCATCTGTGTTGAATTATTGAAAACCTCTGCTGGCTTGGGCTTCAGTCTCGATGGTGGAAAAGCTTCTATTGCTGGAGACAGGCCCTTGCTCGTAAAAAGAATATTTAAAGGTACTGCAAACATGAAAATACAGCAGATATTAACCCAGTTTTCTTTTTTTCTTATTTATTTATTTTTTAAACAGGCATGTATACTCTGACTATTACCACTTACCACTGACTATTACCACTTAGTAACCAAAGCAGTCATTAGAAAAAAATACTCTTGAGAATGTCTGGAGATTGCATCTACTACTAAGTGCTTGTTCAGCAATCTGATTTACTTATGATGACGCAGTTGCTTCCTAGACTTGTCTGCTATTGTAAGCATGAAATCACAGCAGCATTATTGTACATACTGGTTTGAGAAGTTCAAACCTAATGAAGCTGAGTGCTTTCAGCATTTGTACAGGCTTAATTTCGAGTGATACATTCCTTCATCAAGGAAAAAAGGTGGAAGTGCTGTTTCCTGAATTGTTTATCAATTTCCATGCATGTATTTGTTTTTTCTTCTCTCAAAATTGATTCTAAGAGGGAAGGACATGTTTAATTTTCAAGGTCATTAATATATGTCTGTAAACACAGTCCTTTTTCTCTCCTTGATTGATTGTGGCCAGTGTTGTAAGTTGAACTATCATTATAGAAAACTTACTAATAGATTGCAAGAGCTGAGCTGAGCATAAGTGACACCGCTGCTAGAAGAATGGCTTAGCTGCTGTTTGTCACGGTGGAAAGCAATTTTTTATTTATATTGACTTTGTTCCTGTTTTGCTTGTAGGTGGTGCTGCAGAGCAAGCTGGAAACATAGAATCTGGAGATGAGATTCTTGCTGTTAGTGGAAAATCATTACTTGGCCTCATGCATTACGATGCCTGGAACATTATTAAATCTGTGCCAGAGGGCCCTGTTCAGTTACTCATCAGGAAACACAGAACTTCAGTGTGATGGAAGTGCTACATCTAATCACACTTGCTGAGACAAAACATTTAAAACTGGCTAGAAGCTGTCTTTGTTTCTAATGCCACAGAAGTGTCTTAATGCTTTACAAAGAGGTGCTAAGAGCCTTGGAGAACCACTGAGCAAGAGCGTGATGATCGTCTAAAATCTCTCCTGTTTATCAAGAATGAAGGAAACCAAACACTAGAGACGTTTTTTTTTGTATGACGTGGCAGTTTTAGTGGAACTTCAAGACCTTTACTGAGTTCGGTTTAAAGTATTTTGACTGAGAAATAATGTTGTGCCTGTCCCTCATATTTTTAGTATCTGCAGAGCATTGGGAGTACAACTTGTCATTTGCCATCCTGTTGACAAGGATGATACTTGGACTGTATTGTATCACTTAGCTATAATCTGACTTCGGGACACTTACTTAGGGTCTGGTCCTTATTTGTTATAATAAGAGAATGTCTGGAACAATCTCACTCTATTCTTCTAAGTGCAGTTTTGCTTAAAGTGCATGACAAAAGAGACGTATAATTTTTGCACAACTTTTATGCCTAAGGTGAGCGTTTTATTGCAAAGGTGAAGAATCCTCTAAAAACTGATGAATTAACTCAGAATCTACCACAGCTGAATCTGCCTTTAGGGGAAACTTGTATACAAAAGCACTTGGCAATAAATCAGCAGAAATCTGTGAGCAAGAAAATCGAGTCTGAATATTAGGTGACTGTCCACCAAGGTGTAGGCTGAGTTGTTAGTTTTTGGGAGTGATAAAAATTGGGGATTGAATTTTCAAATTTAGGCTTCTAACATTAGACACCTTTAAATACACATATATTTTTAAAAGAAGGGCAGTTTCCAAGTGCTGAGCACTTGCAGATCCCACAGACTTCAGCGATCGCTAAGTACGTCTGAAAGCCAGGCTGCTTTTATTTGGCTGCAAGAGGCTGAAGGTTGCCCAGCTTGAAATACTGAAGCTGGCAAATGGTGGTCTAAGGATGTGGATTTTAACAGATTAAATCTGAACTGGCCATATTTATGGTGGCTATTAACTGCTTTTTTAATTATTATTTTTTCCTTTCCTGTCCAGTATTTATTTTTTTCTTGTGTGGGAGTGGGTGAGTATGTGTGTGCAAAGCATAAGTGCTTCTGGCTGCATCAGAAATGGGCTGATGCTGAGGGTTTTGGATAGTGAGACTGAAAACTATTTGCATGGGTGGGAGAAGCCATGCTGTAGATAGAGAAAACTGTAGGGGCTGCAGTGCTCCAGGTGCTCCAGGTGGGATTTTCTCAGCTCTGCTCCTGGTGGGCCATGCTGCTGAGTGTTATTTATAGTCTGTTCTACGCGGAGGAGAATGTATGAGTGCGAGAGATTAGACTGTGCTATTTCTCTTCCTATGTCTGGGATGGCTAAACAACATAAAAGAGATAGAGGAGGAAATGGGCCAGTGTCCTTATCAGCTGAGAACAAGTTGTTTGTTCCAGAGTGCTCAGGTTGTTTGTTGCGTTGGGCTGGAGCCCTGCTTGTCGCCAACAAGCCCAGGGTGAGGAGCTCTGAGCCTGGAGCCGGTCCAAATCTGAAGTGCTGCCTGCTGTTGTAGTAAGGCAAGATACTGCGTAGTTGTTATAAGAAGGCCAGGACTCCTCACTTGGGGCTGTACCCCAAAATCATGCTATCGTTTCCTCTGTTTATGTCTCAATTCACAGTGCTTGGAACAGTTGCTTTCAGGATGGTGGGCCCTTGGTTTGGTTCAATTCTGTGGCAGCTGTGTCAGTCAGCAACTCATGATAGGCAGCATAAAATTCAGTTCTGTGGGGCAGCCAGAGACCAAGTGAGCAGGAAACCTGTGCAATGCTTGCCTATAAACAAACGTATTTTAATCTCTTTCGGTGACATGTATGAGCACAAGCATCTAGGAAGAGATGCAACTTTTGGTTACATGAAAGGCAATACTGTCCATAGTCCTACAGCTGCTTTGCCAGCAGGATTTCTGTGGAATGCATTCAGGGTCAATGAGGTGGATTTGGGTCTCCTGAGACCCCAAAGCTCAGCTCCTCTGCCAGGACCACTTCCCACCTTTGGTCCCATCCTTGTGGGGGAGGTTTTGGGAGGGTGCAGCACCTGGGGTCAGCCCCACACTGGGGCAGCAGGCCTGGGCCGGGACAAAAGAGGTTAGCTTTGCGTCTTCCCTGAAAAATCAGGGAGAAGACATTTGGCAGTGATGATTAAATGGGTAGGCCTTGTTCAGGAGTGACCAAAATCTGATTGTAAAAGCGTGTATAGTAGATACGTAAAATGCATGTGGAATTTAATGCAACGTAGTAAATATGTACCTGTATCTGTATAACACGTTCAAGTGCAGTACTGACTTTTTGCTACTTTAATGTGCTAAATCACAAATAAGTTTTAGGAAATGATGGGGATATTTTTTAGTTGAAAATTTTTGAGGTCACAGTGCCAGGAGGACATATGGCACTCTCCCAGTACATTGTGAGCTCAAAGATGAAGTCTTCATTTTGTAAAGCAAACTTAATTTGAGATGTCTTAAAATGATACGTGGTGAATATTTTCAGACACTTACTTGCAGATACTGTTCTTTGTGAGTGATTTAGAAGGCTTTTGATTTTCAGTAGTTGAATACTGTTTAGTATTTTATTTTACATGCATGTAGATAAGTGTTGGATGAGTAACAGCAAGGAGAGGTGGGGAGTTCTGTGTGTAATTCAGTAGTGGGGATAATTTAAAGATAGGTTTAACATTTTAAGTCTGATACTTAATATGGGTAGAACTATTTACTTCTCTAATAACTTCGCAGCAAGAAAAAGAATAGTATTTAACCCTCATTGTTTCTGTTCCTGAAAAAACTTTTTTTTTTTTTTTTTTTTTTTTTGGTGAAGGAGCAGGAAACACTTTGACCAGTGCTCCTGGTATTGGTATGGTTAAAGTGGCACTTCCTGATGTTTCTGTTGGGGTGACACTCTACATAAAAGCCCCAGGATTTACAGAATGTTGGCCTGATCTATTACAGAAAAAGTGGGTGAAGCAAACAGATGTATTGAACCATTGGTTGTGCATCTGGCAAAGTAGCTTACTTTCCTGAGAGCCTGGTCACAGCAGAGTGACACAGGAAGTTGTGTTAATTATCCGTATTCAGTAAGTTCACAGGCATTTTGACCTCGCTGTTTGCATGTCAGACCCACGGTGATTCTTCACCACGCTGGAGAGCTGACCAAGCACTAGGAGAGAGCGACTGTCCAGACACTCACAGCTGCATTTTCATAGACCAAAAATCAGGATGAAATTATGCAGTTGGTCCACTGCTTTTCACCAGGAACCTGAAGGCGTGCCAGATGAGGAGAGTTTGCTTCTAGATAGAAGTCTAGTGGGAGGCTTTGCTGCTTCCGAGGCTTGGAGCACATGTTGGATATGAGAATAGGCTCTGGTGTGGTACAGCAGTAGTATCTTCTGCAGGCTTTTGTACCTGGGAGCTCTTCCCAGCTTCTTTGAGGATTACATCTGTACTTAAAAACAAAAACAAACAAAAAAAAACCCACAAAACAACAACAACAAAAAAACAAAGCAGAGGAACTGTGAGGTTAGGCCTAAGTTAGAGAGGGAACAATGTCTAATCATTTTCTTGCTTAAAAAAGTAATTGAGAGCAGATATGTGTTAAGAAACTGTTGAGTGATTCAGGTTTTCTGTTGACCCTCACTTAAAGTTAACCCTTATAAATGTTCTGCAGCGGTTCTTGTGAAAATCTGAAGGAAACATTCCCAGGTGGGAATGTTTACCTGCTTCTACATTTAGGGTATGTAAATGTACATGTGGAAATATCAATGAGGAGTAGGCTAGGTCATGTGAGAAATAGGGATCCCACTCTAGGTTAGGTTTTGTGTATTAGGCTGACACACTTCTTGTATGATACTGTATATTTACACCTTTATTTATATGAATAAAACTTCTTCTAATGAAAACTGTTTTAAATGACTTATATATTATAAACAGCGAGTGCAATAACATGAAATAGATTGTACATTTTCCAATTTGCTGTCTCTGTTATGTAAATCTGTGTTGCCATAAACTGTTTTGTTTGGGTTTTTTAGTGATTTTGAAAATAAATGGTATCCTTAGTACTCCTCTAGGTACTTATTTCTGTCACACCGAGGTCTGGCTGGTCCATGGCTGGAGCTGGCATTGCAGAGAGGAAGCTGTACTGGGGACAGAGGCCATGCAGTAACACTGTTAAGATGTGCATCTAAACCAGAAGTGAAGTACTGCCCTCCAAGAACAGTCATTCAGAGTAAGCAGGATAAAAGCATTTAAGAAACATTAAAAGGTGCTTGGGACCTGCTTTGGTGTCCCAAAAGATGTGGTGGTTTTTGTTTTGTTTTGTTTGTTTGTTTCTTTTTTTTTTTTTTTTTTTGTTCTCCTTGCTCCTTTGCAAGGAGAATGAAAATGGCGAAGTGGAAATGAAGAGTTTTCATTATGAGCAGCAATTTCTCAGCCTCCTGACCAGCAATGAGCTGTAAGGAAACAGGTTATACGTATAGGAATTATGTGTATACAGCAAGTCCTAGCTTATTATTTGTTTTCTTTAGCCTTCCCAGGGGGTATGCTCCCCTCTGGAACCCTGCTGCACTGGAGGTGAGGGCTGGGCTGGATGTTACTTTAGAGGGGATGGAGTCGGGGTGCAGTGGAGTTCACAGCAGGAGGCAGAGGCCGAGAGAGAGCTCCCAACGGGGAAAGCTGCTAGCATTCACCTTTT
The DNA here is from genome assembly GCF_019232065.1 of Centrocercus urophasianus. NCBI lineage: Eukaryota > Metazoa > Chordata > Aves > Galliformes > Phasianidae > Centrocercus > Centrocercus urophasianus. Next base: position 17,561,252 of record NW_024884811.1, read on the forward strand.
GAAGTTGCTGCACTGTGGCTGGAAGCCAGCCTGCCACCCAGAAGGATGCGTTGGCCTGTAAAGCACAGTGCAGATGTTCTCCCTGGGAGCTGCTCTGACACGGGAAATGCCGGAGGCTCCCAAAAGCAGCACTGCCTGCGAGTGCCTGGACATGTCAGTAGTCACTGTGAGGTAGGCAGAGCGGGGGAAGGAGCTGGTGGGTTAAGCATTTATATCCTCTTCACCAGCCCGCATGTCAGTGCGCATTGCTCTGCATCTGAGTGATGGGTTGGGTGCTCACAGCAGCTGCATGGGTGGAAACTCCCAGCCCCTGCCCTGCCCTCTCGCTCACATGCCTCTGCTCAGTGCTTGCTAACCTCTCACCATTCACGCTGATTTGCAGTGCTCCCAGAAAGAGCTGGTGGGCCTCTGGGCAAGTGGAGGAAGGCGTCTGCATTTGTCTCCATCTCTGGACTCACGTTCCAGAAGCTTCTGTGTTTGCTTTCATTTTCTTTATTGGGTGCTGTGCCAGGAAGGTGCAAGTGAGCAAGAGTCACGTGCGGAGGCTAAAGTCCCATCCCTTCTGCTGAGTCACCCCAGAAAAAGGCTGCCTCGGGTCCAACGGGTGGGAGGGTTGTCCTTCTGTCTGTCCTGCTGTCGCTTCATCCTAACACAAGTTGATCTGGGGGTCCACAGCTTCAGAGCAGCCTGGCTCTTGCAGGACCAGTCCTGAAAGCCCTTAATTAAAATCTTAATTGCTCCAGACAGTGGCTCATTGCAGAGAAATACAGCAGAGATTAGACACAATGGACTTAATCCATAAATGGATTAGCACATGGGACCTCATTTAACACTAAGCCATGTATGTTGGTGAAAAGTCAGATTTGGCTTTTCCCCAACCCAGATGTGTTTTGGAGACCAGGCTTTTTCTGAATCTATTGGAGTTCCAGCAAAGGGGAATCTTGGCACAAAAAGCAGAACTTTGTGCTCTGGGGCATGGCTTTTTTTTTAATTCCCATATCACTAACATACAGGGCTGAGAGATCCAAAGAAGATAACTGACTTAGTTGCAGTCAAATTTATCTTCCTGCCTGAAAAGTTTTGCCTCGTTTGCCATTTCTGTCTTTGTATCTTTGCTGTTCTCCTGTTCCGTTAACCTTGCTCACCCGGATTGAGGGTCCATGTGCCTCTGCTGTGGTTATTCATGGACCCATCTAGATTTCCAGCATTATGTCTGTCTTTCCCTCAGCCTGCTCTGCTCTGGGCCCTGCACATCCAAGGCCTTCAGCCGCTCTCACGCTCCTTGCCCCGCAGAGCCTCACCACCATGACAGCCCTCCTTTGGGCGCTGTGTGACAGCTTTATGTCTGTACACTGTGGCACCCAGCCTGCACCCGGAGCTGGAGGTGAGGCCGCCCAGCACAGAGGGAACAATGCCTCCCCTCACTGGCTGGTAGTGCTGGGCCTGAGGCACACAGGGTAGGGTCAGCCAAGAAAGAAAACCCCTTCTAATGCTAGTAAGCACCCTCTCTCAAAGCAAGGAGTTTCCCTTCCATCCGTATCATGTAAACCTTGCCTGGAAGCAAGTTTCCCAGCAGTCAGAGTATTTTCTGAACTTAGCCAATAACAGAATCAGAACCTTCTTGCCTTTCTGCTGATGATGCCACGTATGTGGCCTCACCTCTCTGAATCAGTTTGATACTGCTGAGCAAATAGGCTCAGGAGTTCCTGCCATCTTCCCCTTCCTGGTGATGTGCCTTCCATGCCATGCCACTGCTCCAGTGCAGTGCTGGGGAAATCCTGTCTGCTGTGGGGGAAAGGGACTGCCCTGGTTCCTCCTCCAGAGAGACATGGAGCAAACATGGCCTTGTTCTCCACCACAGCTTGGTTATGTCCCCTTGAGGAGCACAGAGGGGAAGGAAACATGGCCATGAATCCCTGGTACACAGTGGAGCTGGCTGTGTGCCCAGGTCGGATTCTGAGTCTCGAGCCAAAGGGAGGAGAAACAAGGGTAGTAATGCAGGGAAACCCAAATGGCACAAAGCCATGTGATGGCAGCAGTATTCGGGGTATACCAGCCCCAGGGCCTCTCCCCAGCTTTATGCAGTACTCTGAGGGCTCATAGACAGCTGAGATTTGTGTCACCAAGAGACAGTGCAGGGGAAGGGCAAGGGCAGGCAGCAGCTTTGGTACATTCATACCATCATCCAGACAGCACTGGTGCACTCAGGCAAAGCCGCATGTTTGCAGCAGTGTCAGGCCTATTGCTTGCTGGCCGTCCTGCCATTTGCTTTAGGGAAAACCTTCTGTACCAAAAGCCAGCACACCGCATCCAGTGCTGCTCCATCCCTGCAGACACACATCATGACCTTGCTCAGTCTTGTGCTGACGTGAGAGGAAAACAAGAAAATAAGTCACTTCCAGAGTGTATGCTAAAAATACACAGCAGTGTATGAGTTGTTGCTTTCCGAATGACTTAGAATAACATCCAGGGGGAGTGTGCTCTCTGTTGTCTGTTGTCTAGCAATTTGTTTATGAAATACCACTGGCGCATCCAGCCCTGCGCCGGCTGCTAACACGAAGCCGGTTTTCGCCCAGCTGAGCGCAGTGTAAACGTGACCCGGCGACATGTGTAGGGTCAGGCACGGGGTGTTGGTGTCTGGTTGTGACACCAGGTGCTTGGGATGAGTCAGGGCCCTGCAGACAGGAGGTGGGGGCTTTGTGCCCCATAGGGCAGGTTGCTGCATGGTACTACGATGCCTTTGGTATTTTTGTCATTTACCAGATTCAGAATCTTTGGTCAGAGTTTTATCCCTCTTTAGTGCTGGGAACCTGTGTCCCGTGTGGCACTTTGGGCAGCATCTTGGGTTCTCCATGTCCTTGGACCTCAACTTTGAGGTGGAAGGTCTGTGCCACCCCTTGCTATTCCCTCATGGTAAGCAGTGTGGAATTTCACCCCTTTCAGGGCTCCAAGATCAGACTTCAGAGAAATTAGAAATCTGGCCTTAGTGAAACACAGCATCTCCTTCTGCCTGCATCCAAAAACAAAACAAACCCCAAAACTCAGCTTCAATGTTTGCCCTTCACTGGTGCCTGAAGATTCTCTGACATAAAGCTGCAAAGCTCTGGTGGTGGTAATAGTGCCCCTGGCAGTAGCAGACTTCTAGAAATTGCTAGGTGCCTCGATGTCTCATGTTGAAGTTCACGGGTATGGGTATGTGTTGTTATGTGTTGCTCCTCTTAAACGATGCTGCTCTCCCAGCGGCAGTCTGCTGTTGGTCTGGTGTATGCCCTCTGACTTCCACCTATTTGGAAGGAATCAGTGTAATATGATTGCTCATTTACAACCCTCACAAAAACTGGAGTTATAACAATGACTCATTTTTTTTGCTTGCACTTCATATTTATTATCTCAACAAGAATTCAAGACATACATGCATGGGGCATATAGGGAAATATCTGGCCTTAAGAAAAACAAACCCGTGTTGATACTTCATATAATAGCAAATGTTCTGGGGAAGCAACAGAAGGAAATGTGGGGAGGACATTAGCAGGCTCATGTACTGGCACTGATCACCTGGATACAGACATTTTCCTGAGCTCACTCGATGCTAGCACTTGACAACCCTTGAAAAAACAAAAACATTTCACAAAAAGCAAATATTCCTTACAGATCTAGGCAGAAAAACACTTGCACTGGTATTTCATGAAGATGCCCCCATCATAATGCGTTTATGAGGACAGATTTTTTTTTTTTTTTTTATAACATTTGTGTTGAATTATTGCCCGTGCTCCATGAACTCCTATGTAGGAGCCTAATTTCCTACAGAGTTTCAAAGCAGCATGAAGCAGAAGACCTTTATCCAAATATATTTCAGCTCCCGATGTAAATGCTCTGTGCTCCTGAGCCAGGCACAGCCCACAGGGTGTCACCAGGCCATGCAGCACTGCTGTTCCTATTGATTGCAGGGCAGGCAACCTTACTGAGCAGCACGCTGGTGTTTAACTAAAACTCTTTGCATTCAGTTTTTTTATAACTGGAAAACTGGTGTCTGTAGATGTCAGTGAAACATGTTGCTTTCCAACAAGAAGATGAATTACAGCTATTCCTGCTCCTGCTTAGTGGTCAGTGCCAAAGAGCAGCAGCCTCGTACAGCTGGTTGTGCCAGAGCAAGCAAATCTGTCAGCTATGTCATAGCAGCTTTGCAAAGGCAGAGGAAGGAGAGCGAGCTGAAACACGGGGTATAAATAAAACCAGAAAATCATTACCAGGCAGGAAAAACTGAACTGGAAATCAGGAGGTGCAGCTACCCACCCTTACGCAACACAAATACAGCTGCATACCAAAGCAGCACTCATCTAGAGGAGCAAGTGCGTGGCCTCACCTGACTTTCTGTGCTACATCTCCTGAAGGAGATGTGTGTTCTGTGCATCTCTGAACACTGACTGAAGAGGTAGCGACAAATGTCAACAGCTAAGGCCGTTTTATTGCTAGTGTGCACCCTTGAAAGAACACTGCTCAGGAGCAAGACGTGGCATGCAGAGGTGGCACATGTCTGAGCTGTGAGTTTAGTGCAGCTCCTCTGGAGCCAGCAAGGGGAACTCCAAGTTACAGCAGCACATTGCCCCTCTCCGGGTGCTGCAGCAGCTCCATCTTTCCGGAAACAAAATGGGGGTGCCGTGAAATGAAAGAGAAAGTACAAGGGAAGGATCTTCCCTTAAAGAACTATTGAAGATTGCGGCTGTTTATCTGTACTGACTGCAACAATCCGTTTTATGATTTCTTCAAAGAGAGGCAGCTGCCTTCTTTGAAAAAACGACAATCTGAAGAAAATTCGAGTTTTGACTCAGATTCAACTTTGTGGTCTGTTGATGAGTTATTGTGTTACTTAGAAAAGCACACAGTGGTGTTGTATTGTCATCAAGGACTTCTTTTCAGTGTTGGAAGAAACCGTCCACTCAACACACATACCTCAACATCAGCATTTGTACAATATACATTCGTATCACTTATTTAATGATTACTACATTATGTTCCCCTCTTTAATGCGAGAAGTACTTCCTGTATCATCACAAAACATAATGCTTTCCTCTGGTTAGTATGAAGTACTTCCATCATGTTTTGAGCATTTGTTCATACTACTCTTTGAGCCTAAAGAAGTAGCATTCGCTTAACAGTTCTCTGAAATCCTCCTCTCATACAAGGGGGCTATACATATTTATATTTTATATATATGTAATATATATATATGCAAATATATACATATATATAATATACAGACTAGAACTATGCAACGTCACATTAATTCACAGAATTGCAATTTTTTTTTATCCCCAAAGCCACTTGCTACAACAAATAACCTTTAAATTAAGGCAGTGGTTTTAATGAACGGATGAGATATCCCCAGCACCACCACTTCCCCATCCAGCAGAATCCAAGCTGTAGAAGATAAGAGCAGTCAGAACCTCAACACCGGCTTTCACCTCGTGATTCGTGCCCACGTTCCACAACCCTTAGTTCTTTCTCTGCTTCGGAACCTTCTGTCCACAGTTCTGGGTGGGACGTGGGATGTGAAGGCAACAAGGGAAGCAGGGTTCTCACAGAATTCCCCAGCCCCGAGAAGGACAAGTTCCAACCTGCCCCACATCCCCCTGCAGAGCAGAGAGGGGCTGTGCTCATCACTTTGTTTTCTGCTTGGCATCCATAAAGCATAATAATGCTGTAACACTTCCCACAGGAATCACGTAGCGACAGCCATCCTTCGGTGGCTCCAGGTAGCAAAACACAAGTCAAGGAGCTTTCTCTGTCTCCCAGTGTAAGTGAAATCTCTCGTTCCAGATCTGCAAAGCCGAAATCTCCCCTTTCTTTTTCAGCACCGCGGGCGCGGCGGCTCACGTTTTGGGGCAGAAGAGTTTCGCGATGAGGTTCAGGACCTTCTGCCGTAGGTCCGCCTTGTCGCCGATCCTGCGCAGCTCCAGCGCGCACTCAGCCACCGCGTCCCGCTCTGCAAAACACGCGCAGGGCGATGGGGGTTTAATTCTAGCGAGGTCTTTTCCAGATAGCGATATCGGGGAAGGGAAGAAGAAGGCGAAGAAGAAAAAAGAGAAGAAAAAGGGAAAAGCGTGTATCAGTCCCCCCAAAAATAAAAAAATAAAAAATTGAGACCTGTCTCCCTTCGCTTTTCCCTACCTGCAGGCGCGGCGGGCGGCGCAGGTTTGCGTATCGTCCTGCCAGGCATCATCGCGGCAACGGCTCCACACGGTCCGGCTCGCTTCGGCTCGGCACCTCTCGGTTCAACGCGGGTCGGCGGCGGCGGGCGACTGCGGGCAGGCGGGGCGAAGCGCACCCTAAGAGCGGAGCTCGGCGGGGTTTTCCCTCTTTTGTGATGACGTAACGAACTGCGCGGGAATCCCTCCCCCCCCCCGGCCCGTGGCGGGAGCGTGTCGGAGCGCGCCCGGGCCGGTGGCGGTGTGCCGAAATAAAGCGTGGCGCGGAGCGTGGAGGGACGGGGTGTGTTGGGGGGAAGGGGATGGGTATGAGGGATGGAAGGCTGTGTCTTCCGGCAGGGAGAGAAGGAGGGAGGTGTGCTCGTGTTAAAAAAGGGTGGAGGGATGCGGTGGAGTGCATGGGCAGTGAGGGGTGGAAGGATGGACTGTGCTTGGCACGGAGGTGCGGAGGAGTGGGCAAGCAGCAGCCAGTGACTGAATGTGCCTATGGTGGGCAAAGCGGCGCGAAGGGACCTCTGCCCACTGTTAGCCAGCAGGTACTCCTGGCACAGTTTTCTAAGGTTGGTGACCTTGTCCTCAAACCTCAAACCAGGTGGAACAAAAGGAGCTGACCCACACCTGCAGCTCGGGGTCCTTTCCTGCTGCTGGGCCCTCGCACAGTGCCCGGGCGGCCCCGGCAGCCTCAGGTGCTCACCTGCAATTGCAAGTTGTGCTACGCGGAAGAAAAGCCAAAATTACCGTGTGGCCCTCGTGACTTTGTGATTGTAGCATACTTTTGGGAGAGCTGCCAGAGGTCTGTGAGTGAGTCACCCGTCTGCAGGATAGTTTGTGTTTACATGAAAACGAAAAAAAGAGAAAGAGAATAAGAAGGGCTGGACGTAACAAAGAGCTGATTTGTGGTTGGGTGCAGTGCATACCCACCTTTCTCACTGCAACATTACAAGCCGGAAAAGATGCTGCAACAGGGCGGTCAGGAAGCGCTTCCCTGTGGGATCAGAGCCTCTGGAGCAAGTGTCCACAAAGCTGATGGATCTGCTGTCTGTGGGAAGAGGAAACTTCACCAGCTCAGCTCAGAGCCCCTTTTCCCTGTTTGTCTCGGGGTGTCCTGGTGGAATCCACAGCGAGATGTGGATTTTGCACAGCTGAGGCTGCAGCACCGCGAGCTGCACTGAGCAGGCACACGAGATGTCAGTGCCCACTGGCACTTTCCTCTGTTTGAGAATGCACTGCCCTCATCTCTCACCTTTTAATATAAAACCTATAAGCTTATTGGCTAGACGTGATATTTTTGCGTTCATTTCACATCCACGCCAACATCTGTGTGTTTGTAATTCGGGCCCATACGGGGAAAGCTGCCCTTTGACCTTTGATTCCTGTTATGGGAGAAACTCTCTCCAAACAGGTCTGTTGAGTTTAGGTGGTGGGAAGGCAGCAAGCAGCCCTAGGATGCATTGCCCCTGTGGCGGGTATCCCTTGGGCAGCACTGTGCACTGTTCACAACCCCATGAACAGTGGTGCTCAGCAGCTTCAGCAGCACAGGGAACAGGGACACACTGGCCCTCTGTGTTTTCCTTCCCCCAGAACAAAAAGTGAGGAAGAGGAACAGAGGCACAAAGCATGGAAAGAAGAATTGCTGTGAGCATTTATTTATCTCGTTTAGGCAGAGCTAGAAAAATTTTGCTCTCCTGTGTGGATTTGGAGAGAGACATACTACTCAGGCATAAAAACCAGTGCCCTTCAATCTTGATATATCACAGAATCATGGAATCACTTTATGACTTGAACTAAAAGGGACCTCAAAGCCTCCACAGCCCCAACCCCTGCCGTGGGCTGGTTGCCCCCCACCAGCTCAAGCAGGCCAGGGCCCCATCCAGCCTGGCCTTGAGCACCTCCAGGGATGGGGCACCACAGCTACTCCAGAAAGTCTGTGCCAGGACCTCACTGCTCTGTGAGTCAAGAATTTCTCCTTAGTAGCTAATCTAGCTCTATCTATCTCCCCTCTTTTAATTTTAAGCCCTTCCCCCTTGTCCTATCAACTGTCAGACTGCATAAAAAGTCAGTCCCTCTTCTGCTTATAATCTCCCTTCAAGCACTGGAAGGCCATAGTGAGCTATCTGTGCAGCCTTCTCTTCTCCATGCTGTCAAGACCAACTCTCTCAGCCCTTCTTCATAGAAGAGATGCTCCATTCTCTGAGCATCTGCCCAGCTTAGCAAGGCTCCCTTGCCAAAAAGGGGGAAGAGCCTTTAGAGGTAGCTCATCCTACTGCCCCTGCAGCAGCACCAAGAGACAGACTCTCTTCTTTTGAACATATGCAGGAGAGGAGATGCTTCTCCCTGCCAGAGCAGTAGGGCACAGATCAGTAGACCAGCTGATTGGCAAGGTTCATTTATTTCTTTCTGTTTCTTGAGAACGGTGGTAGGGCAATAAGAAGAGTGGGAAACTTCAGTGTGCAAACTGGTTTAAGAAGTCAGAGCTCCTGCAGTGTTTAACTTTGCATGCCCTGCCACTGCAGCCCTCCTACGTGCAGGGAAGGGAGCCCACTGCCACAGGAGGAGCTTGCTGGGTGCTGGTGGACAGTGAGGCTGTGGCCAGGGGCCACTCTTTGCTTTGCACAGTGTGGCAGAGTGAAAAATAGCCTGCTGTGGTTACAGACTGCCAATGAGCTCTGACATGTTTGGTTTCAGTTCCTCTAAACAAAGCAGCATGGGCTGTGGGAAGAGCAGTGCCCCAGGAGACTGCTCCTTAGAGTGGTCTTGAAAGCTTGTGGGCCATGGGACCCCCGTAGGCACAGCCTGGAGGAAATGGGTGGGAGCAGTGGTGAGCAGCCGTGGACCTCAGAGCCATTTTTCTGCTTATCAGCAACTGAGGATTGAGGGATTGTGCAGCTGGGAAGGGAGAATCCCAAGATGCAGTGCGTGGAGTCGTGCTGGTGTCAGGCATTGCGGTCTGAGCAGCACTGGGGATCAAGAGCAGCGCGTGACCAACCTGCAGCATGACTAATGCCAGTGGGCAGATGTGATGAAAGGAAAACGAATGCTGCAGAAATGAAAACAAGCAGGAGTGAAAGGAAAGCAAGTGTTTTTTTCTCTAAACTTTAATGCTTGTGCTGAATCAGCTTTGAGCAACGCCTCTCTATAAAGTTAAATAAATCATTGCGATGTTACAAGAATCCTTCACTATTGAGTCCTGCAGCCCGGTGCTCGTTGCTCTGTACTCACCGAGCGGCTGTGTGCTGCTCTCTCCCTTCCTCTTTCTGCAGACTACATCTCAGCGGCTCCTGCAGTGAGTGCTGGAGCAGGAAGCGGAGCTGCACTGCCAGGGCTGTGAGCCAAAGGTCATCCGGAGCGCAGTGGGTGCAGCCATGCCAGTGCATGGTGGCTGTGGTGGCTGTTGTGCTGGGCATTCAGGCCATTGGGTTTTTTTCACTGCTGAAATGGCTCTTCCTGTTGGTTCCTGTTAGCTGTCCCTGCTGGGCTGGCTCTTGCTGTTAGAAGTAAAATCATGGAATCATGTAGGCTGAGAATGACCTTCATGATCCCCCAGTCCAACTATCAGTCTGACCTACTGAGTCCCATCACTAGGCCACATCCCTTGATGCCCTGTCCACATGTTTTGAAGAACTGGGACACCACCACTGCCCTGGGCATTGCCTTCATCCTCTCTTTCTACACTGTGGAGCCAGGGGCTCCCCTGCATTTCCACAGCCACAAAGGAAGATGTCAGTGCAGATTCACACAGTCATGTAAAATAATTAATTCCTCTTTGAGTTGCTGGAGTGATCTAACATCAGATAAGAAATGAAGGAGAACTCCAGTTACACCCAACTTATCAGCTGTTTAAATATTACCTAATTTCCCTACCACTAACCGTAGACCCTCCCTCCTTTGCTGTTTTCCTTGCCTGCTTTCCTTGAAAGCTCAGCCATGTATTTCCTCAAGGTGAACGTCTTGTTCATGTACAGCAGTGCTCTCCCACTGACAGGTGGGTGAACACCTATCTTCTCCATGACAGTCTGTATGCCAAACAAGCTGCATTCATTTTTTGGGGGGTAAAGAATGAAGGATGACTGGAATGTTTCTGGCCTGGTGCTCACCACAGGCAGGGGCAGTTGTCCTGCTGTCAGCAATAATGTATGGTTGAGGATGTGGTTGGGTACCAGAGCCACTCCTCAACATAGCTGGAGAGCAAGGTAGTTCATATTGAGTGTGTGCTCTTTGATAAAGAAGTAACTGTGAGAAAAGTGGGCCAGTATGAATCAAATGAGGTTCAATGAGGCCAAGTACCAGGTGCTGCCCCTTGATCGAGGCAGTCTCAGGTATGTGGACAGACTGGGAGGACTGAGAGCAGGGGAGGACTTTAACGTTCTGGTGGGTGAAAGACTTAACACAAAGCAGCAGTATAAGCTCCCAGGTCAGAAGGCCAACACTACCTTGGGATGCATCCATAGAGGCGTAGCAGGACGGAAAGGGGAGAGACTGTCCCCTTCTGCTCTGCCTTCATGAGGCCCCATCTGCATTACCACATCCAGGTGTGGGGCCAACACAAGAAAGGTGTGCTGTTGGAGTGGGGGTAGAGGAGGCCCACAAAGATGCTCAGAGGATGGGACACCTCTTCTATGAGGAAAGGCTATGGGAGCTGATCTTGAATATCCAAGAGAAGGCTTTCAGGAGACCTTACTATGGCCTTCCACTATTAAAAGGAAGATTATAAACAGGAAGGGGACTAACTTTTTACAGGGACAGATTGTGATAGGACAAGGGAGAACTGTTTTAGACTTAAAGAGGAGAGATTGATAATAGAATTTTTACACACTGAAGATGTTAAGGCACTGACACAAGCTGCCCGGAGCAGCTGTGGATGTCCCATCCCTGGAGGTACTTAGAGTGGATTGGATAGGGCACTGTGCAGCCTGAGATGGTGGGAGACAGCCAGCCCACAGCAAGCAGGGTTTGGGGCTGGGTTGGCTTTCCCAGAGCTTTTTCCCATAGCTTTCAGGCTATACCATTCAACGATTCTGTGATTCCACGAGGACTTATTTGACTGAATTTCCTTGAATTTTCTTAAATTGTTATATTATCAGTTCTAAATTTCCTACGTGCAGTGGGAAAGGATCTGGGGCTTTTGGTCAATGCTTGGCTGAACAGGAGCCAACAGTGTGCCTATGTGACCAAGAAGGCCACAGCATCCTGGCTTGGATCAGAAATCTTGTTGCCAGCAGGAGCAGGGAATTCCCTCTGCACTCATGCTGGTAGGGCTGTGCCTCAAGTACTATGTTCAGTTTTGGGACCTTCACTACAAGAAAGGTATTGAGGCCATGGAGTGTGTCCAGAGAAGGGCAACAAAGCCATAAGGGGTCTGGAGCACAGGGCTTCCGGGGATTGGCTGAGGGAACAGGGGCTGTTCAGTCTGCAGTTGAGGCTCAGGGGAGACCTTATCACTCTCTTCAACTCCCTTAAAGGAGGCTGTGACGGGGTGGGAATCAGCCCCTTCTCCCAGTAACAGCAATAGAACAAGAGGTAATGTCCTCAAGTTGTGCCAGGAAAGGTTTGGGTTAGATATTAGGAAAGATCTGTCTCTGAAAGAGTAGTTGGGCACTGGAACAGAATTGGTACTGAGGGACATGATTCAGTGGGCAGTGTTGGTAGTAGTGAAAAAGTAGTGGTGAAAAGCTGGACTAGATGATCTTTTCTGACCTTAATGATTCTATCGATCCACGTGAGACCGTTCTCAGTTCACACTATTGGTGGTCACGAAAATGCTTTCTAAGGAGTTTAAAAGAACCCACCATAAGAGCATGCAAAATTCAGTAGGTTGTTTGTTAAGTAGGTTTCAGCACTTGTGGTGATAACAATTTTCTTATATCCTCATGAAGGCCAGTCCTGGTAAATGCTATCCAGAACAAGCAGATATTAGTAAAGTAAATGTTGGCTTTCATCACCATTTATCAGACTGGAGTGGAGTGTTTGCAGGGTGACTTTGCAAACATTACTAAGACTGTTAATGCAGCTGCACCTTCACCACTCAGTTTTTTGCTCTTTCTGAGGATCATGCTTATGGTTGTTGATGGTTATCTGAACGTGTTCTATTAATTTCAACTCAGTGCCTATCAACAATTTTTATTCTAATGCTCAGGCTAATTCCTTTCCCACATTCCCCACAATGTCCTCTGCACTTTGCCATGATGCATAAAGTCAGTACATCAGATGTAGTAATGAAATAAACAAGGGAAATCCCACAAATGAGATGCTTGGTTCTTTCCTGACATGCTGGTGCCTTAAAGAAAGTTAATAGGAGAACTGAGGAATTCAAGGCATCTTTGCTGGACGCCAGCATGGTGAGCTGGGATTCCGTATGCAGCAGCAGGCCATCCTTGTGCTTGGGGAGTGCTGCAGCACCTCCTCTGTGCCTTGCCAGTGCTTTTCAGGTGGGACAGGAGTGACTTTGCTTGGTTAGAAGATGGTCACCCTAGTCTGAGCAATGCTTTCTCTGTGCTGAACTTTGTTTGAGTGATCTCCAATTGAATAAAGAATCACTTATTCCCCTAAATCCCACAAACCAGTTTTGAAGTGGGAAAGCTGATCCTCTGTGTGGGAAGCAGGAGAGCAAAATCCCAACCAGTGAGAGAGGAGCAAGTCCAAGACCACCTTGTTAAGACTAAATGTGGACAAGTCCATGCATCCCAGGGTTCTGAATGAACTGACTGATATGGCTGCCAAGCCATGCATGCTCCATCGTATTTGAAAAGTTGAGGCTGTCAGGCAAAGTCCCCGGTGATGGGGAAAGGGGAAACATCACTCCCTTTTTTAAAAAAAGAAAGGACGACCCAAGGAGCAACAGCACAGTGAGCCTCGCTTCTCTGCCTGTGAGATGATGGATCAGATCCTCCTGGAAGAGATGTTAAGGCACATAAGGGATCAACAGGTGATCTGAGGCAGCCAGCATAGCTTCATCAAGGGCAGAAACAGCCTGACTCATCTAGTGGCATTCTGTGATGGAGTGATGGCATCTGTGAACAAAGGAAAATAAATTGATGTCATATAAGTTGTGAAGGCTTTTGATATGGTCCCACAACACATCCACGTCTCTAAACTGGAGAGATGTGGGTTTGAAGAGTGACTATTCAATGGATAAAAAATTGGCTGGATGATCTCAGCCAGAGGGTTGTGCTCAGTAGCTCTATATCCATGTGGAGGCCAGTGATGAGTGGTGTCCCCCAGGGGTCTGTCTTGGGGCAGGTTCTCATTAACATCTCTATTAATTACATAGAAGTGTGATCAAGTGCCCCTTCAACAAGTTTGCGGATGACACAAAGCTGAGTGGGGCAGTTGATACGGCAGAAGGAGGGGATACCATCCAAAGGGAGTTGAGCTACCTTGAAAGATGGGCTCATCTGAACCTAGTGAGTTGGAACAAGGCCCACGCCAAGTGCACGTGAGTTGGAGCAATTCCAGATATGTATACAGACCAAGAGAAGCAGCCCTGCAGAGGAGGACTTTGACATCCTGCTAAATGAAAAATGTAGCATAAGCCCGAGAAAGATGTGAAGCTGTTGGAGTGGGTACAGAGGTAGGCCATGGGGATGCTCAGAAGGCTGGAGCATCTCTCTCATGAAGAAAGGCTGAGGGAGATGGTCTTGTTCAGTCAGGAGAAAAGAAGGCTCTGGGATACCTTGTGTCAGCCTTCCAGTATTTAAAGGGAAATTATAAACAGGAGGGAAATTAATTTTTTTGCACAAGTAGAAAGTGATAGGACAAGAGGATATGGTTTTAAACTAAAACAGGGAAAATTTAGATTAGAAGTCAGAGGAAAGTATTTCACATAGACAGTGGTAAGTCCTGGCACTGCTGCGCAGAGATGGTGCCTTGTGGTGCCCCATCCCTGGAGGTGCTCAAGGCTGGGTTGGAACAGGCCCTGGGCAGCCTGAGCTGGTGGGGGGCAACCAGCCCATGGCAGGGATTGGAATTGGGTGATTTTTCAGGTTCATTCCAGCCTAAGCTGCCTTAACTATGATTTTATCATATTTTGTGAAACCTCCTTTGAAATTGTAAGTCCTTAACTCTTTTTCACTGTAAAAATTAGAGTCCTACATGTGGAAGAGGCAGATAGTATGCTCAACATTGTATTGGCTGTCCTCTGCAATTGGAATCAATTGTGATCTGTGTGAATACAAGATTAGGTGTGTTTAGTCATTGCAGGGTCATGTCTTTGCTGCAACAAGAAAATAAAGAGTATGTGTTTGGGGTTTCATTTTAAGATGTCTATTTTGGAATAAAAAGCACAGAATCATGTGATTGTATTGTGGGTAGATAAACACAGCCCAAATCTCATGAGCGTCAGAATAGGCCGCACACACAGCCAAGGTTCTAGGGTGAGTACCAGCAGTCCAATCTACCAGAGCATCCAGGGGATGGAACCTGGACTACTTCCACTTCAGGATTTGTGCACCACATCATGTCAGTGCTAATCCTACAGTATCCTTCCCTCTATATTAACAGTCCCTATGCGGGCTGTAGTAGCTGAAAAGTAGGGCAGACAGGAACCGTGTTGGGGTGAAAGATGTCAGGGTGGTCGCAGACTGACAGCAGTGGTTCAGCTGGCTTATCACTAAAGGTGAGAAAGGCTGTTGTCATCACATGGCATGAGGTAATCTCACTTAAAAGCTCTGCGGTTTATTGCTCTGAAATGAGCTCATTTCCTTTTCGTTTTCGTTTTCTCACACACAGACACATACACAAAAGGAGAAGGGTGTGATGTTTTCTGCTTTTTTTAGATGGGAAAGACAATAAAACACCCCCTCCCAGATATGGGAAGTCATCTGCAGCTGCCCTGCGTACCCTCTGTGGGAGATCTTTGCCACAAAAGGCTGCAAGAAATATGCTGTTGGCAATGACCTTGCACAGAAGGAGGAGGAGGCTTGTTCCTTCCTGCAAACCAGAGCTCCTTTTGGGGTGCTCAGAGCTTCTTCTATAGGTGCAACTAGCTCTTAGAGAGGTGCTGGTAGTCCTCCCTGAGCACTCCTCCATTACTGTGCTGACCCAAGGGTCATACAGTTTCAAGTTGGATATTAGGAAAAACTTATTCTCAGAAAGAGTGGTCAGGCTGCCCAGGAAGCTGGTAATTGTAATTGGAGTAATTGTCCCTGAAGGTATTCAAGAAAAGGGTAGATGTTGCACTGAGTGATGTGGTCACAGGCATGGGTTGATGGTTGGACAAGATGATCTTGTTGGTCTTTCCAAACTTAATTATTCTGTGATTCTATGATCCCACTTCAGTTCTAGCTGGCAGCAGGGAAAGAAAACCACCATAAAGATGAGTAGGTTTTAGGTCCATGATATGGGGACAACCTCTCCTGCTCATCTGCAGTCACGTGCCAGGTGCTGTAGTGGTGCAGGGGATATGCCTGGAGGGATAGATAAAGCTGCAGGGTGAACTTTGACATGAAGAGTGAAAACAAACAAGTCAGAAATTAAAAAAAAAAACCTCACTTTGAGGGTGAGGACACAGTGTTCTTCCTCACCAGAGATCTCTTAGCAGATGCACTGGCTGCTCCAAGTGACATAAAGGAGAAGTAAATAGAGGAAACAGGAAAAAATGTTTTGCACTTAACACAAACCCTTTTTTTTGTGTATTACAACCTATGGCTCATCATTGGACCCGTATGCTTTGAGAAGGTCCCAGTGGTCTGTTCATGGGTCTTGGAGCTGTGCATGCCCCATGCCCCTTGGCCAAGCTGCCCTATCTTTTCCATCTTTGTGCCTGCAGAAGAGGAGGAGGGGGGCATGGGGAGGAGGCATGTGGCCATGTCGCATCGGCAGGTGCAAGACTTGCCGTTGTACAGCAGTCATGCTTGGTGGCCGTGATGCCATCCTCCCCCCTTATTTCATCATCCTGTGGTACAGAGCTCTGCGGAGCTGGGAGGAGGGTCAAATTATCACAGGTGCAAGGAGCTCAGAGATCTGCACCAACCTGCAAGGACACATGATGCCTGATTTGTTCATTTTTTTTTGTTGTAGTTGATTCTTTTTCTAAAACAAAGGAATTAAATTGACAGGTGGTGTCAGGAGTCTGGCATAGGACACCGGTGTGTCCAGGAGCAGGTAAGTTCTATTGGAAATGGTGCAGAAGGGGTGGAAGATGGCAGTCTCCTCTGTGGGGCATGTGAAGCTTGTTATTCCACGAACCACATCCCATCTGCAGGAACACCACAGGATTTGGTGACATTCACCTTCTGCAGTGTGGTGCCTGGTGGGTGCCTGGCTGTCAGCTCCCACATGCCCCCAGTCACCTATGGCTTTTGGAGTGTCTTTGGTGACCCCATGGGATGCGATCTTCTTGGAGTGATCATGGTGACCTTCATGAGATATGACCTCCTTTGTGACCCCTTGAGAAATAGCCTTCTTGGGGTGAACATGGTGATCTCCATGAGATTGACCAACTAAGGAAACTGAAAGTGCAAAAGTCCATGGGACTCAACAAGATCCATCCACAGGTTCTGATGGAACTGGCAGATGAAGTTACCAAGCCACTATCCATCATATTTGAAAGGTCATGGCAGTCTGGTGAAGTTCCCACTGATTGGAAAACAGGAAACATAACCCCCATTTTCAAGAAGGGAAAAAAAGAAGATTCAGGGAACTAAAGGCCAGTCAGTCTTACCTCTGTGCCTGGCAAATCATGGAACAGGTAATCCTGAAGGCCCTTCTAACGCTAATGGAAAATAAAGACGAGGTAATTGGTGGTAACTGACATGGCTTCACCAAGGGCGAATCATGCCTGAGAAACTTGTTTGCCTTTTATGATGGATTTACAGCATCAGTGGATAAAGGAAGAGCAACTGACATAATTTATTTGGATTTGTGCAAAGTATTTTACACTGTCCCACATGTCATCATGGTCACCAAATTGGAGAAAAATGGATTTGATGGATAAAAAACTGACTGGATGGTCACATTCAGAGAGTTGAGGTCATCAGCTCAATGTCCAAGTGGAGACAAGTGACAAGTGGTGTTCCTCAAAGACTGAAGTTTAGACCAGTGCTATTTAACATTTTTGTAGGTGACATGGGCAGTGGGATCAAGTGCATCCTCAGCAATTTTGCAGACAACACCAACCTGAGAGGTGCAGTTGATATGCTAGAAGGAAGGGATGCTATCCAGAGGGACTTGGACAGGCTTGAGAGGTGAGCCCATGCCAACCGAAGTTCAGCAAGGCCAAGTGCAAGGTACTGCATCTGACCTGGGGCAATCCCAAGCACAGATACATTTTGGGCAGAGAATGGCTTGGGGAGAAGGATTTGGGGTGTCAGTTGATGAAAGATTCAACATGAGCCAGCAATGTGCACTTGCAGCCCAGAAGGCCAACTGTATCCTGGGTTGCATCAAGAAAACTGAGGTAACCAATAGGTTGAGGATAGTGAGTCTGCCCCTCTATTCTCTCATGAGCTCTCATGAGAGCTCACCTGGAGTACTGTGCCCAGTTCTGGAGCCCCCAACACAAGAAGGACATGGAGCTGCTGGAACAGGTCCAGAAGAGGCCATGAAGATGATCAGAGGGCTGGAGCACCTCTCCGGTGAGGACATGCTGAGGGAACTGGGGCTCTTCAGCCTGAAGAAGAAAAGGCTCCAGGGGAACCTTATAGCAGCCTTCCAGTACCTGAAGGGGCCTATAGGAAAGCTGGAGATGGACTTTTTATCAGGGCATGTGGTGACAGAAGGAGAAATGGTTTTAAACTGGAAGAGGGTAGATTAAATATAATATATTTCTTCCTAAATACAGGAAGAAATTCTTTACAGTGAGGGTGGTGAGACACTCAGCAGGTTGCCCAGTGAAGATGTGGATGCCCCCTGCCTTGAAGCATTCAAGGCCAGGCAGGATGTAACTTGAATCAACCTGGTCCAGTGGGAGGTGTCCCTGCCTATAGCGGAGAGTTGGAAATAGCTGATCTTAAAGGTCCCTTCCAACCCAAACTATTCTATGACTCCGTGATTCTGTGAGATGTGAGCACCTTGGTAATCCCATGGGATATGACCTTCTTTGGGGAACATCCGCGAGATGTAACTCCACAGGGTGACTCCATTGGATAGGACCTTCGTGATGAAGTGTTAATGATGGTAATGGGTGCTGGGAACGAATGAGCCTTTACTTGCAGGCCTCTCTTGGACTTCCCCAGTTCTTCTGGAGAAACGGCTTTGCCATCCCACCCTAATCTCCTCTTCCTCACCAATAATGAAGATCCCATCTTCCTTCCCTCAGACTGTGTATTCAGGGAGGGGCAAAAACTGCGAGGAGGGCTTCGTAGGCATAGGGCCTTGTGGCTGCGGGTACCATCATTACACTTCTGAATGTCAGGTTCCTACTGCCTGTGAGAGGCTGTGGAAGAAGTTGTCACTGTATATCATCTTGCCTCTGGGTCTCCAGTTTAGAAGTTCACAGAATCAGAAAAAAATGCTTTCAGGCAATAAACATGTTTGGCAGAGGTGGTATGAAGTCTGAAAACCAGAAGTCTTGCAACAGGGATGCTCAGGATGCTCACGGTTTGCATGCTCAGTCAAAGTAAAAATTGTCAGCATTCGGTTTTGACTCAAGATTGAATCACTGTCAAAACTGCTGGTCTTGTGGCATCTCAGCAATTGCCAGAAAGCACAAAGTGACGACATCTACAGAAATAGAAAACAAAAAACCTTGCCAAGCTTTTAAAATCCCAAGTAAAAAAACTTTCTTGGTAGAATTTGTGGGAAATCTGAGCTTTTAAGACAGGCATTCAGTTGCTGATTGGACCTGTAGTTTTGCGATACATCAGAGGTTGAAGAAGAATCTTCAAAATGCTTGCTTAAAAATGTATCCTCCAAAAGACAAAAAGAAAAGCAGTGCACTGAATTCAGTACTGGAAATTCCAATAATCAAGTCTGCTTTTGATATTCTTGTAATTATATGTGATATATATTATTTATATATATATATATATATATATATATATATACATAATATGTATTCTTGTAATGTTTGATGGAGTGAGAGGGAATAGCCTTAAGCTGCACCAGAGGAGGTTCAGGTTGTATATTAGGAATAACTTCCTTGAAAGAGTGGGCGCTGGCATAGGCTGCCCAGGGAGCTGTGGAGTCGCTGCCCCTGGAGGTGCTCAAGAACTGCGGAGATGTGGCACTGAAGGATATGTTTTAGTGGCAACACTGGTGGGAGGTGAAAAGTTGGACTAGGTGATCTTAAAAGTCTTTTCCAATCTCAGGGATTCTATTATACTATGATTCTTTGCTACACCTATTTCTGATGTTCTTTCTTTGTCTCCTGTTTTCTCCTCTTCAGTTAATTTTTTTTAGCCATTACTTTTATTATTTTATTATTTGCTTAGTATGATGCCTCTGGGTTCAGAGCAATTGCTTTTCTCTTCCTTCTACATGATATTTTACCATCCAACAACAGCCTTAAATTTAAGAAAATAAATACTGCAGAGTGGATGAGCAGTAACTATACTGTTCTTTCTTTTGAGTTGGTGGTGATGGTGGAGTGTCCTGTTTGTATAGCTGTAGTAGCCTGTAGTGTACCTGAGATGAGGACTACTGACACGCAGTATCAGAGTAATGTTATTTTTAACATTATGAATGCAGGATCAAATTGCACTATTAATTTACATGGGTCATTTGTAATATAATTGGTTGGAAATATGAGCTGTAAATATAATTAGAGCAATCACCAAAATAACAGTTTTCACTTGGTACTTTAGTCAGGATAAAGCAAAATCATGTTCTTTCACAAATGTATAGGCAAAGTGACTTGTTAGCTGAAAACACTGATACCTGAAAACTTCCTGTCTTACACTGAAGCACAAGAAGTTTTCTCTCATTAATGGACAGAATCACAGAACCATCTGAGTTGAAAGGGGCCCTTAGGGTCATGGTCCAACACCCCTGAAGGGAACAGGGACACAGCTCCACCAGGGCGCTCTGATATCCTTAAATGGAAATTTATTTGTGCCTTGCAGTGTAGATGTTTCACTGCTTCAGTTACTTTTAATTCTCTCCTGTGCAGAGCATTTTACAAAACCAAACAAGCTGTAAAGCCAGTTTGTATATGTACAGAAAATGCAAACCTTGAGATGAGGAAATGGAAGCTGCCCTCTGACCTCTCAACTCTGCAGCTTAGAGATTAGCAGAGTATGGTGTGTTCATAGAGCAAAGAGGAGGATGGGTTCGGTAAGTGAGCAGAGCTGCAGCTGTGGTGCAGACAGGTACCTTGTACCTGCTGTTTCTCTTCCTTCATTTGCTTCTCTGCACACCCAGAAGCTGGCTGCGGGCACAGTGTGCAGCAGGGCTGTTTTGAGGAAGCGCTCCGTGCAGCCTGCTGCTCACTTGGAGCCACACACCCGGCTGTGACGTGACAGTTTTTCTTGCGGTTGTTCTCTTAATGTCTGAAGTCATTCCAGCTGGCTGCGTGTAGCTGCTCTTCTGTCCCCAACAGTAATCACTGTACCACACCCAGGGACAAAAGGATGGAGGGCAATTTGCAGCATCAATCCGGGATTACTTAGCAAGAATCTTGGAGGTTGGAGCAGAGAACTAAACAGGCTAAATTCTCCGGACAATGGGATCAGTATTTTTTCCTGTAATTATTAAGCATTTGATCCCATACTTCAGGCATAAGGGAAACATCAGTGGATACATTCCAGGGGCATATAATAAGGATAAATAATTATATATTTCATAGAGTCGTATAGTTGGAAGAGACACTAAAGGTCACCTGGTCCAAGCCCCCTTCAGTGAATGGGGACACCCACAGCTCCATCAGGTGCTCAGAGCCCCTCTACCGTGACCTTGGGTGCCTCCAGGGATCATCACCCTCATCATCATTATTGTAAAAATCTTCCTTATATCCAACCTAACTCTCCCCTTTATTAGTTTGAAGCAATTTTCCCCTTATCCTTATCCCTATCACAGCAAACTCTGTCCCATTCTTTCTTACAGCCCCCATTAGACAGAGACAGGCCGCCCTCAGGTCTCCCTCAGCCTTCTCTTCTCTAGGCTACGCAGCCCCAGCACTCTCAGCCTGTCCTCCAAGAGAGCTGCTCCATCCCTGGTAATTTCTGTGGCCCTCCTCTGGACGATCTCCAACAGGTTCGTGTCTCTCCTATTTAATCCCAAAAGAATAAGTTTTCTCCTGAATCCACTCACACTTTTGACCATAACACTGCACTTTGAACACTTTTGACAGAAAAGTGTTTGGCAGTGTGGCTAAATTCTGCTCGAGAGCTGATAACCTACAGATTGGTTATCCATAGCTCAAAGTTGACATCTAATCATTCATCTGTGAGTTCTGCCAACATGACTCACTCTTTGTTTGGGTTATTTACAAGAAACATGTAGTAAGTAATTACAGTGAACTTCAGAGAGCCGGGAATGCTGAGACACATTCACGGGAATAAATCTGTTATGTCTCTAGGGGGTTTGTGGTTGGTTTTCTCAATTTACAGCTGTACACATAGAAAAGCAGCTGACAGGAGAGAACAAAACTGAGAAAAACCTTTATGTGAAAGAGGAAGCAGTCATCCAAAATTGCCTGTGTAATTATGGGCTAAAGACATGCTTACCGAAACAAAGGAAATGGGACAACTTCTATGTGTTTAAAAAACATGCTTTCTCTTCAACACGATTTTAATCTGTCTACCTCCATGCTTCCTTGCTTTAGCAAATTGGTGTTTCCACAGTCCAGTAATTTCTAGGTGTAGAGATGAGGTTGAGAGGCCTCTACATCTTTACACTGTTTCTCTGATTGTTTATCAGAGATTGATAGAAAACACTTGATTCTAGGAACAGACCACCGTGGGCTACTGTCGGTATTGACACTGTTAGGGATGGAGAGTACGGGGTCTGTTCAGAAGGATAAAAATTAGAAATTCCAGAGTAGTGACAATTCTTACTTACTTCCAGATGATAAAACATAGAACATGGCAGTGGGAAAAGGTGCACTCAACTAAGACCACAACTAAGATTGTATTTTTGAAGAGATTGTAACCACAAGAAAAAATTTAAAAATTGGAAATACCATAAGGAAAAGCCCCAGAAACTCCATGGACCGCTTATAGAGTTCAAAACCTTTGTCCCACTCCTTCCCACAGAGACAGGAGAAGTAGCCAATTTGTGTTATTTGGGCTCAGATGCTCTGTGGGTGATTAAGCAGCTAGATAGTGAGCTGGCAGCTCACCCTCTGTTTGCTGTGGATCCTTTCTATTTTCCATTGCGTCATGGAGGGTTAGCCTAAACACAGTTTCTCAGTGGAGATCCCCAGTAGGTAGTATTTTCTTTCTCCTTTACTCACTTGACATTTATTGTACGAACGCTACACTGCAGTTGCTGCTGTTTTTCAAACCATATGTACAGAGTGCAAAGACTGTAGAGGCTGCACAGAGAAGGACCTGATGATCAGATGAATAATCCCTTCTCCAAATTCTTTAATTTATAGGGTACCCATGGCTGGGAAGTGAAACAGACACACTGCACTAGGACAAATATGCATGACTAGTGGATGACGTTCACCTTTTTCCTGTTTGTTGACTTAATCAACCGGAGCTGTTTTCCCAGTTAACACTGGCATCAATTACTGCTATCTCTTCCTTTAATACTGTCCCCTGGCCTTACATATTGCTGCACATCCTGGAACAACTGAGCCATCGGGTCACCTGTGTGTGCAGCACCACAGTCAGAGATGTTTACTTCTCACACATCTCACTTTGCCCTGCCATTAGCGTGAGCCCTCAAATCCCCCTCCAGATTGATGTCTGGGATGGGAAGTACAGGACATAAGACACATGGGACCCGCATACCCCAAGCAGCGGTGTGCTCACTGCTGCCACATGCTCATAGAAGTAGATCCCCTCTGCACTGCCTGCTTCTGTGAATCAGGGCAGGTTTCTGCCCCACATGAATTAATCACTTTCGGTAGTGTTCGACTCTCTTCATTGCAGTTTCCTGAACTCCCAATCAATAGCCTTCACTAGAAAGTAGGCACTTATCGAGGTGGCCAGAGATGTCCCATGTCCACCTGTAACCCCTTGTTTGAAGATGCTTTCATGAGTGTGGAGATGCTGTTAAATGATCCATCCCAGCAAGTGTACTACCACAGTAAAGAGCCCTTGTTTAAGTACAGGGTTTTGCACCACGTGGTTAAAATCATTTAACCAACTTCCTCCTTGTTTTAGCAAGGGCATAATAACAATCAGTCATACTTTCTTAAAAGCCTTTCTTTTAAAGAAATTTAGAAAGGAGGAGACTGAAACCAGCTTGATTTTCAAAGGATGATGCCCAGGATTGATACAACTCTTTCAAAGAAAGCAGGACTAGGTCCGATTTGGGAATGGAACAAGGGGAAGATGTGGCAGCTATGCAGCAGGTCTCTAAATGCAGCCTTTGCTGACACTTTCCTATCACTTCCAAATGTAAGAAGTGATTTTTATTTTACTGTTGTCCTCTCAAACTGTCCCTCAAAATAAGTAGAGCATACTTGTTCATTGAAGCGTTTTCTTGGTTCCATTCTGAGAAACTTGTTGTTATGTCCTGCTGCATCCCCTTGCTGCCCATCAAGATGTGCCAGGCTTTCGATGTGAAAGATGAAATGGGAGGAGAGGGGCAGCTTCAAGAAGCAGAAGTTCTGAAATTTGCAGAGCCTTTGAAGTTGCTTTGACTGAAAGAAGAGAAGAATAAGAGAGAATTGGAAAATACGGGAGAGAATATAAAACAACCTATTTCTGCAACCTATTTCTGTGTGCTGAGGCCATGGAAGTAGTGGGACCCATAATTTGAGTGGTCTTGTGCTGTCTCATCACTGATGAAGCAGAGCCCCTTGGCCCAGGTGATGCGCAGAGCTCTGTGCATGAAGCTGGTGCTGATACTTTACCTGTAAAGAGCTATTCTGGGGCTCATGGGGTGGAAGCAGAGCCATTCTGGAGAGTAGGAAGGTAATGCAAACCACAGAGCAGAAAGTACTGTAAAAAATACAGTAATTCTTTATAAAATGGGTATTGCATCATTTCAACAAGAGGGCTAATTTGCTGTTCAGCCTAAGGGGTGTGCCCACATCCAGAAGTCACCCAACAGAGTCATAAGTCATTCCCCAAGTTGTGTGCCCTGTGAATTTCCCTTGCTGTATCTAGTTTTGCTTAGATCACATATCAAGTCACCCTTTTTACAAAACAAACTCTCAGTTACTGATTCAAAAACCACAAAAAAAGCAAACTCTTTATAGGCTAGGAGAAAATAAATATCACCAACTGGGTGAAAACGCAGGCCTTCAGGCATCACTTGCCACCTGGAAGACTTAATCTTGAAAAAGCCACTGCTTCAAAGCATGCTGCGATCAGTCACCCTGCTTTCTGAAATCTTATGTTGTGCTCCTGTCACCACTTATATTAAAGGGGCTCCTTAGTGTAGAACGCTGATCTTTGCTAATTTCACTTTTTGAAAACCTCAGACTTCACCTTGCAGTTGCAGGTGCCTTTTTCATTTCAAGTTGCTTGTTGGTGGTAGGGCTTTTCCTCACCCTGTAGTTCAACATTGGCTGGTTGAAGTGCCTTACATGTGAGAAAATGCTCTGTACTCTGACCACCCAAGAAAATGGATCCCTTTGGGCATAGCAAGTTAAGCAGAACCTTTCTGTCATTATAGAATAAATTATAGACTTGTGTGAGCTGGAAGAGGCCTTTAAAGGCCACTTAGTCCAATCCCCTTGCAATGAACAGGCACACCCAGAGCTCCATCAGCTGCTCAGAGCCACTCCAATCTGACCCTGAATGTATCCAGGGGCATCCACTGCCTCTCTGGGCAACTTGTGCCTGCACCTGTTGGAGGCAATGCAACATGCACCTCACCACCAACTGTAAAAAATTTATTCCTTACATCTAATCCTATCTCCTCTCTGTTAGTTTGAAGCCATTTCCCATTGTCTGTCACAACAGATGCTGTTGAAGAGTCTGTTCTCTTCTTTGTTACAGCCCCCTGTTAGATGCTGAAAGGTGACTCCCAGCTCTCCCATATAAAGTGGTGCAGCCATAGGTCACTGTTGTCTGATGGAATTGAGTTCATCTGGCTGAGTTGCCAAAAAGGAGATTTGCACTTACCAGGATTTGACTGTATGCATTTTATCTTGCCTTATTATTACTCAGTGGCTGAAGAAACAATGAAAGCTGTTTGAAGTCTTTGCTTACAGAAGCTGAAAGTGAGCTCCCATTTGCCTACCTTAGGCTCCACTTTCACTCAATAGCTGCTCCCTCAAGACAAGGTGCTCTGCGAAAAGGGGCCCAAGACCTGGTTATGGGAAAACAATCTTACATTTCTTTGAAGGGGATAGAATCTTTAGCAGGGTCTGTTGTGATAGGGCAAGGGAAAATTATTTCAAATTGAAGGATGGGAGATTTAGATTGGATATAAGGAAGACTTCTTTTATGAGTAGGATAGTGAAGCATTGGAAAAGGTTGCCCAGAGAGGTGGTGGATGCCCTGTTCCTGGAGACATTCAGTGTCAGGCTGGATGGGGCTCTGAGCACCCTGACCTAGCAGATGTCCCTGCTCGTTGCAGGGGAGTAGGACTACATGACCTTTAAGTGTTCCTTCCAACTCAAACTACTATTTGATTGTTAGAATCTGGGAAACCCACCTCAAGGATCTGGATTCCGCAATGGAAAACTATGTTAGACCTTCACACAAGGTTCACCCATGCACAGAAATATTTCCAATTGCTAATTTGATATTACACATTTGAAATTCGCACCGTTGCATAAATTCCTCCAGTTTGGAGGCAGGAGCAACACTGGCATTACACAGGCCACCAAAAATTCCTATCAGCTGTTTGCAAACAGCTGCAAGTTATCTATGCAACAGGGGAAAGAAGCGACAACAGCCTCTAACCATTTGGAATTGAAGAAATTAATTTAAAATATAATGATGTGTGTAGGAATCGTTCTTGGCCAGAGAAACTAATTAGGTCTATCAAAGTGCTATCTTCTGCCTGCTCCCTGAGCCTCTAGCCTGCAGCATCAGAGCAGGGCTAACAGCAGGCCAGAACAGCTGTGGTTTGCAATTCCCTCTGTGGAACATGGTACTGAAAATGCTGGCTCCTCGTGGCTAATGTGGATTCATGAAAAAGATGCTTCACTTAGTGAGGAAGAATTTAATAAAAGTAATTATTTCAGTTCTTTGGGAACTCCAAATGAAATTTTTGCTGCTTCTGCACCTTTGTGCAGGAACAGGAGACTGCTGAGGGCTGAATCTGTTTTGCATGAAGCTACGCTTGTGCCAGTTCTGTTCAAATATGAATGTGCCCAAGAGAAAAGTTTAGACACGTGGTTGTGGTTTGCACCTCATTCATCCAGGGATGAAGTTTCCATCTTCACTGAAGTGCAGGGTAGGAAGGATGGTGATGGAAAGTAGCTGTTGCATTGCCTCCTTTTTTGTCATTGTAAATTATAGAATCAAATAATAATTTGATTTGGAAGGGAACCTTAAAGGTCATTTAGTCCAACACCCCTGCAATGAGCAGGGATGCCCACAGCTCTATCAGGGGCTCAGAGCCCCTCCACCCTGACCTTGGGTGCCTCCAGGGATGGGGCATCCAGCACCTCTCTGGGCAACCTGTTCTGGTGCTTCACTGACCGTACTGTAAATGACTACTTCCTTATATCCAATATTAATCTCCCTTTTTTTTTCAGTTTGAAGCCATTTCCCCTTGTCCTACCACAGCAGACCCCACTGAATACTCTGTCCCCTTCCTTCTTACAGCCCCCTTTTAGATACTGAAAGGACAAATAGCAGCAGACTCAGGTTTCCATAGCTGGGCTGATAGAGGCAGGACATCGCACGTTTAGGTCAGGGACGAAGAGAGAGACAACCTATAGAGCCCATGCACTGGCAGTGTCTACCTGATGGTAGCCAAGCCCTATGTTAAGAGATCACGTTTCCTCCAGCTTGCTTTCCCCTGAGGGGCAACATCCTTGTGCAGGGACAAAGTGGGTGATTAATAAAACTATCAAAAAATTACAAAATTGGTAAAATGTTTTACACTGGTGAATATTTTGCATGGTGAATCTTGACAGATTTTGTGTTAGTGCTGTTGATCCAGTGTTGGCTTGTGCCTGGGGTTGGTGTTTTCAGTCCTGCTCCAGGGGTTGCGCCATGCAGAAATGATGTATCTATCAGATGGGAAACCATCTCTGACTGGTCTTACTCCAATTCTAGCAAGTCTTGGTCCAACTTCCTCCTGTGGAAGGAGTTTGCTATTCAGTGCTTTCAACTTTCTGAGTAGCTGGGAGGAAGTAAGACACTGTTCTCTAGGACTGCCTATGTGCAGACTGTGAATCTCTTATCTCCATCAGCATGGGGGAAGGTGCCTGGTGGGCTTGCTGAGACTTAATGTGGCCAACATTACGAAGAGGTTGCATGGAGATAATCGTAAATCATGGTGGGAGAATGTTTATTTTACAGTGAGAAACCCTTTGGATCTGGGCTTAGAGCAAAATCTGGAGCTGCCTGCCAGGTCTTTAGTTCAGCCCAGTAATCACTAGGCATTAGCACCACACCAGTTCTGAGTGTTCCCAGGCAGCCTGGAGAGGTTTCAGTTCAAAACCAGAATTTCTGCATTTGCCATGGTTTCTCCTCCCAGATACTGTCTGTTTACCTCTGACTTTCTGAGGAAAATCCTGCTACTTAGGAGTTTTCAGCAAAGCAGGAGTGAACAAAAATGACACCTACTGGACACTTAGCAGCACATTCTTTTTCATTTGTCTACATCTATAAATGTGGGTCCTTTAATGAATCAGATTATTACAATTATTTGGCTGTTTTGGGGGCTTCAGAATATATGATCTATATATGATCTATAATAGGGCTTTGGGGTGCTGTTGTTGCTTTTAAACTTGAGGCAGGATTAAAAATTCTCAGGAAAACATTGCACAATTTCTGTTATTCAATTCCATTTTCTGTAAATTGTGGCTATTCTATGGTGCTGGGATTTTTTTTCCATTACATTGAGGCTACACTGCTTCATTCTCTAATATGTAGAGTTTTAGCATTTTAGAGTCGAAGGATTATTAAAACCTCTTATCTCTTGAGGATCAAAACTGAAGAAAGGGAAGTGGAAAAGATGGGAGGTCTGTCCTCTTGCTGGCAAAGAAAATCTGGTGACTTCACAATGTTCTCATGGAAAAGCAACTTTGAAATTGAAGGGTGAGAGAACTGAACGCTGTTTCTTAATCATGACAAATGGGATCCAAGCTCACAAGTCACAATGTGCTTTGTTGGGTGGCCTTTGGGCTGCAGATGCTCATACAGCTGTGCATGCCAAAGCCACCAGTGCTTGGAATGTGACACATGGAGCTCAAGTAGCACACCCATTAGCCTCTTCTAATGACTATGGCTCTTCAAACAGATTTTGCAGTTGACTCCTAATGGGGAATCATAGAATCATAGAAGCATGAAGGTTGGAAAAGACCTCCAAGATCATCCAACTCATCTCATCATAATAACTAACCATGTCACTCAGTGCCACATCTCCACATTTCTGGAACATCTCCAGGGATGATGACTCCACCACCTCCCTGGGCATCCTGTGCCAATGCGTCACTACTGAACCAGGACATTCAGCAACACTTGGATATGAGTGGTCTGCTCACCTGCTGCACAACTGTGAATTCAGTGCTGTTAGAAACTTTGGATTATGCCTTCTGTGCTTTCATAATTCCCATAAGGCTGTGAGACTGAAGCCATCTTATTTAAATGACTGTGACTCTTCAGAAAATCCTATACACTGAGCTGGGAAATTGGCATGGTCAAGCAAGACAGATGCTGAATTTTTAGCTAGTGGGATGTTTTCCTCTACTGCTTCATAACTACATATCTTGCATTTCATCTGCCATTTTATTCTCCAGATTGCAATATTCATCTCCAAATTCTGCAAAATTGTTCAGCAATCTCCTACGACTTGGTGCAGCTGTGTTAAAGAAGAGAAGGTCATCCTACAAATTGTCCTGTGTCACGAGTCTGAGAATGTCTACAAGTTCTATGTGATTTGTAGACATAGAAAGCTATTTTCCCATGTTCTCTCAGTGCTGTGTGGATTGAAAGCCAAGGAGCTACTGTGAGACAGAGCTGTGGGTTTGTGGTGTGATATTCTCTTCTGTGAGGGGCTAAGCCAAGCCAGAGTTTATGTCAATGTCAACTGAG
Source organism: Centrocercus urophasianus (assembly GCF_019232065.1). Lineage (NCBI taxonomy): Eukaryota > Metazoa > Chordata > Aves > Galliformes > Phasianidae > Centrocercus > Centrocercus urophasianus. The sequence goes on from NW_024884811.1 coordinate 17,590,674, forward strand.
GATATGTTCACAGGCAAGGCCTATGGCTTGTCAGGCAGTGGAAAACTGGGAAAGCTTTGAATGTTGCTACAGAGCCTTAAAATGTCAGGTAAAAGGGAGAATGCAGAGAAAATATGATTTAAAAAAAAAAAAAAAAAAAAAAAAAAAAAAAAGCACCTGAAAATGAGACTATCCTAAAGATGTCCTCAGAATCCCTGTGTGTACAGTCTTGCTTATGAGCAGGAGGTGTCTGAGGATGGGGGAGGCCACAGCTTTACACAAAGAAGTTTCAGTATTGAGTGATCAGAGCTTTGGACAGAGAGCTCTACATAGCATTTCCAGGAGCTGAGGGGGGTAGGATTTTTATTTTATGGTGGCTTGGCTCCCTCTGCTGTGCATATGAACCAAAGGCTGAGATGGGAGAATTTGGATGGGCTTCCAAGGGAAACAAAAAGGGGAAGCTCAGAGAAAAGCATCATAGCAAATCCTGTGACACGGTGTGCTCAGCTGTTCCATTCTCTGCGTATTTCTGCTCTCCAAGCAGCTTCACTGCAGCTTGTGACCAGGGAAGCCAAGGCAGACTGCTGCCAGTGTTTGTAACCAAGTTTATTTATTGGGAGACTGATGCTTCCAGTTTCACATGGGAAGATCTTTGCTTTCATCCAACTACCAAAACAACAGTCTAACATAAACAAGAGAACAATGTGATATTTTCACTATTTACTGATATGAAATCTGTTTGCTCTTAATGGGTAATTAGTGTGTATGTTAGGTTTTTCCTGCTGGCTTCCTTGTTTGCCTTGATGGTTTTGACTTTCCGTGTAATGATTGCAGTGCACTTCTCGTGGACACTGCAGTAGGCTGGGAACAAAATGCTGATTACCACACCCAATTAACAGCAATAGCTCAGGGCAGTTGAGATGGATTGTTCACTAGACATACTCCTACTATGAATTGATCTGAATAACTAGTATTGTAGGCTGCTGTAAGTGAACTCTATTCAGTAAGTAAAGAGGATAAAATATATTGAACAACTTCCAGTTTGGACAGTCTTTCCTGGCTCCAGCTGGAACAATCAAGAGGTCGGTCAGCTCCAGAGGATGCTCACACTAATTGCTGGCCAGAATCAGCTCTCACCAGAAAATCTTTAATTCCTGATGGGTTTGTGTACGTAATACTCCCAGATATTTCCAAGCTATGCTGTAATGAGATTAAAATGCATTAAAATCTTCTCCAGACCCAAAACAAGTGCAGCTAGTCGGAAATCCAGCATAGGTTGCATTTGTCAAATAAAGATGTCAATGACCAGGACACAAATCCAAGTCAAGTGCCTAAATAAAGGACTTTTTTTTTTCCTCCCCCTTTTTAACAGCAGCTGCATTTGTAAATCTGGGTTTGCATCCATACGAAAGCCTACAGCACTCAGTGGGACTCCTTCTATTAACTATAGCAAGTTTAGGATCAGACAGTGAATGATTAAGTGAAAAACTTCACAGTTGTTATCAATGTCTTCTGCTAAAGCCTTTGTTTACTTGTGCAGAGCTCCTGCTGAGCAATGCAGAATATTACAAAATTTCCTTTCCAGGTACAACTACACGTAGGTGGCAGAGACAGTTAGAAGAAAGCAGCCTCAAAGGCTATGCTCAGCTTTATTGTGTAAATACCTGAACTCTTTGCTATTTCCTTCCTATGTTGTATTAATCTGGATTGTTTTCACAGGCAAACATTGTTCCAGTCTTTGCGTATTTGTTTTTCATTTGAACTCAGATTAGATACTGTGACAGGAAGGCTAATGGGCTCATTTCAGCCAACTTTTCATTCCAGAGATGGCTGTTGCTTAACCAAAATATGACCCTGATACACTACTGAGAGTTACTTTGGAACAAGTTCCTGGAAGGGCCAAATTGACAAAGGCAGCAGCATGGAGGATATTGTGCCTGCTTTTTCAGTTGCATTTAAGGAACTGCAATGACCTGAGCACATTGTGACATCAGATTTGTGATGGAGTTTGAATAACCTAATGCTTTATCCTTAGTGTTTCACCAGTAAAGTTGGGTTCCTATGAAAAGAGGAAAGTAACAAACAAGAATGGAAGTTGGAGTTATGTTCAGGTGAGCTATAAACAGCAAAGAAAAGCTGATGCCTACTTCTGCTTAGATGATGAAAGGTGATGCAAATGTGTCATTTGATATAATGTTTTGGATTTAATTCAAGGCTAGAGGTAGAGATAATAAATAAGAACATAAATATCTGTGAGTGTAACTTAAAATACAACTGACTACTTCACTTTCCACCACTGTAAAGTTCAAGATAATCATAGTCCAAGGAAACGTGAGTCAACCTGTAATTATTTTCAATCTCAGGCTGCTAGGATTGCAGTAATCTGCTCTTTGTCTTCAGACACCTGCTTGAACCACTACATGCAGGTGCATTTATTAATTGGTCTTTAAGTAGTGCCTTAGTTCTTGTTTCACAGGTATTCCCAAGTGGGTTTCAAAAGCGGGTGTAATTGAAAGGTGTATTCCCCCCACATGGAGCTGATTTGGCTGAATTATTGAGTCTGAATATGTACCATTAAAATGGTTGAATATGTACCATTAAAAACTGCAAAAAAAGCACCTGCTCAGCTTTTCCCATGCCTGGAGAACCTCACCTCTGCCATTGTCCTTGACCCTCTTTGGTGGACCTCAGACATGCTGGTGAAAGTCAGGTTGATAAAGGAAGAGAAGTGGGTTTATCCATTGGTATAGATAAGTGATGGTGGTTATAATCTGTCTTATAGCAGTTGCTCCAAGAAACAGCAGTTTCTGGGTTGTAGCTGTAAGGGCTTGTGATACTAACAGAGGAGACAAACATTTGTGGTTACAGGTTGTTGTTCAAGCATGACTGAAAGCTTGAGGTGAGTTCATGTTTAGGTATGTGTGGGTTATAATCTCTCTTCTTCTATGTTAGCTTCTTACTGCCTGACCTCAAAACAAATCTCTATGGATCTTGTTTTTAACACTGTGTGCAAAATGCACTCTGGGCAAATAGTGATGTCTTGGTTGTTTCTAAGAAGCTGGTTTTATGAGCACTGTTCCTTAGCTTTTGATTACCTCATGTTTGTAGCCCAATTAGACAAGGGTCAAAGGATTGGCATGTTTGTGTACATTTGGTATGCAAAATAACTGTGCTTTGTGCTGTGCTACTGCTGCTGTGCTGGTCTTGGAGTGCAGAGCTGGGTGGAGGTGGAATTAATTGCTAACCTGTTATCTTATCTAGGAAGCTATTGAGTTAGAAGATGAGGTGCTCAGGTGTTGTGCTGGGCTCATCTCAGGGCCTTGTGAGCTTCTCTTTTCCCCAGGCAGAGCTGTTGCTGGTGGTACAGCACAGGTAAGATGAGTGAGGTCTTGTTCTGGAAAAGCCAGTGCTCTGCAGGGACGTTGCTGAGCCACCGATGGGAAATGTCAGCTTTGCGCAGAAAGCCAAAAGGTGGTGCTATTACTGCAAGGAAGAAAAGGAATCCAAATGTCTGCAGCAGTGCTTAGGGTCAGATAGGGACCAAGAAAAAAGCTAAGGACTTGCTACTTCTTTCTCCAGGTAACACATGTGAGGACTTTTCTAGAGTACTTGATATTTGGTGCTGGTGGGCAGAGACAGGCATAAAACTCAACACAAAAATATGTGTAAGGGGGACAAGGAAGAAAAACAAAGAAGGAAATAAGTTTCACCTTGTTGAATATATGGCAGAAAATGAGGGGAGAGATGCTAGGCTGGGCCCTGCAGCACAAATGGTCCATCACATGTTCTGCAAGGAAGCAGCCAGAGTTGCTTGGAAGTCAGTTGCTGCTTGAGGTAAGCATAAATAAGGAAATGAGACCACAAAACATCCTCAAAATAAAGGGAATATCAGTGGGAGAGTGTAGAGATGGTTGGCATGGAAGTGAGTGGCAGCAGGGTGTGAACATGCCCCTCAGAAAGTCTCTGCTTTCATCTCAACAAAGGGATGTACAACAGGACGTTGGCCTTATACCTACTCTGTCACAGTAATAATACTGAGGTGGTGTGCAGGTAGATCGGAGAAAAATTGGTGATTCCACAGTAAAGCCTGTGGTCTCCTATACGTCACCTCTTATGAGATTCTCTCCTCCCTTACATCGCGATGCACACAAAAGGTCTATGGGACTGTATTCAGCTTCTGTTTCTGAAAATGTTTGCTGTCATTGTCCTGCTTAGCATGCAGAACACATTGGTTTGTACAGTCCTTTGGGACTGTAATTGTTCCTGGCCACCTCTTGGGATGGTGCTCTTTGCACAACCAAAAGATTTTGAATTGCAGCTTATAGGGGCCTATGAGGGGTTGTTGCAGACAGCAGTGTGAAGTTCAGTGCTCTGTGTTGGCTGCCAGGGAAGACAATCTCAAGCCACTTCAGTAAGCATCCAGGCAACAAGTCATGGCACCACTGCTGCTTCGCCATGGGATGCTGTAGTGACCACCTGAAGCATTAAGGCATGGCATCCTGTGTGTGATTTCAAACAGAAATTGTAAGTGTTCTCTCAAAATCCAAAAATTTAAAAGGTTAAACAGAAAGGTGGGGGTTTAAGGGTTAAAAATCTAGGACAAAGAGCGTGATGGGGATGCCCCCAGCAGGCAGGTCTCCCTTTGAGTGTTGCCTTAGCTCTGACATTTGCTCATCTGCTGTTTGCTCTGCATGCGTCCTGGGGTCTCTGCTGGGCTGTTTCCACCTAGCTCCTGAACTCTGTTCACACAAGTTTGAAATTCTGGAAGGCAGGTGGCATACAAACTCAAGTATTCTTCAAACTCAAGTAATCTGAATTAGGTAGTGGAAAGGTGCTAAATTTGTTCTTAATGACACATTGCTTTAAACAAAACCAGCAGAAGTTAATCATATTCCTTGTTGGGAATGCAGCAGCTTAGATCTGCAAAGTCTCTGCAACGTGAAACTCTCTGAAGAACAAATGTATGTGTCAACCTGTCCCTATGACATAGGTATGCTGTACCTGAACAAGAGATAACCTGGAAGTCAACAACAGAAGTTTGGAAGAGAACTCACTGTGTTCCACTGCTGCTTGCATGCAGCTCAGGGTTCTCTCTCCGCAGTCATCTTGTTTGTACTGGATGTTTCAACTTCTTATCACTTGTGTCTTAAGGCTTGTTTATTGAACTCTGGGTCAGTTTATTCAGATTGAATGACTCTTCTACTGCGTGTTTTCATTTCGAGCATTGAGGGGTGGGGGGACATTTTGTGTGCTGCTGTATGGTTCCTTCAGGAGGTTGATCTTGGGTCACTGGTTGAACTAGTAGATGAATGATAGGAGTGTCTGTTGTGGTCTCCTTTTTTTGTTTATTTTCTTTAACATCTGGTTCCAATTTGTTCTCTCTCTCTTTTTCAGCTTGTCTAAAGTGTTGTTGGTGAGGGCTAAAGAGTTGTATGTGGTTCCTAGAGAAGAGGCTTAGCCTACAGCGGAGCTTGTCTCCCTGTCTCCCAGAGTGAGAGAGATGGCCTTGTGGTTTGAGCACCAAGTGGTAGAATTAAATGACCTAGACTTTTTTTCTTGGTGTTGCTATAATCTTTTTGAGTAAATCGCTGTGGGGAGTTGAGCTATAGATATATTTGTGGTAAAACAAAAAGGTTGTGGCTTCAGTAGAAAGTAATTGGGGTTGTTTCTGTCTTCGTTTCTGCTTGTGTAGGAGGCTGTGGTGAATACAGAAGAGGAATGTGTATTTCCTAGAGCATATTCTCTGACTGGGGGATATCAAGTTGTAATAAATCTGAGTTTTCTGGGCTGTTCCCACACTGTCTTCTCATACTCTCATTAGCACAAGGAACAGCTTCCAAAAGTCTCTGCATCAAACACTTGCAGAGTCTGGTCCATCAGGTCAGGCTGCTTTTAAACCCACATTTGGAACTCAGAGGCACTGACCTTTTGGTTAACAGCAGCTTACAGATCTGTCTATTTGTGAGCAAAAGAGATGTGGAAACTGCCAGGAAGCTGCTTCCTGTATTTCAGGCTGCACAGTGCTTTGGAAAATCAATAAATGCTTCACTGCAACAAGGTCTAAGATCTACATAAATAAAATGAGGCCAGAAGAGTCCTCCTTATCATGAAGGTAATAGTGCTGTTGACCGCAGGAAGTGGGAAATTACAGAGGAGAACAGTTTGGCCTCACTGTGGTGGAAGTATTGTGATATCTAAACCTGTGTGTCCTAAAATTGATCTGGATGTCCCAAACCAAGAGACAGAGGACATCCATCTGATGGATGTTGTGAATATCTGAATACCTCTGAAGGATGCTCTTAACAAACTTTCAGGAGTCACCTTGAAGTACGTCCAACCCCTGTGCCTGTGGCTTATTCTGCTTACCGTGCAAAGGGGTGTTTTTGCTCCTGTGCAGATAGGGTTGACTGAAAGCAGACCTTTGCCTTGGCAGATACTGCAGTACAGCCTGGCTGTGCCAGAGTGCTCTTCTGTACTCACCCACGGTGGTGAAGCTGAACTGAAGATATGAATCCCCTGTGTGAGGAAAATAGAGCTGCCAAAGACATCCAGTTCTCATTTTCTGTTTTTTTCAAGAGGCCTTTCCCCTTTTTGTCATTAAAGAGGCATGTTTATTATTCTGATAACTTTTTTTTTTTTCCAGTGGGGAAGTAAACAAAGGCTGTTGTTTGCTTTAAACCTGAAGTACGGTGGAAAACTCTTGGGAAAAGTGTTAAAGCTGATTTTTCTCTACTTTTTTTTCCCTCACACTTGTCCATTTCAGTGTGACATCTCTATGAAAAATATATTACTTTTTTTTTTTTCTTTCCCCTTTACCTCTGGAGAATTCCCTTTGTGTTAAAGATTTCTGCCCTTTGATACTCTCTTAAAAACAGCCTTTATCTATATCTAAGTGTCAGATAACACTCTAGTGTGGAACATTCTTGACTCTAAGTTTTTTTCTCTTTTCTAAGTAGTTTCTAATAATCTAATAATGTTCCCAAAAGCTCAGTGAAATATTTTGAATAAAGATTCAGTGCTTTTTTTTTTTTTTTTTTTTTTTTTTTTTTTTTTTTTTCTCTCCTTTTTTTCCCCTTTCTTGAGAAATGAGCTTGTGGTAAACATTCAGTACTCAGCTCTGCCGCAGACTCTCTCCATAGTACTGGTCACATAATCACTTCTCTGATTTACATCAATTCCTTGTGTCATTGAGTTGTGGTGATAAATGATACACATCATTTTGGAAGGTAATGTGACTCTATACCAGCGCAATCCAAATGAGCACTTGATCTGGAGTTTTGTGGTTGGTTGGTTTGTTTTTTTAATGGACTGCTATTACTTCTGTATAGCCTTTTCCATCAATAAACTCCATCTGCAGGATGGATCAGATTCTGCCTTGCAGTCATTGCACACTCGCATTGATTTGACTGTTGAACAACTGCAAATGGAGTTCTTGGTGGGATTTGATCCAGCAGAGAAAAGAGGAAGCAGAGGATATAGTGCTTGATTATACCCTGCGTACACTCCAAATATATTCTGCCGTTTTCCTAAATTCAGGAGAGGATTGTGGTTTGTGTAGGATGCAGGGATATATTGTGGTGTCTGGCTGCGATGGGCTGGTGGGGCTGGTGTCAGTGGGTAGATTTGGGATGGGGTGATGTGGGATAGTGTAGTGCAGGCCAGTTTGGTTCCATAAAGCATAGTGTTTGAGATAAGAGCGAGCCTAAGGGAGGAAGAGGGGAATAATCATGGTGAGTTTATACTGGGGAAACTTTCCCTGTATGGAGCAGGAGTTCTAGTATTCCAATGACTGGTTCTGGTGCTAGACTTATGTGACATCTAATCTAAATCTCCCCTTTTTTGATTTAAAACCATTCCCCTTGTCCTACCAATGCTCTGATTGTGGGGGCGAAGTTGCCTGGAAACAGAGCAGACAATAACACTCCTGGCATAGATGTGTGACTCTGACTGCAGCCCAGTGGGTGTGATGGCTTACTTATAGCAGGCGTTGGATTTAAAGGAATTATATGGTTAGCCAGGAAGGCAGCTACGTGTGTCACATGCTTGAAATAGGTTCAGTGAATAAAGGTCTCATGGAGATGGATGCATCTGCTGAAAGTTTCTCTTTTTGATTGGTGGGAGATGAGAATTTTATGAACTGATTTTATAAAACTGCTAATGGATTTCTGTTCAATTTCTTGTTCCTTCCTTCTCATATCCATAAAAATGAAAATTTTCCTTTATCCAAGTATCTATAGTAGCTGCTCCTTTCTGCTCTATCAGTGCTTTCCTGAGGCTTCCTCTTGACTTCAAATGGGGCATTATTAATAGCTTCAGTTGTCCAGAAAGGTGCAGTTATGCTGAATAGATGCTGACCTGCTGACTTCATGACACTCAGCATTTTTTCCTGATTTTTTTTAATGCAAAGAGTGGTAATAAGAGGATTATTCCTAGTAACATTTGCTCCATTTTGACTGCTTACCAAAATGTCAACTTTCTACCAACATTCTGATCATTACTTCCCTTCCCCCCTCTCCTTCCTGCTGCCTTCCCCATCCCTCTCCCCCCCCCTTTTTTTTTCCTTTCCTTTTCACAGTACTCAGAAGGAAGTATAAAGCTGGTGTCATTTAAATCAGTGTTATATATTTTTTGTTTCTTATGCTGGTTTCCAGGCCACTGGAATATGAGCACTGACTTCTGCTGACAATCTTGGCATGAGAGTGTGTGTTTGTACAGTAATGTACACGTGTGTTCTTCGCTTTGGTTGACAGTGTGCCAGCTGGAGGTATTTTCACCAAAATGACTGCTTTTACCATCGGCACACCGACTGCTTCCAGAGAAATCACTATGGCCTTTTCAGAAATTCGATGCTCGATTTCACTTTCTGCTTCAGAATTCTCTGCCCTCGTATTTGGCAAATGTTGAAATTTCTAGGAATGATATTTCAACACATTCTCACAACATTGTTACTTTAATTCTGCTAATCAGCAAAGATTAGATGACTAATCGTGCGCTGGTGTTAGAAAACATCCCTCTTCATCTCCTGCCCTGTGTTTTAGTGTTTGGCCATTGCTTAACTTGTGGTGCAGTGTGTATTAACTGTAGGGAAGCAGACTTTTCTGTGAGCTCCTCTGTTCTCTTTTTCCACTGACCTTCATTCTGTTCATGAAAACCAGGACATATAGCTTCACAGGAGGGACAAAAATCCTCTAAGAAAAAGGGTTGATGTCAAGTGGGAATTAAATATACTCAACCAGCTGGAGGAATCCAAAATGGAGCACAAATTGTGTGTTATTTAGCTTGTCAGAAAAATGCTTTGGTACTTATCAGAAACAGGAAATATTTGCAGTGGCAGAACTTCAGAGGAAGGGAAGGAGGGGAAATAATAGAAAGTTTAAATGAAACTAGTAGTGGAGAGGAGCACAGCACTGGTGTGATAGGCTCAATCCAAATATAAAATGAACTGTATCTCCTAGCTTCAGGGTTCTTCAAATCCTGCTGGGGAAAACAGCTGTGTTCCGGTACAATGAAAAGATTTGTTTTCTCTCTTGCCTGCTTTGATTACTAAATTAGGCTGATTATGTGACCTGAGAAGTCTTGGTATTGTTTGTTGAGATCCACATGTCAACAGGTGCATGGCTCTTCCAGACAACTCTACTTCAGAATCGGTCTTATTTGGTGCCATTCTAGACTGTATCTGAGAGCTTCTGTCAGAACTGTTAGTCCTGCGGAGGATTTGAATTTTAACAAGTCAGCACTTCCTAACAGGAAATATATATATGTTACTGGTTTTGTTTGTTTGTTTGTTTTTTGGGGAAAGCTCTCAGCTGGTACTACTCAGATCATTGTATCTGGAATTTCTCTGAAATGAAAACAGATGGAAACTTTTAGAACACTTCATCCTACTCTTCTTGTCCTTAATCACTTGCTTTCAGGAGGCGGGACTTTGAAAAGCATTCTGTCTGACATCACAAGTCACAGGCAAGAACTTATGGAAACTGGCAGCTCTGAGTGAGGTGAAATCTTCAGTGCTCCTGAAGTCTCTTCCTGGCCAGTAGTTGGTGAGTTTGCAGACAGGATGTTAAACTGGAGAATGCAGTGATTCTCATACAAACACACTGGGTTGGAGTGTCACTTCTCTTCTTGTGTCTGAAATTCTTCCAGTTTTTTTTTTCTTCTTCTTCTGATGAGGTTTTCCCTTTTGATTCCCTCCTTAACAGGGCTACAGACTGTAAATATGATTGCTATCATGTATTAAAAAGAATAGGGCACTTAATCAGATTTTGGAGGAGTTCTAAAAAGGGCACTACTGCCGTATGAGCCTTAACATAATACAGACAGCACATCCAGGACTTATGACTCTTGGAGGAAGTATCACGTTGCGAATTCTGGGTTATATGTGACTGTTTAGCAGTGCAATAGGACTGGCTGAAGGTTAGGAGAGCTTACTTTCCACTTTGGTCTCTGACTGTAGAGGGTTCCTGGAGTAGAACTGCTTCCTGGGAGATTTGTGCTGATACTGGGCTGAGTTCTCCAGGTGGCAGCCTTTCTCACTTCTTGGTCAACTCCATTCTAGAAGTGCCACAAATATAAGGAAAAGGCTGTATTTTAAATATAAGTACACTTAGAAAAAAAGCCAGAATGGATCAGGATAAAGGTCTATCCAGACACCTGCTCTCTTGATCTATGACGTGAAACAGCTGCTTTAGGAAGTTTTCAGTAAGGCAAGTCTTGAGTGGCTTCTCCTGGCTCCTGTAGATGGTTGCTTAGAATTTCCAGAAAGTACCTGCAAAAGCTATTTCTATCTTCAGAAACTCCTGATTAATTTTTCTTCCATAGATTTGTTAGTCATGTTCCTGAATCCAGGCCAAACATCAAGGGTTTCCCTTATAGTGAGATTTCAGTTTAAACAGATTTAGCTAAGATGTGTCTGCTTTTGTTCACTTTGAAGCTGCCTCTTTCTATGCTAATTTGTGCCGATTATGCTAATTTCTAGCTGATTTCTTCTGCTTACTTGACACACACCTGCTAAGGGTTGTGGGAACTTACAGTGCCTGGCATCATTCAGTGCTGCTAAGCCTTGTCTGCAGCATTTCCAAGCCATTTATATCTAGGAAAGCACAAATCTTGGGGACACCCACCTGGATACCTTCTCCCACAGAGACCAGTTTATTTTCATACTTCACACAACAATGTATGAAGGTGAAACCTTTCCTTCTTCTTTCAGGACTTCTTAGTTTTTGTGGAGCCTTTCGCAGCATTGTTGTTGATTGCAGTGTGGAAAAAGACGCTGCCTGTTGGTGATTTGTTTTGTCCACAGTGCCCCAACCAACAGTGGAAAAACCATAAATTGCCAGAAGGAGAATAACTGCGGTGAGATCCAACAGGTTAACTTCTGCAGAGGGGTCTAGCCTGAAGCTGTGTGAATGTAAGTGACTGTGGAACACTTGGCTCCAGGTTTTTCTTTACTTAAGCTGTGCAAGAACAGAGTTGTCAGGCAGTGCTGAGCACAGGGGCATAGGTGAGTTGCTCTCCTGAAGTGTCCCTTGCAGCTGTCCTGCAGAACAAGACCTGCCTTCAATTCTCTGGACTTGGACCAGGTGGAGATGGAGAATGCTTCAGGAGATGCTACCTGAAGACTTGCTTACAGGGCACTTTCCTTTTGAATCACTTCACAGTCAATAAAATTTATTTCCAGAAAAGGTCTGAAGCAAGGCCCCAAACAATTCTGATGAACTTTTCCTTTCAAAGTGCTGCATGTAGTACTGACCATCAAATAGTTGCACAAGAAACTCTTAGACCAGTCAATTAAAAAAAAAAAAAAAAAAAGAGTGAGAAAGGAGGAAAAAAAGGGGGTATTTCTTGCAGCGCCATTGCTGCTAAGACGAATACTTGTCAAATTGTCTATTAGCACAATTTCTCAGCTCACTTTGTTTGACCCCGGGCCTTCATCGATTCTATGGCATGGATTTGCATTGTATGTCCTGCACTGTAGTATTCCTATCTCTAAGTTCACAGTGTAAATAAAAATGAAAAACCAACCATCTGTTTACGTATTTCCATAGCAGCAATAACTAAATTAAGGAATAAATTCATATCCAAACCTTGTGATCTTCCAAAGCCCTTCTCTTCCACTCTTCTTAGCCACCTTTCCCTGAAAACTGGGCTGCAGTCTCCTTGTGCTGATGTATACAAGGAGGCAAAGACTGGCTCTGTGCTGATCTTAACACAGAGGTGAGGAGAAAGAGGGGTCAAGCTTCACTCCTTCAGGTCCAGAGGCCTTGACTTCATTTCTCTTTGCTTTTTAGCCCTGCACGCATCTGGAAGCTCTTCCATTTAAGAATTCCAAGCAAAATAAAGCTCAGTAGATAGAAATCTGATTTCGCACAGAAAATCTGGCATGCAAGGGTTCTTTCCTTTGACACAACCACTTCTGTGAGGCTTCTCAAATACAATATTCAAGAGATTAAGCAGTCTGACATACCAGGTCATCATCATTTCCTTGCTGGACTCAGGGCTGCTACAGCCTTAATGCAGTTTGACTTTTTTCCAAGTAGAAGCGAGACTTTTGTGGCTGTTTACCCATGGTGCTCACAGAGCAATTACTTTCATCTGGGCAGCTCAGTCCCTCTGAATGATCCCTGCTTTGCCAAGAGAATTTGTTTACTGAGGAAATTCTAATAGAATTTCACTGAGCACAGATTACATCACCTATAGCAAAACACTATCTGACATTTGTATATCATCTTTAAGATGTGAATTTTCAACAAAATGATGAGTAAAAAACCCCACAAACTCAAAGTATGAAGGATTGTTGGGAATGGAGTAAATAGCAGATTGTTGAAATGGTGATTCAGTTCTCAAACAGAGAAGTCCAGGAGGTCTGCGTGGCTGGGGAAAATCACAAGAACTTTGTATCGCTGAGAACAAGACTCACTTCTCTGGAATTTCTGCTCAGTGTTTCAAGTCAAAACTGTTTGTTAGAAAGAAAACCAAATACATGCTGTGGAGCAACTCATCAGCTGGGGACAGATCCGGCAAAGATGCTCAAGACTACGCATTGCACATCAGTAACATCTTCCAGTCTTGCTGGCAGGAAAAGAAAAAGAGCACTAATTCTTACTTGTTTATGAATGTTTTGGCTGCTTAGAATTATTGATATATCCCTTGAAACCCTCTCTGATCATTTCCCATTGAGTGCAGAGGCATGTGGTGGTAAGCAGAGACCTGGCCTAGCTGCTGGACTTTCTCCTGCTGAACTCAGCGTACAAGCTGTTCATAGCAGCAACAGATGTTTCTGCTTTTTAAGGTCTGTGGGAACCTCACTTAATGTTTTTTTCCTTGTAGGAGCAAATGCCAGTATAGCAGCGATCCAGTAGTTTGACCTCAGGTTTATGTTATTATTGGAAAATGCTGTGACTGGATATCCTATTGTCCATACTCAAGTAATAAGTTGCTGACTATTAATACTGTATTTGCTTCTTCATGCACAGTTTCTGTGTTTGTTGTTTAGCTACTTCCTGGCAATAAATAGGGGAGCACATAATCTCTGTTGCCTCCAGCGCAAGGGGGTCTGGGAGATTAATCTTGCTTTGAAAGCACTTGGCAAGCTAAAAATAAGTTTGCTGGTAGCTGAAACAATGCATTCCCTGCATCCTGTTAGAGCTGTAAGCAGTCACCTGGCGAATTACATTAAAGGGATCAGTTTCAAGAGGTTTTTAAGGTGTAACTCCACCCTGGGTGCTCAGAGGCAAGTATCTCAGAAATCTGACTTATGTCTGCTAAAACTGAGGATAAATGCTTATATTTGAATTCATATATATATGTGTGTTCTAAGCAGTGTGAAAATCTGAGCTGACTTAATTCCCTATGTGTCAGCAGTATCTACTTTTGTCAGAGAGACCCTTGCTATACAAGAGGGGTTTACTCTCAGGAAAAGGCTGTATGCCATATTTCCATGTGTAACTTCCGAGTGTGGATCAACCACTCTGACTTCAGCAGAAAGGCCTCATAAACAGTCCTTGTCTGGGGAGGTGCCAAATTCAAGCATCCCCTGGCCTCTGTTCTGAAATCCCAGCACCTACAAGCAGTCGTGTCTCATGGGTCATATAAGCCCAGATGTCAAGATCTCCTTCCAAGGGGACAGTGTCAACGGGGTGAGGTCACCACTGATGCATGGAGTGTGGTGATGGCTTAAGGGTGTATGGTCTACATCCAGTAGTGTGACAAATTGGTTGAAGATGAAAAGTTTTCCTATTTGTGGGAAAACATAGAATAATCTAGACTGGAAAATACCTCCAAGTTCACTGTATCCAGTCTGACCTTCTGAGTCCCATCACTATACCTAAGTTCCTTAATGACTCTCTGTTCTAATACACTGGGTTCCCAGCTTTTGGGCCAGCAATATTTCGTCTGAGTCAGACGTTTAAAGAGGCTGCTGGGGAGATGAATGCTCCTGTCTTCTGCTACCTGGGGAGGGTGTTAGAGTCTGCCACTCCAAATGTAAAATGTATTGCTGGAGGGTGGTTAAGGCATTAGTGCCTGGAAATGGGGAAAGCAAATCCCTCTGGCTTCGTTCTATTGCTGTTTGCATAGAGATAGCTTAAAGAGATAGCTGAGAAATGATGACTCTCTGGCAATATCGTCTTTATTGATTTTTCCATGTGCTAGTCTGATTTTGTACAGTTTCAGAGTATGCTTGGCCTCTAACATTCATAGCCCAAGAGGGGCTGTGACCCAGCAGTAGTGAGGTGTGCTGCTGTGCTGGTCCTGCTGCCGGTGGGGAGCAACATGAAGCTGGCTGCTGGGACAATGGCCCTAGCCCTGATTCCATGGTGATCCTTGTGCAGGATGATCCTCAGTGTGGAGCTGCCAGGTGGGATGATGCAAGCAGCTGGACACGCTGGGGAACAGGGCACCTGCCTTGGGAAATCACACCATGGCCAAACCCTGGTCCTTCTCTGGTTCCCTACGTGGGCTTTTCTTTCCTGAAGACTCAAAGGAAATCTCTCACAGATCTGACTGCAAGATGCCTCTGTTCTGCATGGTGTGAAACACCACTCCTCCTGTGACTCCAAAGGAGGTCTCTCCAGTCTCTGCTCCCCAGAGATGCTGTCACAAAGTTACACCAAATTTCTAAAGCTTCACAGGATTTGGAAACCTTCTCCAATAAGCAGCCTCCCCATCATCACCCCATTTCTTCTAAGAACAATGATAATAATAAAAGTTATTTCATGCCTAGAATCACAGAATGGTTTGGTTTGGAATGGATCTCTGAAGGTCACTTGGTTCCAACTCCTCTGCCATTGGTAGAGCATCTCTCATTGGACCTTACCCTGACTCTCTGCTGTGATCTCCATGTGAATCCATGTCTTTTCTTTTAGTTCCCCAGTTTTTCATCCCTTCTAAGATTGATTAATGGGGTTAAGACAGGACCCAGTTTAACGTACAAAAGGATCAAAGCAGAAACAGTCGCTTTGGTATGTCTCCCTCAAATCTGGCTTTCAGGGCATCTGCCACAGGAAGCCAGCACAAGACAAGAGCATTCCCTGGCCTTTGCATTACTCTGAAGACTGTTTATCATGCAATGTGTGTTTTGCTTCAGATTCTGTGTGTTTTTATTTCTTTGTTTTCCCAGAGGTCCTGTAAACAAATATGTTATTCAAAAGAGACAGAGGAATTTAGAACAAAAGGTGGTGGCTACAAGGCGCATGAGTGCTGTCATAATCATGGTGTACAGGCTTTCCAAAGTCTTACTGAAATAACAACAAGAAATGACATTGTTAAATGTCCCTATATGATAGATGAGAGATACCTTTATTAAAATGAAAATTTTAACACACTGTATATTGTCTGTTAATGCTTTAATTGCTCCACTCCTGTAGTATGAAGTGCTTATGTTTACAACCACTGAGCAATGAAGAAATAAACTGCACAAACCACTTAATTTGCGCAGTGTGGATATGTATGCTTACAGTGATTTATTATATTTATTTTTTTCTCTCCTATGAGGAAAGGCTGAGTGAACTGGGTCTGTTCAGCCTTGAGAAAAGAAGACTGAGAGGGGACCTGATCCAGGCCTATAAATATCTGAGGTGTGGGGGGCAGAGTGGTGAGGCCGGACTCTTTTCAGAGGTGAGTGGAGACAGGATGAGGGAAAAGGAAACTGCAGCACAGGAAGTTCTGAACAAATGTGCGCAGGAACTTCTTTGCAGTGAGGTGACGGAGCACTGGAACAGGCTGCCCAGGGAGGTGGTGGAGTCTCCTTCTCTGGAGATGTTCCAGACCTGCCTGGATGCCGACCTGTGCGACCTGCTGTAGGGAACCTGCTTTGGCAGGGGGTTGGACTCGATGATCTCTGGAGGTCCCTTCCAACCCCTACAATTCTGTGATTCTGTGATTCTGTGATTATGCGTGTGAGAGCAGGGACTGTCACTTGTGCCTGATAGGAAGACGTGAAGGGGATGGTGATACTGGAAACTGCCATCACACTGGGACTCCCAGCACCCATCACTGGTGGTTTGTTCTGTGGATGAGGCAGATATGTCAAAATTGGCAGAAGGGAGGTTTTGCAGGTTGCCTTCAGATTACTGTATTTTAAATGAGGATATTGTAAACAATAGGAACTCTACTAGATTCTGAAATGAATAGCTGCTCAGTCTGGAGCTAGGATTTGGGAGAAGGAAAGCATTTTTAATAAAGGCAAGGATGAGATTTACAAGAACTTAGACTCCAGTCTCCCATTGGCAAGTCTTTTTCTGACTCTCTGAATTTCAGTAGCTTTCAGTATCGGTAGTCAGTATTTTCTTAATATATTTATTTATGATGTGTTTGGCAAATTCAGCTTAAATTTGGGAATACTTTCAGATGAAGTAAAACTTCAGTTTTCAATGGCCAAACAGCTCATCAAGGAAATAGCTGTGTGTGTCTTGGAAAGCTACAAAAGATTTCTGTCCTTCAGAAGACTCCATCCTCTTCCTCTGTGCTTTCTCTCTGCTACACTTAGTTTTGCTGTGGGCACAACTAAGCAGACCAAGGGCCTCATCATTCTCATCTGTATCTGCTGATGATGTGTCATAGCCTGCAGGATAAGATCATTCCTAACAATGATTAGTAACTCCTTGCAGTGTTTAATGGACATAAAATACATGCGTATTTTCTTTAATTACAATAAGACATTCTCACCCTTATCAACATTTGGTAGCTAGGCTTATTTATTTGTTTATCAATTTATTTTTTTTTCCCTACTTGATGCAGCATTTTTTCAAAGCCAACATAAATGAAGTATTTATTTGTATCACCAAACCCAAACCAAGGAACCAAAGTTCCTTGGGTGTTATTGGCATTGCTAAGAATCACAGAATCACCAAGGTTGGACAAGACCTTCAAGATCACCCAGATCCAACCATCCACTTATCACCAATAGCTCTCACTAGACCATGTCCCTCAACACAAAATCCAAACGTTCCTTGAACAGCTCCAGGGTCGGTGACTCCACCACCTCCCTGGGCAGCCCATTCCAGTGCCTGACCACTCTTTCAGAAAAGAAGTATTTCCTGACGTCCAGCTAAATCTCCCCTGGTGCAGCCTGAGGCTATTCCCTCCAGTCCTAAGAATAAGGATGCACTGCCACCTAATGGCTTTGCTAACAGTAGAGGAAACGTAAGCACAAGCTTGGCTCATATAGGATTCAGAAGGAAAAATGAAAAGGTTCTGTGTTACAACATAGTTACAATATAGAAAACTGTATTTAAACAGTGCTGGCTAAGATAACGTGTGCAGGGTTAGCTCCTTTTGAAGTGCTGAGACATGGCATCGCTTTACATTCCTGTTTTGCTGCAGGAGCCTGGAAGTACATAAAGGAAAATACTTGCCGTTTATTGCTTAAGTCTATTGAGCTTAATGGCATTTCTTGCAACAGAGGTTCAAAACATTGAATTCTCATTTTAGAGAGATCTTCCTCTGGTTGATAGCAAATGAATGCAGCCTAAACTGCGTCTCGAGATGTGCTCTGAAAAGAGAATTTCCCAGGTCCATTGCTCCACACATGCTTTGTAGCAGCAGGAGTGTTAGTCCTTTAGCTGAATAGCAAAAACGGCAAATGTTTAACAGTATGAAAGCATACCTTCCCTCCTCATCCCCAGCCCTGACTGCTCCTCCGTGTGCACTTACTGCAAATGCGCACATTCTGTTTCTGTCACCAGGTCTACATTTGTCTTCCCACAGTCTCCTGTTGCTCAGTGCCTGTCCTGAGCTGTACTCTGGATGCTGCTCCAGCATTACATTAGCATGAGAATCTTCATGTCCGGTCTGTGTGAATAGAGGTCTTGGGGCAGCAGTGGCCCTGCAGCTAAAGCAGTAATCTTGAGAGCTGGAGAGCTCTGCACCACCTGGAGGATGGCCTTGCTTTGAACTTATCTCAAATTGATTTCACAGAATCATAGTATCATAACAGTTGGAAAAGGCCTTCAAGACCATCTTGATGCCAACCCAGTATCCACGTCCACAGAACCATGAGCTTCACCATCACATCTCCACAGTTCTTGAACACCTCCAGGTGTGATGACTCCACCACTTTTCTGGTGGAGTGCTGGCATGTGCTAATGCCTCATCACTATTTCAGAGATGAAATTTTTCCTAATATCCAATCTGAGCCTTCCCTGACACAGCTTGTGGACATTCTTTCTTGTTCTATCACAGTTATCACTGTTACTGGGAGAAGAGGCTGATTTCCGTCTCAGCACAGCCTCCTTTCAGGGAGTTGAAGAGAGCAGTAATGTCTGCCCTGAGCCTCTTCTTCTCCAGACTGAACAGTCCCAGTTCCCTCAGCCCATAAGACTTGTGCTCCAGATCCCTCAAAGCTTCGCTGTCCTTCCCTGGACACACTCCAAGGCCTCAATGTCTTTCTTGTATTGAGGGGTGCAAAGCTGAATATAGTTCTTGAGGTGCGTTCTCACCAGGGCTGAGTACAGGGAGACAATCACTTCCCTGCTCCTGCTGGCAACACTACATAGAAGCCAGGATGCTACTGGCCTTCTTGGTCACTTGGGCAAACTGCTGGCTGATGTTCAGCCGAGCGTTGACCACCACCCCCATGTGTGTTTCTTCCACATATTTTTCCAGCCACTCTGCCCCAAGCCTGTAGATTTGCCTGGGATTGTTGTGGCCAAAGTGCAGATCTTGGCACTTGATTTTATTGAAGCTCATACAATCAGCCTTAGCCAGTTTGTTAAACCACTTGTTTGAGAACCATGCAGGAGTTCTGTGCAGTGCTCAGCATGTGGCCCATTGCTACTGGCCATGTAGTGCAGCAAATTTTTTCATAATCCTGTTGTATTCCCCTGGATGACCTCAGAAGTAGTGAGGAATGTTGTTTTCTCTTTCCTGCTGAATTTTGTTAATCGCATTCTTGCGTGCATGTCTGATGTCCCAACTGCATAAATTGAAGTTCTTTTAAAAGTCAGTGTGTACCTAATTGGTGAGAGTTCTCATCTCCATTGTAACTGAGGAGAAGGTGGGAGGGAAAGAATACGCCTGCATAAAAATGCAGCAGTTACAGAAATAATCACGTCTAAAATGGCCCAGCTGGGTAAAAGTTGTAGCTATGAGGTTAAATTGCGTAATTCCCCTAAGATTTGAATGGTTAAATTTGTACTCAAATTACAATGTACAGTTAGCATGTTTATTTATTTAAGAAATGCTGTGATTAAGTTACCTATGCATAATGGTGGCTTCTGTGAGTGCAAATAAGTTGAATTAAAAAACTAAAACTCTCACAGGAATATGAAAATTGTTCTGCCCATGTCCAATAGAGTGCTTTTCATGAATGATCAGTGCTATGGATTTGTTCCTCTGGGGAAACAAAATCCCGCACACACTTCAAAAAAACGAGTGTTGGCAGTAGAAAAGTGACTCTGGAAATATGCACAGGGAAGTTATATATAGTGAAGTTATATATAGTAAAGAAATCTGTTCTCTGCCCTGCATGCAAGGAAGGCGCACGCAAAGGGCTGTGCACTAGAAAGGAAGACTTTCTTCTGCGAAGTGACCATTGAGCTCAGCACACTGACTGGAATTTGTCAAAGTTTGCAAACTTCCAGCAGTAAGCGAGTGACACTTCTCAGGCATGACTTCCTCTTACCAGCCTGCTTGTCTGAACCCCAAGATAACAGCTTCTGGCTCATTATGCATGCATTTCTTTATTTCAACTTCTGTGTGCTTGTGGTTGGGCAGTGCTGGACTGGAATCACCCCTGGTCCTAATTGATTTGCACCCAAGGTCAGTTTGGCTTAGGACCCGCATTCCCAGCAGTCACAGTGTTGTTCTAAGGATGATTTATCCTCCCTGGCCCAAACGAGTTCCCTGTGCCAGTGTCAGATGGTGCACACACAACTGAGAAATTCAATTTTTCTCTTGGACACTTAAATTCCACAAGAGATGAAGCTCTGTTAATTCTCATGTAGCTTTGATCATGGTGAATGAAATGCTAGTTGCCAACAGGAGGTCAAAGGAAGTCATTTAAACTGATTGTTTGTAAAGGAAGCTATCAGTTAGGGCTTAATGTGTTTGGCCCAAGCTGAACTTTAAAATGGGATCTTAAATCGCTTTTAGGTTGGTCTTCTGAGCTGACTCCAGAGAGCACAATGATGCTGGGCAAATAGAGTAACTATTCTGTAATTCTTTTTAAATTGGTCAAAAAATGTTTGTACAGTGTGACAACAGTTAGTGAGATGATTAGCTAGGTCAGGAGGAAGGGCATGTTTTGTGCAGGGGAATTTTTCCAGAGTGGAAGGGAAAAGTGGGGGAAATGTCTCTTCTGTTCTCTGGGTAGCAGGAATGATTTGGAAGCTCTAATCTCAGATAAAACATGATGTCAGCCAGTATCTCCCTTTTTCAGAGCTTTGGTTGCTCATCTCTTGCTAGCTTTAGCAATAGCTTTAGCTTTCTGATTTGAACTCAATCCTGATCTAATGCAACAGTGTTGGTAACTTCATTTTCCTAACCGGGGTTGCTGTTGCTTACTCAGTATATTTTGCATTGCTTTTCCTATCCAACTTTCCACTCATCCAAGTGTAGTGCTCCAATTCATTTAAAGCCTCTCTCATCCAACAGACCAACACACATGATGGGAGTTGCAGAAAAGGCTGTTATCAGACAGAGAAGCCCTTTCTTAAAAAAAAATAAGGAACATTAAAAAAGCACAGGAAAATCATCAGAACTTTTGCCTGCAGCTCAAAATGCTCAGAAGCCAATGGTCTCTCTTGGACCAACATGTAACTGCATATGTTATTGCATCCTGCATGCTTCTTTCTAAGCTGCACCCATGCATGCACCCGCCATGCAAAAATGCCAGCAATGTTGTGGGACCCTGATAAAACCTACAACACTGAGTTTTTGAGCTAATCAATTATCAGTGAGTTGTCCACTGAGTGGGTATCCCAAGCACAGACCCAGTGTTGCACAGGGAATTCCTTTCCTCAGGCATCTGGGCTGAAGTTAAGCCCACACCCATGGGCTGTCGCTGTACCTCTTTCAGAAAGAGATTTGTTCATTCACCCATTCATTCTCTTCGTCTGGACCGAGTTCTCATTGTTGCCTGAGCTGCTTTTGCGGTGTGGATTGTTCCTAGAATCCCTGGAAGAGTTTCTTCATCTCTCTTGCACCTCTCCCTCCTTTCCACTGCATTTGTAGATGGGAATGCTCTTTAAGCAGTGTGCAAATCCGTGTATGATGAAATCAATTCTTTGGCTTTTTTTCAACTCCTTGTTTCTGGCAGCTGGTCCTTCATAGTGGTGCACTAATGGGGCAGGTCAATAATACTGTATGACTGAGAGGAAAAGCAGAGGCTGATTTCTTTGAAACCTGGAATACCTTTGGGTGTTCGAGAAGCACTGTGGAAAAGGCCACACGATTTTGTCATTGGAGCCTTTCTGAAGTGGAGCCAGCTTCGTCTCACAGCCAGAAAGCAAGCTGGGTCAGAAAGCTGGCAGAGCTTTTGGTTCAATTTTCATCTTTGTCTGAATGAACGGGCTGTGAGTGCTGCTGAAGGCTGAGCTCTCCATCCCTCTGCTGCAGCATGAGGACTGCAGTGGTTTGTACTGGAGGTCAGTGGGGTGGAAAGCAGGGGTTCAAAGCAGAGCTGCCAGAGCATTCTGGTTCATGGTGGAGAGTAGAAGGGTGTTCCTTTCTGCTTCCCAGCTGCAACCAACTTCTTTGGAGCAGAGAAGGCAATGGATTCCCACCAGCAGTGTCCTCACCAGGGGACTGCAAAGCCCTCACCAGCCAGTACCAACGCCTGCTTCCTTTGGGGTTCTACTTTCATATCAGAGCAGATGCCATCAGAAGTCTGTTGTCTGGAGAGGCAGTGGAAGAGGTGACTTCCTCTGTATGAAAGTCTCTATGGCAGTCTCGTGGGACAGGGCAGAATGCTGGGAGCTTCTGCCCAGAGAAATAATATTTCTTTGGTATTTTCTTAGAATTGTGGAGGGAAAACTAATTCATCCATGTTGCATTCAGTTCTAATTTATTGCTGTTGTCTGTGTTTCTAATTTTCTGTTTGCTGGAGTGAGAGGAGTCTTTGAAGAGTTATATATTCTCTCTATTTATGTCCTTGTAGATGCTGAACACAATGAGCAGTTTTCCCTTGCCTTTCTGTCCAGTTGAGTCTGTGCCTTTCATCTTCTCACAGAAGTTTTGTTGTGCATGGGTTTGTGGCAGTTCCGTTCCACTCCTCTGCAGTGGGTCTGCCCTCTGTAGTTCAGTTAGATCTGCACATCCTGGGCATTTGCATGGATCCAGACACTTCGAAAAAATGTTTTTGGGTTACATTTTCTTGTAATTTGATCTCTGCAAAACTGGTTGCTGGAGGACAGTTTTACAAGAACACAGTTAAGTTGTTATATATAATATATGTCATTATATGGTTCAACCCATAGTTTGGAAGTTCTTCATTTTATGTCTTATTGCTCCTGTCAGCTTTCTTGGCTTGGCTGAGGCCACCTGGAGGCCTGGGCTCTCTCTGGTGTAAATTCCACTGTGCTGGGCCCTTAGACATGTACCATGCATGTCCATAGAGGAGGTAGCTGGTACTACTGAAAATGAGCATTTCTTGCTTCTCCCTTCCCCTACTCGTTCATGGTTTACTTCAGATTCTTACTTTTCTCACAGCAATACAACCTTGAAGTATTTCTCTTTCACGAGTAAAACTAGCTGTTGAGCATTTCTGGCTTATGGCACTTCTTCCGTGTTCTCATCGCTGTTGACAAAGAAATGTTGAATGAGAGAAGTGTTATAAAACCACGTCTATATATTTATTCCTTGTGAGTTGTTATCTTGCTGTGCTAATGATGGCTCTTTACTATGAGATACACAGGCATTTCTGAGTCACCCACGTAACCATTTGGTTCTGAGACGAGGCAAACCCGCTCTCAGCGCTGGTGTGCAAAAGGAGAGGAGTGAGACTGGATGGCACTGGGACAACTTCTGGACTGTCATCTCTACAGTGCTGAGACGTTCTGGCTTTGTTGTTTTGCTGCCTTCCCTTAGCATGGAATTACTTATTCATATGTAATATCAACATGACTTTGTTGCCCACACACAGAAACCCTACCTATCTCCAGGCAGTTGGAGTGGGACTACAGCAGTGTGGCTCTTAAAACCAAAGGCACAAAGGCTCTCTTAGTGTTTCCTCTCCTGGGAATTAAAAAGAAATGGAAAAATATCTTGCCAATCTGGAGCTCTTATTACAGAGAAATACACAGCTGTTGCTGCTCACAATACATATTTCAACCATTTGAAATAATTCAGATTTGCCAGTCTGGGGCATATCTACTTAAAATTCAACCCAGTGCTTCTTGGTACATGTGTGAATAGGAGTTTTGCCATTGATTTCATGGAGGGCAGAAACAAGCCCTGTTGTTTGTCATCCTATGAGTAATACACTTCCTGCATGTACTGAATGTTCAGGAAATCAACCCAAAGTGGTAGACCTGATGTCTGAGCACTGGAGCTGTGAGACCAGTTTCCCACTTTCTCACAGAAAGGTCTGTGAATTAGCACACAGCAGATGACACATTGATGGGAACAACCTGGAACGTAAATCTCAGTGATTATAGCTAGACAAGGAGGATAGAGAGTGGTGCATGCAATTCTTCACTAGAGTGCATGTTTTCAAAGTGAAGGGACTTACAGCGTCAGGAAAGGTATGTGTGCCACTCCATATTATATTTATCCACAAATAAAAGCTAACTGAAGCTTTGGCAGCATTTGGATGTTAGATGTGACACAAGCTTTGTCAGTACAAGATAGGGTTGCATGACACGGGCTGAGAGTCTGAGTTACTTTACTGAGATTGCACAGGGCTGCTTCTTTGTGTGAGAAAAAGCATGTATGAACCAGCTCATTGCACTATTAATGATTACCCATCCTCCATTATAGAGCAGCATGAGTTGCATAGCTAGCATATCTAACCGTTAGCTAATGAGCATGTTCACTTCTGTCCAGGCTGAACTGAGAATGGGAGAACGCACTCTTCTGGCTGTACATTAACCATGTGTGCTGTGGGATCCAGCTCCAGACCAATGCTGTGAGTTGGAGGGGGCAGCAGTGCTGAGCAAGGCACAGGAGGGAAAACAAGGGATGCGTGGGTGAAAAAGCAGAAGAAAGAGGCTTGGATGAGAATGCAGCAAGCTTAGGAACAAACGCCTTGCAAGCCAGGGCTATCTTGCACAAACAATGTATCTAAGAGGAGATAGGAGTCTCCGGTGGCTTAGAAGAGGCATCAGATGAACACCTTGGACATGCCCTCTCTGGAGCATGCAGATGACTGACTGGTCACTGGGCGGCCTTCAGCTGACAGACACGCTCTAAAGCTAGGGCAGATGCTGAACAAACAGAGCAGCCTTCCAAGCTGCTGCTTGGCTGCCATTTGGCTGAGACCTGGAGGAATCCCACACCCAGAGGCCATACTGGTGCCTCACTTGGCTGGTTCTGTGCCTGCCCACACCAGGTCTGACAGACTGTTGTCTTGTATGGACCTTCAGGTTTGGATGTGCCTTATCCCAAGTGCAATATTTCATACATATTTTTGTAATTCATTGAGCACTCTCCTTTGCTCTCGTGGCAACTAGCCACCTATTTAATGTATTTAGTGTATTTAATCCAAAAATAAGTGTTGTAGATTATAAATAGCTCCTGCACACACAGGGAATCTATTCCAAGAAAATGGTTGGATGAGGTGCCTGAAGGAAGGAAAGGCATCTTGGTTCAGTGAGGTGCCAAGGTACACACGGCTGGCTTCCCCTGGCCGGTGGGAATGGATTGCTGTCAGAGTTCTTCCTA
Organism: Centrocercus urophasianus; assembly: GCF_019232065.1. Lineage (NCBI taxonomy): Eukaryota > Metazoa > Chordata > Aves > Galliformes > Phasianidae > Centrocercus > Centrocercus urophasianus. Next base: position 17,615,970 of record NW_024884811.1, read on the forward strand.
TGTTTGCACCTTTTCCTGAATGTTATGTTTCAGGCAGCAGACTTAACTTCGGTAATGAATAGCTGCAAAGAGCCATAACATGAAAGCATCTCAATCCCCGTAGTGTTAGTAGTATTAAGTTCTTTACAGAAAGAGTGGTGAGGTGTTGCAACAGGCTGCCCAGAGAGGCTGTGGATGCCCTGTCCCTGGAGGTGTTCAAAGCCAGCCCTGGGGGTGGGCCCTGTGGTCAGCCTGGTCTGGTATTAAATGGGGAGGTTGGTGGTCCTGCATGTGGCAGGGGGTTGGAGATTCATGATCCTTGAGGTCCCATCCAACCCTGGCCATTCTGTGATTCTGTGTGATTCTATTTCTCTCCTGTTTGAGGAATCAAGGAAAATACATTACAGATGCTCTTCTCTGTCCGTCATAGTTTTTTGTCATAGATCTGATGTAGACCCGGAAAAACTATTATTTTGATACACAGCAAAGGGGAATGAGAGTTTGCTGGCTGCAAAGGGCCATTTAGAATTGCAGGAATGAAGTAACTCAGTTTTCCAGCATTGTTACCCTTACAGAGCTCTGCTGGAGATGCCAAACAGTAAGAGCTTGAATGCAGCTGATAGACTTATTTTTCTTTTGCAAGTACATGGATCCCAGTTATCATACAGTTTCAAGGTCTTAAAGACATCATTCCTACCATACTGAAGATGCCTAGGGGATGTTTAACGCTGATCACCAGGCACTGGGGTGAAGCAGAGACCCAAACACAGAGCTCTCCATTCTGGGGCCACACAAAGAATTGCACTACCATGGCCATGCTGTCACCCAGTGACATCCAAGTTGTGGGTACTGCCACTGGAAACTCACAAGGCTATTGTAGGCCTCTGTGTCCAAGGAGCTGCAGATGGAAAGAGCAAATCTGTTTTCAACTTGCATTTGCAGTTGTTCCCAGTGCAAATGCCTGCATAAGGCAATACAAAAAAGCACTGAAGAAAGGCTCAGGGCAAGCCCTTCAAGCTGCTTCTAACCTGCTACAGCCTCTCACTGCATCCCCTTTGCACACTGAACAGGAAAGGTCAGACAAGAGACGTGAGTTCTAAATTACCTGTGACAGAGGCTTCCAAGTGATGGGACTGTGGACGAGGCTTGGAGTGTAAGACCAGCTGTTTAAGACAAGTCGGCTTTAGCTTTCTGACTTGTATGCAAATTAATTTTCCTTTCTTGCAGGACTTTCACTTACAAAGAGCTTAATAACCTTTTCCCATGTTACAGCTCTTCCTACTTGTGAGCAGTGACTTGGAGTCCTCATTAATCACGCTGACACTGCCTTTAAACTTCTGACAGGGAAAATCCTGCCAAGGTGGTGTGGTCTGTCAGTAGCATTTTAGCTCACTCTGTCTTGGCCTCTGATAACTTCAGTCTCCACTTATCACTTTCCCATAAAGAGAAATGGAAGTGACAGATGTATCATGCTGTTTTACTTATCTTAGGGCAAATATTCTGTCTAACGTGTGTATCTGTTGTGATTTAACATGCTAAGACAGTATCTCTGATGATACTGGAGTAGCCCAGCATAAACTGTGCTGTGTATCTTTCAAGTAGTTAATTAACATACTACAGTATTATATTAATTGTATAGCAGAGTGAGGAGATTGGGATGATAATTAATTACAGTTACTCTCTATGAACTGGATGCCTAATGCTAAAACTGCACTCTTACATATCCAAGTGACACTTCTGATCTTTACTGTCCTGAGAGTCTATTCTTTCAAACTTTCAGTTACCACAGTCAGGTGGTTCAATGTTCATGTGTAAGTCTTGGCAGTTCCACAGAAATAAAACTGTCTGGATTATGTTAAGGTTGCTAAAAACCTGTGGACTCTGGGTGTGTTTGGAAGGGAAATTCGTTGAGGATTCCCAGCAACGTAGAAAGGAAGTCCCTGAATTGGAGATGGTCACATGCTTATCGTATATGCTTACAAATTATCTTATAGCTACCATGAAACATGGAACGTGGGAATGGGAAGGCTTTTGGTTTGAGCGAGCGCACTCTTACAAGCTCCTGTCACATCTTTGGATTACAATGCAAATGCATTTATAGTGGAACCAAGTGGGACCAGGGGTTTTGTCTCCAGGAAAGCCTTTGTTATTCCTCTAATAATTGCTATCAAGTTGTATATTTGGTGCAGATGACAGCGAGAGTAGAAACCAGATGGCACAAGGTGCTTATGTAAGGCTTATGGTAGTGTGGTGAGACCTGGAAGTTGTTCTGAGAAGGAGTAAGACATGCAGGAGATCAAGCCCTGTTGCTGGTAGTTATTAAAGAACCTGCAAAGGAATAAATATGGAAAGGAGTGTGTGTCAGAAGCATTGCTGTGAAGCACCCTTAATTTCTTGCACCCATTTATCTTTCAGTTATAGACAAGAACCAGGGCACTTTCAGCCTCAAGTCAAACCAGATGTAAATACCTTATTTTGGAGTAAGAGGTCGTTCTCCAGGCAAAATGCTGTATTTGTCTTAACACTTCACTTAATGAATATTTGAATGTGGGTTTTCCTTGTTTCTGGAAGGAAAGCTGTCTTTCCCAGTGTGCTCAGTTTGCTTTCTGTTTGTGCTCAAAAAACATTGCATGTGGGGTCTCCCACATGCACCGTTGATCACTGGAAGTCAACATTTTGTGAGCTCAAAAGAACAGATATTTTTTGTCCCTAATTTTCTTCCCTTCAATAGTCCCATACCACTGCCGTTTAGTTTCTAATCTTTGGTTCTCCCATTGTGGAGAACTCAGTAGTAACAGTCATTCTTGTAACAGATGCTACACGAATGAACTAGTTTATTGTATTTTTCATACAAATATCAGCAGATTTACACAATGTTCACTACTGAACATGGAGGGTGACCAGAAATTAATTTCCCTGAAATGAGTATGCTAGACCCTATTTCTGAGTAATTTATAGTAGATATGTTAGAGTGGTCAGTCCTCATGGAAAGCAGTCTTTTATCTCTGACACAACCAGCATGGCTCTAATGGGAAGGGACTCTTCAACTGAGACAGTTTAAAAACACTTGCCTTTTGACCCCTTTCTTTGAGAAGTGATTGAATGTGTGGAGTGTTTTTGCAAGGGGTGCAGAATAAATAAGCAGCAAGTGAGCTGTCACAAACTGTAGAGTGAAGGTCGTATTCTCTTTTTGCTTGTGTTTTGCCAGATTAACTTCAGTGGAAGGGATGGCTGAGCTGAGTTGAGCCTGTTTCTGTGATGAGTTACATGTGCTGCACAGAAAGTTGGAGTGAAAGTTTAGTAAAATCTGCCTTGTTTAGAGAGAAATTTAGGAAAATATCTATCAATACTAATAAGGTGGCAAAAACAGCATGCAGAAGATGGAAATAACTGTATATTTTGTGCCTGTGGCATAACCCTGCCATCTCTCAAGCCTTCCAACCAAGAGGGTTTGAAAGCTTTGGGACCTCCACTCACTCATGTCTGTGTTAAAGCATCCATCACTTTGGAGTGCCCGTGACTCCGCAGGAGCTTCAGCCAAGGAAAACACAGCTGAGAGGAGATGCCCCAGCAGGGGTATGTGCATGAAATCTCCAGGCTACGTTTGCTTTGGCATGAACTCCAAGAATGGCCGTGGGGGCTGACAGTTCCCCTGTGCACTGCAGACCTGGTGCAGCTTCCCTCCATACCCCTCACTCCGCTCTCCCACTGGTTCCATCACCTGGGCTGCACTGGTCTGTGTCAAGCTGTAGCAGGCCTCTGTATTGCAGGGAGAAGACCATGGTGCATACTGATCTCACTGTGATGTGCTTTAATGGAGATTGCAACACTGCAGTTGCCGCTAAGCAGCCCCAGTAGAATATAAGGAAATGAGTGCGGCAGTGCTGCATCAGGGGCAAGTGGGAAACTGCAGGATGTGTTTTATCGGGTGAGATATCTGTTTTCACTGGAATATTTTACATTAATAAATATGCATATCTTGTATTTCAATACTGTGATCAGGGTCAAATATTGCCCCTGAAATACATACCTTAGACTTTACACAACCTGTCCAAAGGTGGGAGAGCAGAGATTAGGGCGCTTTGCAGACAGCGTGCTGAGGTTCAGAGATTAGGGTCCACATGCTTAAAGATGTTTAGACTGTGGAAGGTCTGGGCTTATGTCATTTACCCAAGGTCACAATATGGAGTCTGAGGCAGAGAGGTAACTGAATGCATTTGCTCCACCACTTTGCTTTCTTGTTTGCGTGTGTGAAAATTACATATGCTCATTAGCATGAGCATGTTGAAAAGCACATTTTTGGACAGTCACTTTATCCACTGTCTTCGGATGTCCTCCATGCATGTGGCTTGGTGCTTTACTCACTGGAACATCTTTCTCAGCATTTGCAAACTGTTGAAAATCAAATTTGCCAATTAATCATATGTCATTGATGACAATGACACTATATGAAATTAAAAAACACACACACACAAAAACCTTTTAGGTGTAGATCTTCAGTTAGCACAGATCTCTCACTGAGGTACCCTTTGGCTCAAGCCTTCAAGCACTTTTCAGTGTGTAGTTTGCGAAGACAACATTCACCTCGCTGCGAATCCATCATGACACAAGATGTGGTCAACATCAGGCTCTGTTAATTAGATGCTTTTGTTGCATTAAGCTGTAGCAGTCTTGAGTGCTCCACTTCCTTTGCAACCAAATGGCTGTCTTTCTCCATGCTTGCCACCATGACATGAAAAAAAAGAATGAGCATGCAAACTTTAATTTTGTATCATGAGATCTAATATCCTACCTGTTTTGTTCCTCTATACACATGCAGGAACTGTGCAGGTAGCTGTGTGTGTCTGGTTAAAGGCATCTCTGACACAGTGACTCAATGACCTTCTGAAGTCCTCCGCATTGGCCTGTGCTGCTATGGGGTGACCACTGCTAATTCTGAATGGAAAAAGCACATAAACTTCAAGCAGAGGGACCTTGTTCTAACTGTTACAGAGACTGGGTAAAGGAGAACTTTTTATCTTACTGACTGACACATAGAGGGATGGCCCAAGCCTTGTCAAAGGAGCCAGGACTGACGAGAAGCACATACACACCTCAGGGCCAGTTGGTGTCTGTTAGCCAGGATGCCAAGAAAGATTTCACATTCTTCAGCTCTAATCTCTTATAACAAAATGGAATTCAAACCTAACCCCTAAGAGAATAAGTCTGCTCTGGTTAGTGTCAAGTCAAGTCTCATGGGCTTGTTTTGGCGGATTAGACTAAGGTTTACCTATTTTCAGCTTGAACAGCAGCACTATCATTTTAGGTGATATTTTCAAAAGGTGTTTATTTTTGTTACTAAGCTGAGATGAGCCCTCTATTTACCCATGAAGCGGAGGAAGCAGCCCAGGGTAATTCCTCTCAGTAGCTGTGATGATCTCTGGAAGCAGTGCCTGATGGTTTCTGTTGCATGGTTCCCGTGGAGCCTTTTTCCATGGCTAAGTTAAAAACAGTTGCATCGCATTTCAGCTACCTTGATCCAGCACTAATGTGTTTCCCTAAAAACGCCTCTGACTGAAAACAGAGACTTTTTGTCTCCTACGTGGATTAAAGATCATAACAGCGTTTCTGGAAAATACGCATCCACCCTCTGCCTCGGTGTTTTTATTTAATGCGTATTTTTTTGGTGCATTTCGCATGTTTGGCTCCAGAGGTGAGATAATGCCTTTTACTACTAGGAAAAAATACATGAAATATTGTCACTGTCCCAGTTTGTCATCTTCTCATGGAGCAACACGGGTTGGCTGAAATTAAAAGGTGAGAAGGGTAACTGCCTTTGCCCAGATTTTCAACCCTTCTCCTCCCAATCTATTCTTTGCCACCAAAAAATTCCCTGTGCAACCACATCACTGCCTTCTCTGCATTGCCCCCTACTCCTTTCCTGCTCTGTTGCATGCTCTCCTGCCTATTCTGACCTTCTTTCAAGGTGTAATACCTGTGAGGACCCTCAATTCTTGCTGTAAGATTCCCCGATAGTTCTTCAGCTCCATTCTCTTTCTTCTTCTCCCTCTTCCCTTTATTTATTCATTTATTTACTCTGTGTGTGTGTGTGTCCTTTCTCCCCATTCCTTACTGTCCAGATCTGTTCCATGTGGATTTATGGATCATAGAATGAATCATAGAATCATGGAATGGCCTGGGTTGAAAAGGACCTTGAAGATCATCTAGTCTCAACCCCCCTGCTATGTGCAGGTTCACCAACCACAAGATTATCTCTGTTGGTTTTTGCCTCAGCTTTCTGTCTAGCTCTGCCTCCTGCTTCTTTGTTTCATGTGGCCTTTTTGTCTGGCACCTAATCATAAAGAGACTAGGAAGAATCTCCCTCTCTTTCTAGGGAGCTAGGTATAATTATTCAGGGCTTTTTCTATCTCAGTCTTGGTTTGGCTTTTGTCTGAGATATGATGCTGCTGCAGATGCCTTCTGAAGTTAAAATGACATGGAAAACCCCCACGCTGCCCAAGCATTGACAAACACTTAACAGCTAAGCTTGGACTACACAATATCCCTGGGAAGAACAGATTTGGTCTGGACATCCACATGAAAGGCACCCTGGTTTGCAGATGGCCAACACCAACACAAGGCCTTTCAAATCTCAGACCAAGATGCTCTTTAATAGTTCTGTTTTCTGTTTGTTTACACCTTTGGTCCAACTCTGATCCCCCTGAACATATGAACACAGACAACTGGAGATCTGGTGGAGTCACCACTAAGACACTTGATGCAAACACAATACTGCAGTGGGATTAAGGCTATTTACAATACCTGGTTCCTTTCTTTTTAATTGTAGCAGATGCAAAAAACACTGTTGGAACAGTCAGTTGTAAATGGATTAGCAAAATTCACAGCACATACCTCTGTAAACTCCAGTGAAACATCTTACACCCCAAACCATGACCTTCATAGCATTTTAAAGGTGGGGTGGGAAGGAGCGAGCGATCATCTTTCCTGTTCAGGATCACCTTTGACCTTTCAAACCTCTTTGTGCATCTTTGCTGACCCTAAAAGTAGGATCCAACTGAGGTCTGTGACCAGCAGGACAATGTTTCATCTGCTCAGCATCTTCTGAGCTCATCAAGGACATAAGGAGCTCGCTGTGTTGCTGGGGAGTCAGGGTTGCCCTCCTCCTCCTGCTCTGCAGTGTGCAGAGACTGCATGTTTCCAGGGTGGAAGTGCTCTTCTGAAAGAGCCCCTTCTGTCACAGTGATTAAACTCTGCTTCTGAGATATTCCCTTGTCCAGCAAAACCCAGAAAATAAACTTGAGGTTGTGTCATTAACATCGTTATGGATGATTTGTAGGAAACAGTGCCTATTCCCACACAAACAACATAAATAAACCTCCTGATAAGCACTTTACTAGATTGAATTCCTCATCCTTTTCTTTGAGACTGTTCCAAAATTTAGCATGCAGCTTCATCAACTTCATACATGCTGGAGTCGGGCAGGTCAAAACTAACATGACCCTGCACAAGCAAAAGCATCTCTCGCACGAGAAATCACTTTCAGCTTGTTTACTATATGTAAAACAGTCCCAGATCATTCCTGCCCCAAGGCAACAGGAACAGCTCAGTGTTTCCTCAACAACCGCCACCCTTCAACACTTTCCAGGAAGCAAGCCTTGTTCTCAGGATGGCCCCAGTGCAAGGTCATTAGAGCCAAGATGAGGTTGATGAAGCAAAATGATGAAAGCCTCAACTTCAATGTGTTCAGAGCTATCAGGGTTATTAAAATATGGGTATCGTTGCCTGCTGCTGAACCTCTCTTTTCTCTTTACTACTGACCACACTTTCTTTCAAACATGAGACTCTAAGGCTTGCTTTGCAAAGAGTTGAGTACAGGACTGGCTTCACCTGCCCGTTACCTTGTTTGGATTAACAAGGCTGTTTCCATGAATTAAATGAAAACATATGTAAGCTGCTATAACTTTTTTAATTACAAAGACAGTAAAGTGTCTTTTTAGCTGATACATGCCTATCTGGGAGGCAGGCATTACAGGAAAAGCAGAGAGCAGGGTTAAGCAATTCAGGTAGTGATTCAGATCCACTCTGAATGGCAAAATTTCTGGGGAAATTCTAGGGCAACAGATTTATCCCAGGCCTAAACAGCAATCCTTTAAATCAGAGTTCTTTCAGAGCTGTGGCACTCAGAACCACCCACAAGGTTTCAGCACTGTGCTCAGTGTGATACAAATTCTTTAAAAATTAGAGCTTTTGGGAGGGACTGTAGCCACTTCTAGGCTTCAGAATGCAGTTAGTTGGTCACTTGCTATCTACAGGCAGAAATCTAAAGCAGCAGAAACTTCATTTCAGACCTCGTTACTGGATGCTTTCCACTTGAGGCAGGAGGGTGAAGAGCACAATGTACAGACAGGTGTCTCCTGGTGCCTGCATCCCAGCATGCAGATGCTGCTCCTCTGCTGCTCTCTCAGGATCAGGGATGGCTGTGAGACAAGAGGGCTCAGTCCTGTGGGAAATACCACAGCTCTCACGGGCTTCAAGACAGCGAGTGCTGCCTTTGCTTACTCATTATTTGTGTAAAGAAAAAGAAGGAACTATGGAAGAATAAACATTCAAAATGTCATATCAACAGCAAAGGCAAGAAGTGGAAAAAAATCTGCTGTTCAGAACTCCCTTATTCAATTGAGCACAGAGAAAGAAGGAACAAGCAACAGCACCTAGAGCAGAGAAACACTCCGAGTTTGGCAATTCACAGTGCCTGCAGCAGAGCATGGCAACAGTGGATGCTCCACAGGGAAAAGCCTGAAAAGCCCCAGAACTTCTCCAGTTCAGAGTTTACTGTCCACTGGTTTTCTTGGTACTGGACAATATAACAAAGGGGTTAACAGCTTAATTGTAACTGAATCATAGATTGGGATCTGCATTATTTTAACTACTATAGTCTTCCTGGTACAGAAGGGGAAACCGAGGCATTGAGGGAGTGAAGTGTCTTGTTCAAACATCCCCTGTTGCCTAGCCAAAAATAGGAGGCAAAATGGTTTGAGTCCTCTTACATCCCCGTATTACTTCTCTGATGGCTTAGCATGGGTTTTACAGTTTATTACTTGCTTATCTCTGACTTTCCTGGCTGTAACAATACATATGTGAGTGCATTCTAACTGTAAATGAGGTTATTCATCCTACAGGTGAAAGTGACACCAGGGCTGCCTCACACACCCTCATCTCCCCAAAGTCTTCAATACCGCTAGGGAGTTATGTACTGACCAAAGCTAGGATAGCTGACAAAGGCTTTGCAAAGCCATCGTCATTTTGTGGGTTTTCTTGTGGGGAGTTTAAGGGTGACAGCAGGATATGATACAGCAGCCAGAGCCAATGCAGCATTTTATCAAAGTCTGTCGTTGCTAATCTCCTTTTTATGAACGGTAGGGAAGTGGCAGTCATTCACAGGGGTAAACAGCAGTCCCAGCAGAGATGCTTTGAACTGCAGTGCTCCTTTGGGAGAGATGTGAGATAACGCCGAATCTGGAAAGCATCAGTGATGGTGCATCGAGGGCCGCTCATCACCGCCGGGGTTCCGGACCTTCCCCTTTCTGTCACTTTCTGTCCCCCCCACCCCACCCCTTACCCCGCGCTCCCCGCAGCCGTGGGACCGCGAAAGACACGAGTTGGGGAGTTGGGTCCGCGGGGTCCCCCCGACTCCCTCCGCACATCTGCCGGGGTCCCGCCCAGCCGCGGGGCCGCATCTGCCGGCACATCTGGGCGGGCGCGGCCCCTCCCCGCGGGCACATCTGGCGGCCGCGGGGGGCGGCCCTCCGTCGGGGCGGGGACAGCGGCCCGCGGCCCAGCCCAGCCGCCGGTCGGGGCGGGCAGAGCCGGCGCGGCGCGCAGCGGAGAGGCGGCCCGATGGGGCGGCCGGCCCGCAGCCTGGCTTCGCTCCGGCTGCTGCTGCTCCTGGCGCTGGGGCACGCCTGGACTTACCGGGAGGAGCCGCAGGACGGCGACAGGTGAGTGTCCTCCGGCCGCGGGTTACCCTGCGCTCCCCTTCTTTTTTCCTTTCCTATTACTGATTTTCCACCCGGCGCCCTGTCTTACAGGGAAGTCTGCTCGGAGAACAAAATCGCCACCACCCGCTACCCGTGCCTGAAGCCCACGGGCGAGCTCACCACCTGCTTCAGGTGAGCGCGGAGCCGCGGGACACACGCGTGGGCGCGGCTTTAACACCGCGGGCACAGCGTGACCGTCTCGAGCTCCTTGCCTGTCCTCTGCTCCGCGCGGAACCATCCGGCGTTCCGAACCCCCGGCGGAACGGGAGGCTTGGTCACGGCGTGCGGCATCTCTGCTGGCAGCTCCCCTGCTGTCCGGGGAAAAGGTTGGGTAACGCTGCCAGTGTCACCTCCAAGGCAGCGCTGGAGAGATTGCGAGGGGTTTGGCTGCTGGACCCCGGCTGTCAGTCGTCGATGCGGATGGGTGCAGACAGGAGGGCAGTGGAGCTGCATCAGTCACAGAATGACCAGGGAAATGTGCTGGGCTCACCCCAGCGAGTAGCCGTTTGAGTTTTTAGGTGGATGAATCAGACCTTCAGAATGACTGAGTGCTTCAGCTCTGCGGGACAAGTCATCTGAGAGCTCTGCAATTAAATGAATTCAGGGCAACCCCAATTCTCTTCTCTCTTCCCTTCCCTTCC
>NW_024884811.1:17626726-17645312 GCF_019232065.1 Centrocercus urophasianus
GCTCTCTTCTTTCCTCTTTTGTGTATACTTCCATGTCCCATCCCGTTCCCCTTCCCTTTCCCCTTCCCCTTCCCCTTTTCCTTCCCTTTCCCTTTCCCTTCTTTTTAAGCTGTGTGTTTGAGAAACGTCAGTAATCTTAAAGCTGTCGTAAGGATGATAAAGAACACTTGATGATACATTGAAGTATACACAAAGCATGAGAACACACATATCCCTTTACTGATGTCCTCTGATTAGCTCCATCTGCAGATGAGACTTCTCATCCATGAAGGCTGCTTCTTGTGAGAGCTTTTGCTTTGTGGAGTCAACTGCACTCTGCTCATGTGTGTGTATGCCTGCGTGTGCCAGAGCCACTTATGTATATAAAAATGTTATAAGGCACACTGGTGCTCACGAGAAGTGTTACAGAGATTCCTAGTTTATTCCCAGGGTCCTGGTATTTTCTTTTTGGTACAGGTATCTGATTGCTGCAGACTCATGATGCAGCAGTGCTGTACTGTTTGTGCACCTGGGAAGGTACCACACCTCTGCCTGAGCAGTGTTAGCATCCTTGCAGCCCATGCTTTGCTCATCTTCTTTCCCTATGAAGGAGAGGCAGCACCTGCTTTAATAGCACTGAATTGTAGAACCATAGAGTGGCTGAGTTAGAAGGGACCATAAAAATCAGCCATGGGCTGATTGCCCCCTAGCAGATCAGGCCCCAACTTGGGAAAGGCTGTTTGAAGTTCTGGAGCAGGAACTGCAAAAATACAAAGAACATCGTGCTACTTGCATCTTTGCTGCTGCACATCCCCACATCCCTCCAAGAGAAGTGGGGCTGCTTTGTGCACAGCAGAGGAGGACTTCACAGGCTCCACTGGCTGCTGAGCTCCCTGTGCAAAGAAAGCAGGACTGTGTCTGGCTGCCAAGTGCGCTCATGCTGTCTTTCATCCTCGCTGAGGTGTTGCTGACCTTTGGGCTCTGCTCTGTCAAGCCCTCCCTTCCTTCCCCCCTGCAATTCCCAGGCAGTGTTCACCATCCCCGGCCCACACAGACCCTGGTGAGCATTTCCAAATCACTGCACTGCACACTCTGTGTTGTTGTGGTTCGTGTTTCTAAAGTTTGTCTATGTCTGTGGCTGCTAGGACTGTTTCATCTTGAAAAAAAAGGGGAAAAAAAAGGAAAAAGGTGAATTTCCAAATAGTGACCTTTATCCAGGGTCTGGCACTGAGGATGTGTGAGAGCTCCATCCCTTTCTCTGGGCTCTCCTCCTTTGCATGATAGCATTTCCTGCATGAAGATGTGTTGCTCAGCTGAGCAGCCTCGCATGGAGGATGTCTTGAGTTTATGTTAATTGATACTTCAAGGTTGGAGCTGATAGTGAGATGAGAGGGAACGTGCAAGCATTGGAGAAGCCAGTGATGCCTAAAGATGGGCTTCAGCATACTGGGCCTGGCAGGGAGGTATTGGTGGTTGGACTAGATGGTCTTTGTGGTCATCCAAGCCTTAATGATTCTATTATTTTTCTGAACTTTCAGAGGCCTTACAATCCTGTTTTCACTTCTGGCGCAATACTGAACATTTTAAAAACTTCAGCTGGACATGAAACTCACCTTTGGCTGTAGGAAATTTTCACTCCAGGTTCCTGAAAAGCTTAACTTTGATATTCTGGTATTTAAACTTAAAAAAATTTATTTTTGTCTTCCAAAACTTTTATTTTCATGGTTTCACAATGACAATAATTATGCATCGTGTCATGATTTTAATATTTTGTTAGAGGTAGGAGCTGACAGTATGCCTTTTAAAGCTATTAGCTATTATCATACACATTTAATTCATTTCCTAAGTCAAATTCAATTAACCAAATTGACCCAAGCTCTATTTCATGCCATCCCACACCAGGCATGAGGCAGCACACACTGCTCATTAAAATCTGCAATACAAGAAGTTAAGTAGAAAGAGAGTACTTTTGAAGTCAGATGTCAAAATTCCTGAGCATAAACTCTTGACTGAACACAATTTCTTCTTCTTTTTTCCTCCTGTTGGATGTTTTTTCATGAAAATCAGCATGTTTTGCAGAGCACTTCAGTAAAAAATAGCATCTTCTCATCACAAAAGAAATATTTCTTGAAAATTTTTTACCAGATTTACTCATGAATATAAATGAGCCAAATGCAGGGCCAAGCCAAAAGCAGGGCCAAGCACTGAGAGTATGTTGGCATTTCTCCCTGTGGTCATAGCAACCTTGTACATAATTAGATGTATTTTTCATTTTTGAAAGTGTGCAGTCTGGCCCTTGGCTTGGATTGATTCGTATTTTTTTAGATGTTCTCTGTATTTATTTTCATAAGAAAACAGGGGAACGGATGCAACAAGCAGTTTGAGCTCGTACAGCATTTAAACTCTCATTTAAACTCTTGCATAAAGGCAAAGTGCAAGGTTTTGCATTTGGGCCGGAAGAACCCCAGGCACCCGCACAGGCTGGGAGGAGTGGTCCTTGAGAGCAGCTCGGCAGAGAAGGACCTGGGGGTCCTGATGGACGAGAGACTGAACATGAGCCAGCAGTGCGCTCTGGCAGCTCGAAAGGCAAATGGGATCCTGGGCTCCATCAGGAGAGGGGTGGTCAGCAGGGACAGGGAGGTGATTGTCCCTCTCTACTCGGCTCTTGTGAGGCCCCATCTGGAGTACTGTGTCCAGGTGTGGAGCCCTCAGTACAAGAAAGACATTGAGATTTTGGAAAGGGTCCAGAGGAGGGCGACTAAGATGATCAGGGGGCTGGAGCACCTCCCCTATGAGGACAGGCTGAGGGAGTTGGGCTTGTTCAGCCTGGAGAAGAGAAGGCTGCGGGGTGACCTCATTGCAGCCTATCAATACCTGAAGGGAACCTACACCCAGGAGGGGAGTAAACTCTTCAAAAGGGCTGACAACAGCAGGACTAGGGGAAACGGATCGAAGTTGAAGGAGGGAAGATTTAGGTTGGATGTTAGGGGGAAGTTCTATACAAGGAGAGTGGTTAGGCCCTGGAACAGGCTGCCCAGGGAGGTTGTGGATACCCCGTCCTTGGATGTGTTTAAGGCCAGGTTGGACGGGGTCCTGGGCAACCTGATCTGAATGTGTGTGTTTGGTGGCCCTGCTAGGCAGGGGGGTTGGAACTACATGATCCTTGAGGTCCCTTCCAACCCGGGTGATTCTGTGATTCTGTGTGATTCTGTGATCTGTAGTGATGGCCTGTCCCGGTGGGCATACAGGGTGTAGTGGTAAAACTCCAGTGCTGGGTGAAAAGTGAAATGCTGGATGAAAACTCCAGTGCTGGGTTAGATGTTAGGAAACATTTATGCTCAGAAAGAGCAGTGATGCATTGGCACAGGCTGCCCAGGGAGGTGGAGGAGTCACCGACCCTGGAGGTGTCCAAGGACTGTGGAGATGCGGTATTGAGAGACGTGTGTGGGCATGGTGGGGGAGTTGGGGTTGGACTAGATGATCTTAGAGGTCTCTTACAACCTTAATGACTCTTCAGGGGCTTTGACTCTGTCTATCCCATCTGTGATAATGAAGGGATGTGTCTGTGTGTAAAAACAGCATCTGTGGAGTTGGCATTTTCTTGTTTTATGCTAGCAGTGTCTTCTTGCAAGGGGATGGTGATGTTTCCAAGTGCAGGAAACTCAACGATTTATTAATTAAAGGCATCTTTTTTTTTTTAAGATCTGTTAAAACCTGATCACTTTGCTAACTGTTGTATAGTAGGAGATCTACATATTACCTTCAGCAAGAGCAGGGAATATGTTTCCAAATAACAACATACAGACGATATTTGTTGGTAGCAAAATATTTTGTCACTCACCTGTTGTCTGCTAGATACTGAAATATTGCTGTTAATAGACTTGAGATAAATAGTTTCACTCTTTTTCAGAAGTTGTGGACAAAAATGAAGGTCTGATTTAACAAAAGCAGTGTGCAGAGCAGGACCCTATGCTTGTCTGGTCTTTGTTCTGAATCAGACAGGTAGATATTTCAACCTGGGTCTGTGTACTTTGGAAGAACACTTGCAAGATACACAGACGTGTTTCTTCTTTTATGAAGCTTAAGACACTTGTCTAGGCCCCTCTCAACTTGCAAATCAAGTTGACAGAACTGATGCTTTTAAGCAGACAGTTGGTCTGGTGAGAAAAATTATCCATCTTTCTTGGAAATCATGGTGAGTGCTCTCCAGTTCCTGTTTCCTTTGCTAGAAGTGAAAGATACAGATACCTGGTCATATCCCAGTGTAAATGTCCATTCTGGATCAAAGGATTCTCTGATTCTATTCTGAAGGTCAGGCTGGAGGGGCTGTGAGCACCTGCCTGAGTTGTAGGTGTCTCTCTTCACTGTAGGAGAGTTGGACCAGATAACACCTTAGGGTCCCTTCCAACTCACACAATTACGTGTAGTTCTGTGATTCTAATTCTGCATGCAGTCGGTGTCCTGCAGGACTAGCAAGGAGGAGATGCTGCTGGCGGAACAGAGGACATCAGTGTATGTGCAAATACGGCCATGTTGTGGAGCTTAAAATTTAGCTCAGAAGTTCATCAATAGCTTTTGTAGTGTTTCGGAAGCAAAGGGTCTTCTATGCAGCACAGATGTGTTTCTATATAGGCTGTTGGCTTCTGATAATTGCAGTTAAATGTGTCTTACAGAGGCCTTCCCTATACATCAGGTTTTCAGTTTTGCCATGAAAGTTTGCTGCAGACTTCAGAGCAAAACACAAAAAAAATCAAATCACAGCAGAAGAGAATGCTCATATATGGATACCCTACTCAATCCTGATACTAACCAGAAATTGCATGCCCTGAGAAGTTTTTCTTTTCCCTCTCCTGAACACTGATACTGCTCGTGGAGCCTCCTCTTCCTATGCACAGCATTGTTTTGCACATTCTTGGAAGATAAAAGTGATTGCAAGTACGCTGGAGTGCAGCTGCTTCCCAAAGAGCAGCACTGTCACTAATATGGTCCTTGGGGACCACGCACCATTCCTGGCTCCCAGATCCTTCGTGAGCCTCCAAAAGGGAAAAAATGCACTATGCAGTACTGATCCTCTCAGCTGGAGTAAGCAAGCTTGAAATTTTGTCATTTGTCTATTGAGTTTTGTTTTTAGGGGTTTGTTTTCTCATTCTGCTGTTGTGCTTCCCCCTGAAGTTTTGCTCATCAGTTTAATTTTAATAGCATTGAAAGAGCCCTGATTTACATTACAATATAACATTGTAAACAAGAAATTTATCTGATTAGAGCAAAGCGCTACTTAATCTCCAATTCCCTTTCAGGGTAATGCACTCCATAACAAAATTTTGCTGAAAATTTAAGAGAGGATAAGATTTTCATTTTTGTTTTTGTTTCAGAAAAGCAAACATACACAACAGCTGTAATTCCATGGCTGCCAAACAAGTTTCCTTATGTTTTCATAAACTAAGAGTTCTTCTTTTGCACATAGTTCAGTGCTGAAATGCCACAATCTGCACCACTCAAAGTGGCATCAGCATCTGAAACATGCCAGAGTACCTTGTTAGAGCTGCTGAGATGAGGTACCTGGTAGTCGGATTGAAAATGAGTGTCAGATTTTATTATATTAATTTATTCATCCTTTCAAACTGCCCATGATGTGCAGGTGCAGAGCTTTGAACTCCATATGAAGCACATCTCCATGATGTGTGCTGTCCTCCAGGTTTACCCATGCTCCGTTCATGAAGACATGTAACAAGCCCAAGTGTTCTCCTTTGCTTTGTATGTATATCTCTGTGTGTGTAATAACAAAGATAGAAGACAAATAAGAGACTCCAATTTAGAAAAATTATATATATATATATATATATATATATATATACACACATTCATGGAGGTTCAGGTTGGATATTAGGAAACGTTTCTTCTTGAAAGATTGGTGAGGCACTGGCACAGGCTGCCCAGGGAGGTGGTGGAGTAACCTTCCTTGGAGGTGTCCATGGACCATGGAGATGTGGCACTGAGGAACATGGTCAGTTGGCACAGTGGGGAGGGGTTGATGATTAGATTAGATGACCTTGGAGGTCTTTTCCAATCTTAATGATTCTGTGATTGAATTACATATGTCCATTGTATGCATATATATTTAAGAAATGTTACTTTAAATTGCCATCACAGGTAAATTTTTTACATAGTAATAATGAAAATTTGGTACGTTGCTTTTCCACAAAACACCACGCGCCACAATGGTGGAATGTTACTTGTCTGCACTCTCATACAATTTTCCTCTCCTTGTTGCATAGAAAGTAGCACATGATAGTGTTGCAGCTTTGAATACAGTCAGCCCTCTGCTTGGTTTTCTTTCCTTGGCTGTGAGCACAAAGGCAGCTCTCAGCTGGTGTATCAGCTGCTTAAGAGCATCACCACAGGTGTGCTCCTATCTGAAGGTTACAGCAGTTGGGCAGCCATGACTTTTGGGATCCCTCCTCCTTTAGGAACCAAGGACCTTAACTCTTTCTCAATCTTGGTGCATTAGAGAGTCTGCTGCAGCAAAACACATAGGTGCTGGGGATTTACTGGGCAGTGTTTCCTCTGTGCAGAGTTCACTCCCACATGAGCCAATATAACTAATGGTCCTTCAGAACACTGCATAATGATGGTGAGTGCTGCACTAAGGTAGAAATTGGTACAATTAAAGGATGAGGTCTGGCAGCTAGCTGCTCGTGCAGTCCGGAAGTTTTTGATGTTTACATCAAAGCAGTTGGGAGAAGTTTAAAACTGGCAAGAGAGAGCGAGCTGTGTGATAAGTGCCCTCCTTTGTGGCTAGATCAATAATGAGAACCAGGTGCGTTACATTATGGTTTTCATCTGCTGAATATAGGGTTAAATATGAACTGACTTTCCCGGGCATGGCGTCTAGCACAGAGGCTCCAGACAAACAAAATAGTAGCCCCAGGGCCTCCCGTGGTTGATACAAAATATGTAATAAAAATAGGCAGCCAAAGGGAATACCACTTTGGTAATTATCCTAAGCATTGTGTACGCTCTCTAAGGTTGGGCTGCTTTGCCACTCTTGCTGGCAGCAGGATAGCATAGGTGCAGAGACCCCTGGAGAGGGGTTGTTCTGCATCAGGAGGAATGGGGCAGAAGGGTGAGAGATTGAGGGATGAAGGTATGAAGCAACAAGAAGAGAAAGGGAAAGCAGTAAAAACGGGGGCTTAGAACAGACAGGAAACAAGATAAAAGGTAAAGAGACGAGAAGGGAGAAATTCCAGCTTGCTGCAACAGATATGTGTGTGATGGGAGACAATCACATCCCAAAAAGGTATAATTTAAACACTTCCAGACTTCATCTGCTTACATAGAACCCAGACAAACAAAGCATCAGCTGAAAGCAAACGAAAACACACGCACGCACTCTGGGGAAATGCCAGTTCTCCCAACTGCTTGAAGCAATGCTGCAGAGCCACGGCTGCTTCCCCTGACCGCCTCTTTGCTCTTCTGATGCCTTGGTTTGGGAAATCTGTCCCTTCCTGCAGCATGCAGGTCTGCAGGAGGGCAGAGGAACGTGATGCAGGCAGATGTTTAACTGCTTGTTGGCTCAGATTGCCTTCCCTCATTGTGGTACCGTGGCACAATGAGCAGTAGTTGAACACGAAACATTTAAACTACATTCAGAGAAATAGGTAAAACTTGGCAGGCATCCTGGATGGGTCGGGACTGTCCAGAGGCTGATGAGAAAGCCACTGCCCAACAGGATCAGTATGACCAGGGGACAAGTTATCTAGCGCTGTGAGCTGAGCCTCCCTGTTGTGGTGATATTGCGTGTCCGCAAAGCAGTTGCTGTGCAACAAGATCACACAAAGCAGATGTGTGCACGATATCTTGCGTCACCCACACTGCTGATTTACAGATGTGCAGAGAAACATTACCTGGGTAGATCGCATTTCAGATTGCCCGCGTGCAATGCTGAAGGAATGTCTGATACTTTTCTTGTTTTGTTTTTGTTTTTGGTTGATGCTGTGCTGAATTCTTCTGTCCTTGAGTTTAATCTTTCGTTTATGTCTCTGCCGCAGTGCCCCGAGTCCTGAAATGACTTTTGATGTGTGAATCATTGCTAGGTGTTCGGTATCCCTGTCACTGCATGGGGAGCAGATGGTCTGAAGGGATTGGCTTTGTTTTTGCTAAGGTGGGGACATGGGGAAGGCCCTTGTTGGTGCCTTCCCACTGCATTGCTTCTATCCCCTTGGTCACTCCTGCCTTTAAGTTCACACTTACTGACAGGCAGAAGCTTGTGCCTATATCCAAGTAAACAGAGCTGACATTTGATTTACAGTGAAAATGCTACCCCGCAATTCTGCTTTGAAATCTTTTTTTCTGTTGCTTGGTTTCAGTTTCCAAGCTGATGGTGGCTTCTTTTGTAAATTAACAGTAGCAAATGTCAATCTGCTGGTATACTTTGCCTTTTCTTCTATGTTGTTCCAATTATATGCAAAAAACAATGGAGAGCTGAATCCATACAGTGCTGACTCAGTTTCTTCTTGGGCTAGGAGAAGAAAGCAATCCATCTGAATCTCCTTGAGGGTAGCTGTGATTAACAGTTGAAGAGAAAAACAATTTCAGCTGCAGACAGTAGCCCCAGAGTTTAGCTGTGTTTGGAAAATCCTTCTTGCTTAAGGAGTGTTTTCCATCATGTGTTGATTTCATTGTTGATCCTAGTTCAGAAAATGAAGTACGAGTCCATAAAACATTTAACTTACATCCAGCTATTAAAAGCATGTACTTCTGTTTTTTGTTTTGATTTGTTTTAAACCTCAGTTCTAACCACAACCATTTAAATTGGTGATCTGTACTGGATGTAAATAAGGTGAAATACTCAGTGTATATTCACTGTATTAAGATGAGCAGCTATTCAGTAGTAAACACACATCAAACAGAATTTTTCCCCCTTCCTTTTCAGGTGGGCTGGGAGCTAAGGCAGAGCACGCACGGTGTTTTAAGTGGGTGAGAGTGGCAAAATCAAAGGTATTCCCTGAATATGTAAAGGGATTGTTCTTGGAGAATGAATAAGTCAAGGACAAGCTACACTACAGAGAGAGCTTGGAGAAGTTCTTCACAATATTCTTCTAGGCTAGCAATTGTATGAAGAACAGAAGTCTTTCTATGGACAAATTAGCAGTGCAGAGCTTCCAGTGTAAAACAGCCGTCTTTATATTGACTTGATTATCTCATTGCCCTCCCTTGAGGGGAAGGCTGACAGCTAATTCTCTGTAACGAAACACTCAGTCCAAAAAGTCACATTGCAAAATGAGTGAAGAAGGACACAAAGTATTATAGTAATATTTTACGAGTGATGGATAAATGCTGACAGCATAGAAATTTGTCAAAACAGTCAAAGAAAAAGTATGCTTAGAACTCTTTTTATATGAGAGAGCAAATAACTTCATTGGATGCGTCATTTCACTGTAAATAACTTCCTGCCCAGAGCTCTAATGTCTCGCTGGAATGTTAATATCTTTATGATTCAACACATTTAATATGTTGTAAATCTGACATCTTGCCTATTCAACAAGATGCTATAATCAGACACAATTTTTATTATGGAATATATCATCTTAGCTGTATCAAAAAGCAGTGTTGTTTCCTAAGCAATGCTGTCTGGAATTCTGACAAAACCCTTAGCTTAGAGATTATTGCCTTTGAGAGTTTAAATGAGTTATAATTGAAACAAAAGTAGCAAAGGAAGAATTATTTAATCTTTATAATAGCATCTGTGAGAAGAGAAAAACTGGCTGAAAGTGGGGTTGGGTGTCTTTGGTACATGTTAGTTGTTTGGAAGTGAAGTGTAAGGGACGCGAAGGACCAGAGGTCACTGGAACTTCAGGAGTAGAGAGTTGCTTTCAACTGCATCTCCCTAAGGCAAAAGCAAGGAGAAGCAACAGCCATGCTCGCTTGCAGTGTGGGCTGATTTCTACTTGAGAATTGGTCACTTGAAGGTCCCGTGTGTGGTTGGGTTGGTTGTCTGCACAATGGTGGCCCAGACAGTCTACAGAAACTGTTGTCTCAGACTATGACTTCTGTGGTGCCTCGGATGTTGACTTCTCAATATATTACATAATGTGCTGGTTGTATGAAAATAGGCATTTTGTTTAGGCAGATAGAGAAACACTGTTTTGATGTGTAATATATTTGGATGAAAAGCTAATTAGGCTTTTTTTTTTTCCCTGAAGAAACTCTTAAGTCTACTCCACTACTCCCTGGAGACTAGAAAGCGCACATCCAGAGAACAGCAGTTGGTGAAACTCCTTTGAATCTCAGACTGGAGTGATGAGGGGGCTGTTAGTGAAGGAGTAATTCTTTTCAGGAATTTTCACAGAAAATTCTCATTTCAAGTTTTCCTGGTTTTAAAATAAAGCAACACAAAGTGGATTATATTTAATCATAGAGAACATGGGATATATTTTTATTCTACATTGTCCTGCTGGTCTTCTAGTTTGTTTAATAGGAAAACAGGAGATAATAAATCCTTCCAAACCAAGCCATTCCATGACTTCCTGAGTCCTTGTCCTTAAGCCTAAGAGACCAGGTTCAGTCATCTCCCTCTGTATAGTTTAGTGGACCATGTTAACATGTCCTATTTCCTTTTAGTTTTAAAACTTGTTGTAGAGAGTTGAGTTTCACTGTGATAAAACTTTAGTGAAAAACTTTTCCTACAGACTTGCATTCCTGGCTGCTCTTGCAATTTCAAAGGAGATCCACGGTGCATTTAAACCCTCTCCTTGCATGATCTTAAACCAAGTTATTTGCCTACAGAAATGTTACAATATGACTCAGGAGCTCAAGAAAAATCCTTGACAAGGGTAAATACAGTATATATATATATATATATATTTTTATATATAGTAAACGTATATAATATAAAAAATGTTTGTAGGTCTGGATCCTTCTTGATTGTTCTTGTAAGCTCACCTGTGCTAGGGGGTGCTGTTAGGTCCCCTGATTGGCACCAACAATGTTGAGGTTTGTGTATCCATAGCTCTGCTGACTTCACTGGGCTCATGCCATGTAGCATCAGTTATGGAATTCCTCTTCATAACTCTTGTTAGCATTCCATGAAAGAAAGAACACTAGAAGTTGTTAGAGCAAACTGAACACATCTTACCAAAGAAGCAAGTTCTCTGCTTGACTTTCCAGGCGGCGTTTGTTGGCGAGGCTCTTGTTTGTGCTGTTTCTTGTCCTTGCACTGACCCGTAGTTGAGCAGTGGTTTTGTTGAACGTGGCTGGAAGGGGCCTTTCTGCACTCCTCCAGATTTACATCAGTGGAAGGCACTGTGACCCTGGGAGGCAAGATTGTTTAACCTTCATATGGGTTTGCCAAGAGCCTAACTGTTTTCCTAGATGCTGGGCTACGTTTTTGTGCTCCTCAATGATCCATATCATGCCAAATTCTGCCTTCAGTTACCCACTAAGGTTTACTAGGGGATTTCAGTATTGTGTATGTCTCCAGCTATAAAATGTAGGAAAAAACCCACCTAATTTATGCCTTGCAGAAAAAAAAAAACGCTTGGTAATTTATCCTGGAGAGGTAGTGTTCCTGTTTGCACAAAGAAGATTGCTGTAAATTGAGTCTTCAAATAACTTTTTGGTCTTTGTTTTCTTAGGATGATTTGTTGTCATTCCTATTCAAAGAAATGCTACTGTTTGAGATAAGAAGAAAAAAATGGTCCCTTTTAAAGTGTATTTTTTCATATCCACTGAGAGACAAATTAGATTTTTGTGATGTTTTCTTATGTTGCAAAAATATCCAGAGTATTTCCACAGTGGGAATAAGTTAATGGTACATCACTGGAACATCTCCAGTGAAAATAGCTGTGGTAGAGTGAAAAGAGCAGCAGAAAACAAGAAGTCAGAAGCAAGGATGGCTAAAGATACACATGCGTTTATTTACGCATTCTGGTTTGCAATATGGACTGTAAGATATTTTTAAGTACCGAGACGGAGTGATTCCAAACATTTGCATTGACCCTAGAGCCATTACAATTCTAAGTGTTCCAATAAAAAGAAAGTTGTTCCAATAATTTTTCCTTAAGGACTTGAAGACTAAGACAGGACAAATATATATATAGAATGGAAATAGAGAAACTTTCCTGTATTCGTATATTCATATTCCTCTTAATTGCATACTAAGGCTGAAGACTCTGGCTATAGTCCATGCAGTCCACTTTGATGCTTTGCTCTGTAATACTTTTTTCCTTTTTTTTTTTTTGGAAGAAAGAATCAAAACAAACATACTAATCTTTTTATTAAATGCCAACTTGACCTTTGTTCATGGAAGTATAAAGGCTGAGAGAATGAAAAATTACAACGAACGTTTATTACTGAAATCCAGGCTCAGCTGGGAGAAAATTAACTGTTTCAAAAGATTCAGTATCCTCCTTGTTACAATAGGATGCATGCAGAGAAAGGGCTGCAAAGAAGTCAAACAAAGGGAATATCTGTGAGGTCTTGCACTGGACACAAATGATTGGTGTTTGTGGGAAATACTAGAGAAGACGAGTTTCAGGAGTGGTCCTAATCTAGTGCTGCAGTGGGGGAGACCTGGGCCATGTCCTTCTGTCAGCCCAGGCTGCCCGGTGATTGGGACAGAGAAAAGCAAAGGCTTCTAAAATGTGGGTTTTGAACAACCAGTCAAGTATCAAAGGAGCACTCTGCAGCTCACTAAAATGAAGAAAGGCCACTTTTTAGTCCTTAAATTCCATGGGGAAAGTGTCATTCGTTCATGTGGCATAGAAAAAGTCTGTTTACAAGGAAGGTTTCTTGGAGGAGTGTGGTTAAAGTAGGTGCTAAGTTCTGTTAGAAATGTCTTTTTGTTGTTTAAAAAGTGTCTGAACTGAAGATTTAAAATACTTTCAAAATTGCCCTTATTACTGCATACAAAGTGAAGCTGATTGTCTTTGAAGACACTTGCCCATCTTTTACCCCTTAACTGGAAGGCATTCACATTGCTTACCTCCCTGACACTTGCTGCAGTATCTTTATAAAGGCCAACTGTTAATGTACTGGAATCATATTTGTGGCTCCCCTTCTTCCCAAAGCGTAAATCTGACAAGAAAATTATTTTTTTATTGCTATTATTACCTGGTAACAGCTCCAGAAATGGCAAGACACATTCAGCATGGCAGTTTATTTGACTCCTTCACTGTGAATAAATATGTTGTCTGTGAAAGGCTTTGAGAGACCCAATCAGCTACTGTTCTTTGTTTGCACTGCCTGTGGTAAGCCTTTACCATTGTTTCCAAAATCTCTCTCTCTTTAAAATTTCCTTTTCAAAAGGTAAATTTTCCACAGTGTTCTGTTAAATGGCTTGAGGTTGTTCATAATATGGTCACCTGGATGGTCATTGCCTCTGTAAGGTCAGTGTTTGCTTGGGAGCTACAGAGCCCTTTATTTTTCTATTTACAGCATTTAGCTGAAATTCATAAAGAAAGAAAATTATTTTTGAACTTGGGATATCAGTTGTTGAAGTTAGGAACATTCTAAAAATGCTTCAGATGTCGGCGAGAGTAAAGCGTGGATTCTTTTGGGTGACATCTGGGTTGAAATACAACAGCATGTATGCAAAATATATATGCAAAAATAGCATATAAAATAAAAAGTAGATGCAAAAATACATCAGCCCTATCCAAGACAGCAAGATTAATTCTTGTTGTTTCCTACTGCTTGTGAGCAAAAATGCCAGCCAGCATCAAAATCTGTTTTGCAGTACCCTGCAGATTAGGTATAGCTCCATTAGCTTTGGTTGGACTTCTGCTGACTTATGCTGCTTTAAATGATGGTGAAAATGGGCTTTAGCATATGGAATTCAGCTTTGGTGCAATGGTTCAAACTCTCCTTCGTGATGAAGTAATTGGTGTTTTACAGGGAAACAACTAACTCAGTTGTTGTGCACAAACATTTAAGTTCTGGGGTTTTTTTAGCACTTTCCTGTCTCACCATTTATTTTTATTTATTTTTAAGATTTGTAGGTCTGGGTAATGCATTGTTACTGTATTATTATTTTTAACAAAAACAGGTCGATTCTTTCGTAAGTTGTTTGAACAGTCAGCAGTCCTTGGCTGCTTATAAATAAATAAAAGATGTGCCATTCTAGAAAGTCTTGGAAATCGACAGTGGACTGGTGTGTCTTCTCTAACTGCAAGAAATACTTTGCATTTTTTTAGGCCTTCATTTTCAAGATCAGCTAAGTTTGTTCTCAGCCCATTGATGCCCTAAGGCACAGGTCATCAGAGATCCTTGGATGCATGATTCCATTGATGTTGGTGGGAGGCAGTAGGGTCTGTCCTCAAGCACAAAGCATAAAGAATACAGGGTGGTAAGCATTGGTTAATTCCTCTGTGATAGGACTTGTAATGTAGGGGTATGAAAAAAAAAAAAATCATAAATCTCACTTTAGAATACAGTCAAGTCTTTGACCAGCCATCTAGTCTGATCCTCTGTATTTTCTCACCCCCAGGCCAGTTCTTCTTTGCGTTCTCCATTGTTTCTCAACATCCCCAAAGTACAGAGAGCAGAAAAGATGCTGAAGTTCAGGGTTCTGTGTGCTGTTTCCAAATGTAATGCAGAACATGCTCTCTTTCCCCTTGTTAATTATCCAGGCATCTCACCAGGGCTGTGCTTTTCCTTTCTCAGTATGTGACTTTAACCCTCACACACAGCTTTACAGACATAAAAGCAAAGTTGCCTCACACTTTTTCTTTCTGATTCACTTGCAAGTGTTTTAACTTATTTAAACAGGGCTGCAAGTAAGCATAGAGGTGGGAAACACTTCAGCATTATCGGGAGACCAGAGAGGTGGAACATCACCTCTGGAACTTGGATGTTTAGGAATGTGAGAAAATAAACAGTGATCAAAACTTGGCAGGAATGGATCCCCAGCAGAAATTACCTAAGCCCTTTCCGTGCATCATTTAGAAAGGCAGCTTGTTGTAGGTAAGATAAACCTAGCTGATATGGTGGGATTACTGGGGCAATTTTCTCTATCAGGTGGTGGTGGTGAAAGTGAGAGGCTCATCAGCTGGCAAAGATACTAGAGGAAACGTTTAGTAATGGGAAAACCAGGAACTGGAAAGGAGACATGCTGCGGTATATCCTATGAAGTGTTGAATTTACTGTGCAAATTTGTGCTGAGATCTCTGCTGGAATAGTTTGTGCAGTTCTGGTCATTCATTTCAAGGGATGAGGAGTCACACCTGGGACAGGTGAAGGGTAGAGCTGCAAGGCTTTCAGGAACACAGAGAGCTCATCTGATGAGAAGAGGGTGGTGGTTCAAATTTGTAAATAAACAGTGTCTCTCATGGAAAGGGACAAGCCATTCCTGCTTATATGCTGTATAGCAGTTTCAGTGATGATGAATCTGAAGTACCAAGTTTTGCCATTAGTCTCGTTAGGTAAAGCACAGTGCCATATCCTTGTGGGAGTGTGGTCTCTGGATTTTGGAACTGATCTGCTCTGAGAAGCTTGGGCAGGTTCATGGAGTCCTGCAAGCATCTCCAATGCAATCACCAACCTTGGAGAAGTTTGCTCTTCTCTTCTGCATTCTTTCCAGCGTCCAAAACTTTGCACACAAGAATTTTCTTCTTTATGTATGCCACGTACATAGATGTCTAGTTGGTAGCATGGGCCAAAGCTAGTGCCACATCAGTCTCAAAGAAGTCAGCAGTCCCCAGGCTGTGCTCACGCAGGTACGATGTGTCCAAATAAGTTGGTTGTTAAAGACACGAGCTTTAGACCTGGCACTAGCACATGTGGTTTTACCACTGAAATTATACTGCAGGCTTGAAATCAGCAGTCTCACAAATCATAAACTAGTACCTTAGTACCGGGTACTCTTTCCTCTCTGGCTGGGCTTTCAGCTTTGTTATTGAAAGCAATGAACGTGGGAAATCTTATCTCTTGTCTGAATGACTTCCATGGCTATGCTCAACATCCTGTGATGGTGCCGTCTCTTCTTGATTGTCCCCTCTCATCATTGTTAACATGGAACAAATATCCCTGGAAACAAACAAAACAAGGAAATAAAGAAAACATTTGCGATGAAACAGAATGGTGTTTGAATTTAAGGTTTTCTCAGGGAACTTACTTGTACATGCTTAGAGCAGTGCACACTTGGTCTAGCCCTGAATGTTGACTTTTCCTTTTAGGATTTATATATTTATTTATTTATTAATATCAGAGTCTCCTTCATGGACCTAAGTCGTTGTAAATCATTATAACCCTTTTGGACAGAATGATTTAAAAGTTGAAATGGAGTTAGAGCCTTAATGCTACCAATGTGGAGGAATTCTTGAAGAAATGGTTGCATTCATTTTTGAGGGTGAACAGAAATGTTTGTGTTTCTCTCAGTCCCTGGTTCCCAGATCTGAGAATCAATCATGCAGTATATCCAAGGATACAGTTTTGGGGAATGTACTATGATGTTCAAGGAATAGAAAATTTGTGCCTTATGTGTTTTTCAAAGTGGCAGTTCTGAGATTAGATGTCTCAAGATACTTTTAAAAAAGAGAGCTTTTTGTCTGTCTGCCACCCGTTTTAATGCAATCCAGAGGCTGCTGATGTACAACTGGGATACTTCGGCTGTGTTTTCTTTTATAAGGAGAGTGAAGAGCTGGACTGCCTTTGAGTTTTGGTGACTTTCACAGATGCTTGTTAAGGAATAGTAACAGGGCAAAGAGCTGACCTGGAGTGTGACTCTCCAGTGACCTTTAAATTTGGAATAACTGAGAAAACAGCAGTTATCCCAATAAAAGCTTCAAGTGAGCTGAGGGCTGAGGAGAGGGAGATTGTTGCTTAGAAGAGCTGAACTGATGCCAGCAGAAAGCTGATACAGGAGCGACATGAGTGATATCATCTCCCAAACAGACGTGACTCTGTTCCAGAGTCTGCAAGGTCAGATCCTGGGTTTGCATAAGGGCACGTGAAGACAAAACGCATCCTTTCTATTCTACTGTAAACAGGGATCCTAAACAAGATGATTAGCACTATTAGAATGAGCTCTCTGCTTCATGGAACCTCTCATGTATATCTCAGCCAAGAAGAACAGAAGAGTATTTGGAAAAAAATAATCTGCAGCAAGTTTAAAATGACTCAATGGCCAGAGCGAGGATATGGCTGTGCTTTCCATTGTGTGTAAAAATAGCTCAAATTTGATGATTTTTACTTTGTGAGTATTTTGTGAGATTGTGAGTAGGATCTTACTATGAGAATTTGCCAGTCATGTCCCAGCCATCCACTTCACATCCAGCCCAACATTTACAGCAGCCTTCTCCTGATATTCTCTATTTAAGGGCTACTATTACGCATACCAGAGTTTTTGTTTATTTGTTTTTTGTCATATTCAATTTTTTAAAATTATTTTTTAAGTCACTGAGATAGGAGTGAAGGACAGCTCAGTTGTGAGTCACAGCGAAAGACTAACCCAAAATGCCATCTAATCACTTAATGGAGAGAAGTCCAGCCTTGCCAAATATTTGAATTACTGACACATTTAGTGTGAGATATGGTCACTAACAGCTCTTTAGAGATAGCCACCACCAGAGCTGATGAGTGGTAGCTAACTGTGAGGAGGACTCAGAGATACTGACAGATAATTTTAGGGTAACACAGTCACATGGACACTCAGTTTAAGTATGTGCCACATGGTGACAGTTCTGTAATTTTTTTAATATATGAACGAATAGAATAGAAAATATACAAGCAAACAATACCAGTGAATTTTTCTAGCTCATGATGGAAGTTAAGTGAAATTTAATTCTCTGTGTCGTAGAGTCATAGAATCATAGAATTGCTGAAGTTGGAAAAGACCCTCAAGGTCATCAAGTCCAACCTCAACCTGACCATACTAATAACATACAAACCTGAGGTCAGAAGGTAAAATGAGCAAAAATATTTGACACTGTCCTCCTTGACGTCCTTGTTTCTCAATTGGAGAGACATGGATTTGAAGGATAGATCACTGGAGGATAAGGAATTGCCTGGATGGTGTCACTCAGACTTTTGTCAATGGCTTGATCTCCAAATGGGAAACTGGTGACAAGCAGCATTCTTCAGGAGTCTGTACTAGACTGGAACTATTTAACATCTTTTTCAGTCACACAGACAGTGGGACTGAGTGCATCCTTTTCAGGTTTGTGAATGACACTGAGCTGTGTGGTGCGATAGACATGTTGGAGGGAATTATGCCATCCTGAGGAACCTGGGCATATGTGAGAGTTGGGCCCATGCCAACCTCATGAAGGGCAAGTGCAAGATCCTTCACCTGTGTTGGGACAATCCCAAACAGGAGGTGCTTTAAATTAAATGAGCGGAGGTTTAGATTAGACATTAGGAAGAAATTCTTGACTCACAGGACAGTGAGGTACTGGCACTGCTGCCCAGAGAACTGTGGTGCCCCATCCCTGGAGGTCATCAAGGCCAGGCTGGTTGGGGCCCTGGGCAGCCAGCTTTGAGATCCCTTCCAACCATTCTGTTGGAACCATTAAAGAGTCCAGCAGAGGGCCACAAAGATGGTGAAGGGCCTGGAGCATCTCTGCTATGAGGAAAGGCTGAGTGAACTGGGTCTGTTCAGCCTTGAGAAAAG